>NC_044390.1:76684688-76992702 GCF_006542625.1 Nomascus leucogenys
TGTTCTTATGCTGCTTCTAACCATTTCTCCCACCTTCCCCTGAAGGCCAGTCATTCCTTCTCAGAACCCTTAGGGAGAGTAGACCTCCCACCCCACCCCACCCATCATGTGTTTCTGAGTCGGAAAGGACTGGAGCCCAGTCTCCTTTGAAGACTCAAATCTGAGCCCCATAAAAAACAAACTGTGTAGAGCAGGAGGAAGACTCACATTTGTTGAGAGGGCCAGGCCCTGGGCTAGGTCAGCTGCCTGAGCTACCTTCCCCCACCTCCATCACTCATTTCTTCCCAGGCACACTGCCACCTGTTGGTCCCTGGGAAAGGCCAGCCAGCTCTGGTGTGGTTCCAGTGCTGCACAGGTGGTGTGTCTGGAATGCACCCCTCACACACACCTTGCCTAGCTGGCTCCCCTTGTCCTTCAAGCACCACCACCCCCCACCAGCGCCCAGCAATTCAGCCCATAGTGCTCTTACAGAAACACCTGCTTTGAAGTCACATATCGCAGTGTCATGGATTTGTTTGTATTTGAATACTCATTGCTTACTGACCTTCACTTTCTCCATTAGACTCTAAGCTCCAAGAAGTCAGGGACCTTGTCTGTTTTGCTTCCTACTAGGAGCTTAGTCACAGGCACATAGCAGTTGCTCAATAAATGCTGAATGAATAAGTGAGTGTATCTTGTTGGCACCATTAAGTTAGTAGCTAAGAGCTTGGGCTCCAAGTCAGCAGATGTGGTCCTGACCCACCAGTGAGTAGCACTGTGATCTCCAGGATGCTGTTTGACCCATCCAAGCCTCAGTTTCCATTTCTATAAGAAACAGGATAATTATTGTACCTTCCCTGTAGGGTACAATTGGGAGGATTATGGACCATTTCTCAATGGTCCATTTGAGAAAGCATTTAGCACAATGTTTGGCACATGCTAATCAATAGTATGTTAACTGATGTTAACTCATTATTAATCATAGTCTCACAGCTACCATGTGAGTTGCCAAGTCCATAAAAATCCTTATTTGGCAGATGAAGAAAGAGACTTAAAGCAGGTAATTGACTTGCTCAGGGCTCCACAGCAAGTAAGTGATTGAACCAGGCCCCCAGGCACTGTGACCCCAGACAGCCTATTTTGAGGGGAGCACATCCTATCTCCTGGGCATTACACAAAGCACTTGTGTGTTTTTTGCATCTCAATATCCTCAGTGAGATAGACACTATTATCCCTGTTTTATGGATGAGAAAACTGAGGGTTTGAGATGAAGCAGTTGCTCACAGATGCCCAGTGAGTCAGTGGTAGGATGGGCTCCAAAAAGGGCCCACTGGCTGGGCATGGTGGCTCACGCCTGTAATCCCAGCACTTTGGGAGGCTGAGGTGGGCAGATTGCTTCAGGTCAGGAGTTAGAGACCAGCCTGGCCAACATAGCAAAAACCCATCTCTACTAAAAATACAAACATTAGCCAGGCGTGGTGGCAGGTGCCTGTAATCCCAGCTACTCAGGAGGCTGAGGCAGGAGAATCACTTGAACCCAGGAGACAGCGAGCTGAGATTGCGCCACTGCACTCCAGCCTGGGTGACAGAGTGAGACTCTGTCTCAAAAAAAAAAGAAAAAAAAAAGAGGCAAAGTAGGACCACTGGAGTCCAAAGCCCAGGCTGTTTTGACTGCACCAGGTGGGCTTCAGAGGGAAGGGCGCACACTTGGCACACTCCGTAGCTGGAGAGGTTCAGAGTGGACTTGTTCTTTCTGAGCTCAAGGGCCCAAGCTCCTATGCCCCTTGGCCTCCCCAGCACAGCCCCAGGCGACCCCTCCCCAGCCCCACTCCTCACTGCCACAGTAAAGATGAACATCTATGTCTTCAGGTGGACCAAGGAGGATTTGGAGCTAATTAACAAGTGGGCCTTCCAAGGGGAGAGAATGATTCACGGGAACCCCTCTGGAGTGGACAATGCTGTCAGCACCTGGGGTAGGTGTGGCCTCGGGTTTATTTTATTTTTGTTATTTTAAAAATTCTTATTACAATGGTTAGGTGCCCAAGAGTCTGTGCTGGTTTGGGAGGAATCAAATCAACGGATTCTGGAAAAAATAGCATTTTCCTATTTTGGGGGGAATGGGGAGAAATCTTGGGGCCCTGCCTCACGCCCCCTGAATCAGAATCTTTGGGGGTGGGACTGGGGCCTGGGAAGCTGCAGCTTCCACGAGCTCCCCAAGGGAGCTGTAGGTTCAGGATGCAGAGCCGTTGCCGTGGAGTTTGCACACCACACCACCCAGGTGGCCTCCCCTCTGGCAAGGACTCTTGCTTACAGGGCCCAGGTGCTGTGTCCCGGGCCTCACCTTCACCATGTGGCCTGTCGGGGGAAGCTGGACAGTCTGGAGGGAGGGGGACCCAAGAATCCAAGGCCTGGCGAAAGCTTCCTGGTGGGGCTTCGGGGACCTTTTGCCCTCCTGCACCTTTTGTAACTGAAGCTGGGCTGACTCATTACTTAGCCTCTTTCCTGAATGGGGCAAAATGAACCCAACCCAAGGTTCAGCCTCTCTCCCAAGTGCACAGATGTGTTAGCTTTTCCCACAGCTCTGACCCGCTGGTTTTTCTCTTTAGGAGGAGCCCTCCGATACCATCAAGGGAAGATTTCGTCCTTAAAGAGGTAACCTGGGGGTGGAGCAGCACATTCAGCCATGGTTGCATCGATGTGTGCAAGGGGCAGAGCTCTGCACCTTTGGGAAGTACCATAGGAGGCAGGTGTCCCTGGCTCTTCATCCCCCAGTGTGGCCCTCACAGTCCACTAGCTGCAAGGAAGCAGGGGTGGTGGGGAAGACCGGGTCTTTCCTTCTCCCCTTCAGCTCTTAAATTGCAGAGAGATCAGAAAGGGAAAGTCATGCCTGGCTGTGCCCGTAGACCCTTAGCTGCTCATTCATTCATTCCTGTATTTGCTTAGTAAACAAGAATCCATTACTTCTTGTGTTCCCGATGATGCTGCACTGGGGCGTAGGAATGGAGAGATGAAGCTTGGGTACAGTTTCCAAGGGCTCTCAGTCTGCTTGGAGGGTTGGGACCAGACACACACACAAAAGCCACCACCGGACAATGTGAGAGTCACCATAATGGAGGCACACAGGGCAGAGGCAGGATGGAAGCCGGAGGGAGGCTTGGGAGGGGCTTGGAGCAGAAGTGACATTTGGAGACTCTCAGCCTGTTTTATGTTTCTGTGTCCCTCCCACTGGAATCATTGGAATCACAAACGTGCACGTGCGATTTCAGCATCCTCTGTTCTGTTTGCACCCACGGCGGAATTGTTCTGTGCCTGGAATGAAACACATGGCAGAGGGGAGCCAGGTGCCTTTTTGGCTGTTCCCTAAGCCCTTGATCAAGTTGTGGGGTGGTGTTTGTCCCAGGGCACTTTGCCACCTCCATGGGCCTTTTCGCATCAGTAAGAGTCCTGGGGCTCTCTCTTCTTTACTCAGGGCGGTCTTCATGGATGAGTGGCAGGTCCTGGCCTACAGCCCCCGCCAGCTGGGCCACTCCATTAGTGGCTCAATAACCTAGCCTGCCACAGCGCCACACCTGGGCCCCCAGCTAGTTCTCTGGGATCTTTCTGTCCCAGCTCAGCCACGCCTCCCTTTCCAAGGCTGTACGTCAGGGTTGTCAGCGTTGGCACTATTGAGATTTGGGGCTGGGTTATTCTTTGTGATGGGGCTGCCCTGTGCATTGTAGCCATCCCCAGCCCCAACCCACTAGATGCCAGTAGCACCCTCAGCGTGGCAATGAAAAACATCTCCAGACATTGCTCAGTGTCCCCTGGAAGGCAGAATCACTCTTGCCACCAACCTCTGCACTCCGCAGAAGCCAGTAGGAGTGTGGAACAGCTTCCTCGGGTTGCTCCAGCAGTCGTTGCCAGGAGAGCCTCGGGCGCCCAGGTGGAAGCTGGTCTGCCACTGCCCCGGATCCATGTGGAACCAGAGCTAGATCATGTGGAAGAGTCTCAAATGCACGGGCCCCAGCCTGTCTTCAGGAGCCCACAGTCTGATGGGGAAGGCGGTCACTGTAATCGTCAGAGAGAGGACACCTGAAGGGTTGTGAAGCTGCTGTGGGTGACAGTGACAGGTGTCATAGATCTGGCTGCGAGCCTGGGGAATCATTCATGGAAGTGGTGGCATTTCATTCCTTCAATGTCTCCTGAGAGCCACTCGTGGCCTAAGCACTGGACTAGGCCCTGGAGCTGGAAAACTGATGAAGATCTGGGCTAGGCACTGAGAGTACAGTCTACTGGGGGCATCAGGAGGTGAATGAGGAGGCTTTCCAAGGGGGGCGGGCAGGCGAACGGCCAGGGGAATGGCCAGGCGTTGCTGGTGTGCTGGGTGGAGGCACTGGGTCCACAGGCCTAGGTTTGAGTCCAGCTCTCCCACCTGCCAGCTGGTGCCCTCGGGTGAGTCACCTCTCCCAGACCTCCAGCTCCTCGTTTACTTAAGGGGATCTCGAACACACAATCAGAAGCAGTGGCTTTGAAGTGCTTACCTGTTTGCTGGCCGAGTTCATTCATCCTTTCCACAAGTATCATTAAGCACCTACTGTGTGCTGAGCACCGGGGCCTCTGCAGGGAACAAAACAAAGCCCCGCCTCCCTGAAACTCATACTTTGTTGGGAGAGGAGAAAAAAATCAGTTGTCTGTGAGAGCGTATCAGCCAGTCTTAAGCACCTTTAGGAAACAAGGCAGGGTCAGAGGCTACAAAGGGAAGGAGGGGGCCGATTGGATGGGGAGTCGGGGGCTGCTGATGAAGGAACATTGAGCAGAAACCTGAATGAGTCACGCCGCTATGGGGCAGGGCTGGTCCCTGGCAGAGGAAGCACGGTGCCAAGGTCCTGAGACGAGCACACTGCCTGGCGTGTCACACAGTAGCTGGGAGGTCAGGGTGGCTGAGTGGAGTGAGCAGCCTGGGGAGGGAGGAGAGAAGAAGAGGCTGGGGCAGTGGCCAAGCCCGGATCACAGGAGCACTTACCAGGCTTACCCTCTGTGTGGTGGCCGCTGGATAGGTATGAGCCCTGGATCTGGTGAGGCTGGTAACAGGCCTGTCAGCAGAGGACTTATCTAAGAAAGATGAAGATACAACACCGAAACTCCTCCCACCTGGCTGGATGGGAGCATGGAGCAAACCAACCTTTGCTGCCTGCTGTGGGGTGCCACAGGAGCAGATGGCGGCTTCGCGGAGAAGCTGGGGGCCGGAATCCACGTTAATCCCATGGATGGCTTAAGGAGCTTCCCCCCACCAACCATGCGTGGTGCCTCTCTGTAAAGAAAAAATGCATTGTTTGTGAAGTGGATCAAGATGCGGCCTCCCAGAACGCTGCCCTTTTGAGGAATGGCTTGTCTTAGAAGGGAAGAGAAAAACCAAATAGAATGTTCATCTTTTGTAAAGTTAAAAAAAAAAAAAAAGCCAGCCTCCAAGGCTGAGAATCGATATTAATTTCATGGGCTTATGGGCAGTGAGATAAAGCAGGTTTCTGGCAGCCCTTTCCAGCCCTATTGGATTTTACAATCTTGAACTGTGAAGAGAGCGAATAAAGGTATCAAGGGCTCTGCCCGTCTCCAGCTGTCTCGGGCCAGAGCTC
This sequence comes from Nomascus leucogenys, assembly GCF_006542625.1. NCBI lineage: Eukaryota > Metazoa > Chordata > Mammalia > Primates > Hylobatidae > Nomascus > Nomascus leucogenys. Next base: position 76,690,280 of record NC_044390.1, read on the forward strand.
ATCCAAATCCCCCACCCTCCATCCCGGCCTGTCGCCCTCTGAAAGACAGGTTGGATGGCAAGAAATGTCGGCTTGAGCCCTCGAAGATGGCTCACTACAAGGACAGTTGGGATTGTGGCTTTAGGAGGGATTTATGCAGCTCCTCCGGGGCAGGTGAGGACCACGGGGTCATGCTAGAGAGTCAGCTCAGCGTGGCTGCCTGAGACATGTCTGTGTGCCAGGGGGCAGCCAAGGGGATGACTGACTCTAACCACATCTGGTTTTAGACCAGGGCTGCTCATCTGGGCACCATCAAGGTAGGGCAAGAGTGGGCTCAGTGTGCTGGGGACCATCCTCCTCTGCAACCCTGCCCTCCCCGCATTTACCGAGCCCGTGCGTGGTGCTGCCCGCACCAGCTAGCCTGGGCATCTTCCGTCTGTGTGATCCATCTCAGGGCCTGTTGGCTTGGTCTTTCTAAAACTCCAGCTTCGTGGGGGTGACCCACACAAGTGAACCTTCGCCCCCCCTTGTACTCTGCCATAGCCACTTTGAATTTCTCACTGGATGACTGTGCCGGGTTCCGCCACCTCCAGGCTCACACAGGCTGCTCCGACTGCCAGAAATCCTCACCCTTCTAGCTTTGCTTGGTGGCTTCTTACCCTTCCTCAGTTCTCAGTGTCCACATCATGCCAGGAAAACCTTCTCAGACCTTCTCCCCTATCCCCTCTCTGGCCCCAGCCCCAAGGCCAAGCTGTGCCTAGCATGTTGTAGGTCCCAGTTGAAGTTGAATGAATAAATGAATGAAAAGCCAAGGGAGAATGGCCACCCAACCGGGGCCTGGGATGGAGGCGCAGCTGTGGCCATCAGCAGGAGCCCCATGCTCCCCCAATCCAGTGTCACCTCTTGTGCCTCCCTTCTTCCTCCATATCAGGGTGGGGCGGCTTCCTGGACTGCTCCCAGTCCTGACCCAGCTCCTCCGTCTTGAGTTCAGTGTGGACCTGCCTCCTCTTCACCCTGCAGGCCGCCAGCTCTCCAGATCTTGCTGACCAACACCAAAGTCCCTCGCAATACCAGGGCCCTCGTGGCTGGCGTCAGAAACAGGCTGCTCAAGGTGACTCTTGTTCCTTTCTTGGGCAGGTTTCAGGAAGGCCAGGACCCAATCACATCTGGATTTTCGAGGTCTCCCTCTGGCTGATGGGTTATAGGGAGTGTGGTGGGTGTTGGAGGCCCTTAGGGAGGTGGTTTTGGCAGAAAAGAAGGTACCGTCCGTGCCCGTAGCCTGGCCAGGAAAACGATAGTGGTCGGGCTCGTTAGACACACTGACTTTGCAGCTGGGAAGGCAAAAAAACAGGCTCAGAAGAGAGGCGGTTTCCCCAGAGGATGGGCACGGGCTGTGTGAACACCTCCTCCCTCCACCCCACTGCTGGGGCAGCTGTCCTGCATCTGCCTGCCCCCAGGCCTCACCAGCCATTCCTTCTTTTTTTCTCCAGTTCCCAGAGATCGTGGCTCCCCTCCTGACCTCAATAGATGCCATCTCCCTGGAGTGTGAGCGCGTGCTGGGAGAGATGGGGGAAGCCCCAGCCCCGGAGCAGTACCTCGTGCTGGAAGTAAGAGCCTGTCTGCAGGAACCGGGGTTACTGAGTCCACACCACTGTCCAAGGCAGTGGCTCTGCAATCTGGCTGTGCTCAGAATCCCCCAGAAGCCAACACATAGAGGCCAGGACCTGCCTCTGGCCTATTGTCTCAGAAGCCCCTGGCCTGGGCCCAGGTCTGTGTGTGCCATATAAGCGTATCTTATTTGCAGGCCTCTTCCCGGGTGATTCTGAGTAACTGGGAGAGTGCAGGGGAGGCCAGGGCCTGGCTCGTGCTAAGTGCAATGGAACAGGTTTGGGGTCACTTCTAAGGAGCTCCAGCCCACGTAGGTAGATGGGGATCTGGCTGATGCAGAGTGCTCTGTCGGTGCAGGGGTGACTTCTTGGTCCCTCTCCTGCTATTGCTAAGTTCATGGGTGCAGTCAACGACTACTTGTCAACTGCCTGCTTTGGGTCAGACAGATCCTAACATTGTTTTTTCATCATCGTAACCCCATCCACTGCCATTTGCATAATTCTAGTGTAGAGGTTGTGACCTCGTACTTTGGGTGTGATCAGGCCTGTGTGTGAATCCCAGCTCCACTTCTGCTGGACGTGTGGCCTCGCTAGAGTGTCTTAAGAATGCTCAGATTAGATGGGCGCAGTTGCTCACCTGTAGTATTAGCACTTTGGGAGGCCAAGGCAGGTGGATTGCTTGAGCCCAGGAGTTCGAGACCAGGCTGGGCAATGTGGTGAAACTCTGTCTCTACAAAAAATACAAAAGTTAGCCAGACGTGGTGGTACGTGCCAGTAGTCCCAGCTACTCGAGAGGCTGAGGCAGGAGGATCACTTGAGCCCAGGAGGTCAAGTTTGTAGCCTGGGCAACAGAGTGAGACCTTGTCTCACAAAAAAAAGAATGCTTGGAGTCTCATGGGTGACATGCAAGCACAATGTCTGGTGTGCCATGAGCTTAGGGAACCAAAGAGCCCAGGCTCCCCCTGGACACAGTCCACCTAGCCTGGTGAATATGGGCTGTTAGCCATCTGGCTGCCCTTGCAGAATGAGAGGATCGGGTGGCCCCTAGCTGCCATGGCTGTGCAGCAGCCGTCAGTGAAGGTACAGGAGAGGACCCCTTTGAGGGGCGTGCGGTCTCCATGTCACCACAGTCCCTCCCCCCGCCCTGCACTCTGTAGTCATTGCCTGGTTCCTCCCGGTCCCCCTGTGGGCATTCGAGTCTGTAGCCCCTGTGCTGAGTGGAAGCTGCCACTAAAGCAAGCCTTTTACAAATGATTCTTTTCACTTGATCTTCACACCCACCTCCCTGTAAAGTAGGTGTCTTATCCCTATTTTACAGATGTAAAAACTGAGGCCTGAAGAGGGACTTCCCCCAAGGTTATCCAGCTAGTGAGTGGCCAAGCCAGGGGTCCAGCCGACAGACTGATCTGCCCCCTTATTCAACAGATCTGTCATGAGCACCTACTGTGTGCCAGGGCAGAGCCTCCATTGAATTCCTGTGTTTCTGCCCTCATTCCCTCAGTCTTTATCTTCCTAGCTCTCGATTCCTTCCACGTAGAAAGGAGGGAACACAGTCCCCCTGAGTAGGAAATTAATAATGATGGAATACTGCCTAAAATACACCCTGTCGAGCCCCTGGAGAATGCCACGGAACAGCACGTTGATTCTACATTGTGTGTATTTTTGGCTGTGGCAGCCGCTGAAATGTGCAACTCGGCTCCTGGACAGCTTTGCACTCAAACCAGCGAACTGTTCTCCTGTGTCACAACCTGTCATCTGATCCTTGACAGATTTTGGATCAGAATGTGACAGGTGTCTGGAACCTGCCTCGGCAACGTGACACCTGGTGCTCAGGCGCAGAGAGCGGCCCCCAAAAGTCTTTTCTCACATCCAGCCCATCAGGCTGGTGAGAGGCACCCGGAGCTGCCACCAGGCCATCATGCCTGTCTGCTCATTTGTCAAAAATGGTGAGCTTGGCGCAGAGCGAGGTATGAGGCAGGCTGTTGGGGAGGGCCACCCCAACCCTGCCGGACCGGCCGTCCCCATGCGGGAGAGCCAGGTGGGCCTCCGCAGAGATGCCTCAGTGATGGCAACTCCTGGTATACAGGCAATCCAGGTGCCCCGGAACAGAGCTTCACACAGAAGTGAGGAATGCCAGGGGTGCTCTCAGAGGCAGGGTAGACAGGAGCTTTATGTCAGGCAGACCCACCTTCCAGTGCCAGCTTGGTACCTACTAGCTCAGTGATCGTGGGCAAGTCACTTCTTCTCTGAGCCTCCGTTTCCCCTTTTGTAAAGTGGGGATGATGGTAACGTACCCATAAAAATACTAATAGCACATATCTCATGCCAGGCATTGAACAGAAAACTCACCTTGTTTCATCTCAGGGCAAAGAAGCAGATTTTTTTTTTTTTTTTTTTTTGAGACAGAGTCATCTTGCTCTGTCACCCAGGCTGGAGTGCAGTGGCACAATCTTGGCTCATTGCGTCCTCCACCCCCCAGGTTCAAATGATCCTCGTGCTGCAGCCTCCTGAGTAGCTGGGATTACAGGCGTGCGCCAACATACGTGGCTGATTTTTGTATATTTAGTAGAGACGGGGTTTCGCCATGTTAGCCAGGCTGGTCTCAAACTCCTGACCTCAAGTGATCCACCCGCCTCGACCTCCCAAAGTGCTGGGATTAAAGGCGTGAGCCACCGCACCCTGCTGAGGCAGATACTCTTATGACCCCGGTTTACAAGCAGGAGATAGACCCAGTGCAGAAGACCTTGCCCAAGGACACACGACTAAAAAGGGGCAGAGCTGAGACTCCAGCACAGGTCTACTTGACTCCAAATCCCATGGTTTTTACTTCCTGATGGCTGGGACCATGGCTGGGCGCCCATTCTTAGAGCCCCAGCACGTTGTGGGTGTTTGGTAAATGAAATCTAACTACTGGGTGCCTGGGCAGTGGAAGCTGTGAGTTTTATTTTTTCATCCACATGCATCTTGTTGGATCCTTAAAGAGCAGGAAGTTTATCCTGCATAGTAACTGAAGAAACCTAGACAAACAGCTGTTCCCCTGCTTATGGCCTTGCTGGAGTTATACCTAGTTCTTATTCTGAAACCAGTCCCCAAGGCAGCTGTAGGGAGGCATATTATTTGAAACTTTTTCTCTTGCAAATGGCAGAAATCCATTTCAACCAGACTTTTGTAGAAAGGGAATGTATTGGCTCTCAACTGAGAAGACCAGAGGTAAATGGCTTCAGGTATAGCTCGATCCAGGGGCTGAAACAATGTGTCGGGAATCTGTCCATCTGCCACGTAATCTCTGACCATGTGGCAAGATAGGTCATCTTGGCGACTTGTGTCTGAAGTTAATTATTTTAGCACCTCTAGTGGGAAGGGGCAGAGGAAACCCTGGGAGGGCCATGATTGACCCAGCTTGGGCCACATGCCCATCCCTGATCAGTCACCAGTGCCAGAGGCTTCTGTGACCAGCCCTAGGATATGTGCTCACTGCTATGGTGAAGGTATGCTCAGCTCTACCCAAGCTCTATGAGAAACGCTGCAGAGCAGAAGGATTCTTTTACAAGTGGAGAGGGCCAGGGTGCCAGGTAGGCAAAGCCGTTGGCTGTCTCCAGCCAACAACTGTCAGATGGACAAGGCAGGCTCAGGGGTGGGCATAGGACCTTGGCCTCAGGCAGGCCAAGTGGGAACAGATGGAACCTTCTCTCCTAGGAGCTCATTGACATGAACCAGCACCATCTGAATGCCCTCGGCGTGGGCCACGCCTCTCTGGACCAGCTCTGCCAGGTGACCAGGGCCCACGGACTTCACAGCAAGCTGACTGGTGCAGGCGGTGGCGGCTGTGGCATCACACTCCTCAAGCCAGGTATCCCGGGGGTAGGTGGGCCAGGCTGCCAGCCTGGGCTCCTAAGAGGGGTCCACCTGGAGAATTCCCTTGAAAGAAAAAAGAGACCTGGAAACAGGTCTCAGCTCTGCTCTGTGGCCTTGGGCAAGTTAATTAACCTCTCTGGGTCTTTGCTTCCTCATTGGTAAAATAAGGGTGAGAGTATCTAGCTTGCAAGATCATTGCCCAGATGCAAGCAGGAAAGTGCACCTAGAGAGCCTGGTGCAAGGCTGGGCTGTGGCTGGGGCTCCTGTCATCGGGGCTGTCCCCACAAGCTTGGGAAGCAACCAGGGCATTGTCACTCTCCACGTCTGCCTCACCTTGCCCCACTTGTACCCCTTGACGTGGTCAGGATGGGGTTGATCTTGCTACAGAACGAAAGGGTTTCCTTCCCGTTGGTCTGGGGAAAGAGCAAGACTGAGTAATGGGCTTGGCTTAGGAAGCCCCCTGCGCTGGTGCCTGGGGGCCTGGCAAGGGGCTTCCGCTAGTGTTTAACCACCTGACACCTAACTCTCCCTCAGGCTCCCTCCTGGCCTACAGTAGGCACTAACCATTCCCACCTGCCTCCATTTCCCTCTGTGCTCCTTGTCCCCTCCTTCCTTCCTTCTTTCTCTTTCCGTCTTTATCTCCTCCTCTCTGTTCTTCATCCTTCCTTTCCCCTCTGCTTTCCACTAAGCCCCCTTAAGGCTCCAGGCATCTCCTCACCCTCCATGATGGCTCCCGGGCCTCAGGAGGTGGCCACATCCTCACTCCAGCCGACCCCAACTGTTGGTTCCTAGTTCAGAGCCCGTGACGATGGTGGGACTTGATATTTCTGGAGTGTGCCTGCTGTGCCAGGTGTTGTGCCAGGCACTTTACCTGCATTATTTCCTTTAAGCCTCCCTGAGGTCTGCACGGGGAGGCATCATTAGCCCCATTCCCAGATGAGGAGACTGAGACTGAGAGGGGAAGTCACTTGTCTGAGGCCACACGGCCAGTACAAGGCAAGGCCGAGTCCTGTGACTTGAAAGTCCATGTTTTTAACTCTTGCTCCTTAAACCCCTGGGGGTGCAAGGCTGGGCATTCCAGTGCACGGGGGGGCTGCAGGTAACCCTAGGCCTGTTGGCTCAGGTGGGTCACAGCCAGGAAGGCACAGCAGGAAGGCCCGGGCTTTTGCCTTGAATATGATGAGCTTCTCCCATGGAGCAGAGAGTTGTCAAGGGTGACCTGCCTTCCCTCCCCGCAGGGCTGGAGCAGCCAGAAGTGGAGGCCACGAAGCAGGCCCTGACCAGCTGTGGCTTTGACTGCTTGGAAACCAGCATCGGTGCCCCTGGCGTCTCCATCCACTCAGCCACCTCCCTGGACAGCCGAGTCCAGCAAGCCCTGGGTGGCCTCTGAGAGGAGCCCACGACACTGCAGCCCCACCCAGATGCCCCTTTCTGGATTATTCAGGGGGCTGCAGTTCGACTCTGTGCTGGCCAGCGGGCACCTAGCTCCTGACACTGCTGGAGAGGCCCCAGCCGCTTGGCGATGCCAGCCGAGCTCTGCAGTCCCAGCGGTGGGACCTAGGGAGGCATGGTCTGCGCTCAGCAAATTCTGGAGCCAGCCGAGCAGGAGGCCCAGGAGGGTCCTCTGAGACTCCAGACCTGAGACGAGAAGGGCTGCTTCCCCGAAGCTCCCACAGGCCCATCTGCTTCGGGCCCCCGCCTTGACCTGTGTTCTCCCTGGCCGCCTGGGTCCGATGCTCAGATGCTAGGGCCTGGTTCCTGGAGAAGTGTGCCTTCTCTCTCCCTCTTCAGGGACCTCCCCCTGTCTCTCAGGGCCAGGCCTCTCCCTCCTCCTCCAGGAAGCCTTCCCCTACCCCTTGTCCTCCCTCCCTCCCAGAGCACCTGCTGTCTGGGTGGCTCACTCAGCACTTGGTGTGGCTTTCCCTTCTACCTAGCGGATGGGGCTCCCCCAGGGGCTGTCCCGGAGGCGGTGGGCCTGGTTAAATAAGGCCGGGTCCATGTGCAGTTTCTTCCAGTCTGTACCTGAGAGGTTTGTGGAAAAGATGGGAATAAAAAGATTTTGTGTCAACAGTAGAGACTCCAGGCCACCAGCACCTTCCTCTGTCCCTGTCCCCTCTCCAGCTGTTTCCTCCATGGAGCTCTTCAGCAATGGGGGGAAATAAGGGTTTGGGGTCACTTTGTTGTGTGTCTTGGGGATGAGGTGGCTTTTCCCAGATGGCCCTTGCTGGAGAGGGACTGGGACACGGCTCTCAGTCCATCAGCACAACTCCAGGCTGCTGCTGCGGAGGGAGAAGTTGAGCTTCCTAGCTCCAGAATCACAAGCACCCACGAGAGCACAGACCTGTGTAAGACAGGAAAGCAGAACCTGCCATCGCTCCTGGGGCGCGCCTTCCTTTCTGAAATGAACTGGCTGGATGGAGAAAACAGACTCAAATGTTCTAGCCTGGGTGCCTGGCACTCCCCACCCCCACCCCCCACTGGCCCTATTTGAACTTTATATTGCAGTCAGCTTGGTGCTTTCCGAAATGCCAGTAGCCATCAGGAAACCCTTGTAGTTGGCGCCTTGCCAGCCAGAACCTCTGGGACCCACGGACCTGCAGAGAGGCCGAGTGGAAAGGTGGGGGACGGCGCAGGGATTTCAGGATGAGGTGAAAGCGATTCAGTGTGCGTCTGCCCTTGGCCACTAGGGGGCAGCTGGCGGCTTTCCCTGCTGTTGTCTTCACGGGGAGGGTGAGAGGAGCAGGAGCCGAGCTCCACCCCCACGCCAGCCTTGGGCCCGGCCTGGGGTCACTGCTGGGAACGTGAGAGTGAAGGGAGGACGCCTACCCCAGCTTAACTTGTAGAAATGGCCCCAGATCACTGATGGCTGTTCCCTGCCCCTTCCCTTCAAAACACAACGCATAAAGCAGTAATATTAATACTGAATGCTCACTGTGGGCTAGGCGTGTTTACGCATCACCCCTTCTCATCTCTGCCCCGACCTCAGTGTCGTTGCTAGTCTCATCCCCGCTTTACAGACCAGGAAACCTAAGTTCAGAGAGATCAAGTAACTGGTACAAGGCCACACAGCTCATCAGCATCTGAGGCCGGATTCAAATTGACTCCAGAGCCTGCTCTTAGCCCCTTCCTGTGTCTGCGGGGTGCGGCTCTGTGTGCAGGCTCACTGCAATTTTTTAGCCTTCTGTACTCAGGCTCGTTTTTCTGGATTCGCATGTACTTGACCGGGGTGGGGCTCGGGCCTGCATGTATTCCTCCCCACGCGATTTGAATGAACAACCAGGCCAGAGGCTGCTATGCCCTCAGTGATGGCGCTGGCTGACAGCCTCCAGCCTTTAGGAGGTGGACCTGGGAGCCTCCCCAGGCTTCCATAGATGTCCGCGGCAGCAGTGAGATGGGTGCAGGGGACAGAGGCTGAGACCCCCCAGAGCCTGTCTGCCCCTTGAGGCCCTCTCTCTCTCATTCCCTGGGGACAGAATGTCACTCCCGGGGCAGGGGCCAGCTCAACACTCTTGCTCCAGTGAAGCGGCTGCCGGTGTGCTTTGGCCAGAGCAGCCTTTCAACCCAGCCACCACTGCGGCCATCGTGTGGGCCTGGTGTCACACTCCTGGCTACCTTGCAGCCAGTTGGCACTTGCGGCTGTCACCCCTTCTCATTGCCTATTGCAGTGGTTCTCGCTCTCAGAGCTGCACCTCGGAATCACCTGGGGAGCTTCTAAAAGACCCACGAATTCCTGACCCCACCCCAGATATTCTGAGTTAATCTGTCTCAGCGGTATCTTTTTAAAAAGATAGCTTTTAAAAGCTCCCAGCTGATTCTAAAGTGTGACCAAGCATCGCATGGTGCTGCGCACCTGTAGTCCCAGCTACTCAGGACGCTGAGGCAGGAGGATCGCCTGAGCCTGCAGGAGTTGGAGGCTGCAGTGAGCTATGATGGTGCCACTGCACTCCAGCCTGGGTGACAGAGTGAGACCCCGTCTCAAAACTAATATTTTTAAAAAATAATAAAATGCAGCCAGGGCTGAAGATACCGAACAAGATGACCCCAAGGTCATCTCTGCATGCCATTGTGGTGGTTGAGCACTTCAGCCCTGCCCACCCCCTGGCCATGTGACTTTGGGCAAGACAGCTTACCTCTGGAGGCCACAGCTTCGTCATCGGGAAAGTGGGATTCACTAGTACCCACCTTATGGAGGTTTCATGGGGATCAATGAGAAAATATACAGAAGGCCCTTGACACAGTGCGTGGCACATGGTAAGTGCTCAATAAATACTCATTATTATAACTGTGTTATGCTGAAAGATAAGGGTGTCTCCCAGAGCCCCAGAACTTCAGAATGGTGCACAGAGCTGGCTCAAGGCCCCCTGCCCAGATGGTCCAAAGCCCCTAGGTTGAGACCCCTTGGGTCGCTGTTGGAGAAACACACCTAATGCCCACCGGCTTTCCCACCTCCCTGCTTCCTCTGCAGAGGCAGTCACGTAGCACCGACGCCCTCTTTGCGAGGGGAACAGCAGCGCCTTTCAAGTCATAAGCTGGAGCCGCTCCCAGCCTCTGCAGCCTGAAGTTCTCAGAGAATTTGCCTGGTTCTGGCAAGGATCTCACTTTGGGAGGCAGGCAGGAAATATTGTGGTTCCTTTCAGACAGAGTAGCTGCTATGGTTGCACTGATGTCGTTTCTGTCAGTGAGGAGTCCTTTTACTTATTTTTAGACAGTCTCACTCTGTTGCCCAGGCTGGAGTGCAGTGGCGCCATCTTGGCTCGCTGCAACCTCTGCCTCCCGGGTTCAAGTGATTCTCCCACCTCAGCCTCCCAAGTAGCTGGGATTACAGGCGTGTGCCACCACGCCTGGCTAATTTTTGTATTTTTAGTAGAGACAGGGTTTCCGCCACATTGGCCAGGCTGGTCTCGAACTCCTGACCTCAAATGATCTGCCCACCTCGGCCTCCCAAAGTGGTGGGATTACAGGCGTGAGCCACCACACCCGGCCTCGTGAGGAGTCTTTCCTCACCAAGAAGGTTTCTGTGGCCTGCTGGCAGCCAGTCGTGTTGGTGGCTGGCTCCAGGTCAGCAAGGAGGGGGGTGGGGGGCGGTGCGGCCCTGCCCTTCGCTTGTGCTTGGCCCAGCCAGCTCCTTTCCCCTCCATGGCTGTTTTCCTCCTTGTTTCCTCAGCTAGCGCCCTTTGGAAGATGCCTGGCTCAGGGGCCCACACCTCGCAGGTGCTTCCTTCCCCAGCCGTTCCTGGTTTCCAGCTAATTTTGGACAAGTTCTTTGGCTGTCTCTTAGCACCTACTGTCTTCTAGGAAGGGGCAGAGAGCTAGATTTGAGGCCAGGCGCTCTGGTTCCAGAGTCTGAGCTCTTTAGTTCTCAAATTATAATATTTTTACTATTACAAAAACAGTGTATATACACTGTAGAAAGAAAATACAGATTAGCAAAAATCACATCAAAGCACTGTGTTTTTGCCATACAGAGATTACCCCCATGAACAGCTGCCACCTTTCCCTGTGTGTGTGTGTGTGTGTGTTCATGCTGTTTGATAAAGTGAGATCATACTGTACATGCTATTTTGTTACCAACCGTTTTGGTTTCCAGTCACCTTTCTCTGTCAATATGTTTCATCTCTAATGCCCAGGCTATAGTCACATTTCCTCCAGTTGGGCCAGGTGTCCGGCACCCTGTCTAATACCACACACCTAGCTGTTACAGCCCTGGCTTCTCTTTTAATCTAGCACAGCAGCCCTGCACACACACACACACACTCACACACACACATTCACACACACATTCACACACACACATTCACACACACACATTCACACACACACATTCACACACACACATTCACACACATTCACACACACACATTCACACACACACATTCACACACACACATTCACACACACATTCACACACACATTCACACACATTCACACACACATTCACACACACACATTCACACACACATTCGCACACACATTCACACACACACATTCACACACACATTCACACACACATTCACACACATTCACACACACACATTCACACACACATTCACACACACACATTCACACACACACATTCACACACACATTCACACACATTCACACACATTCACACACACATACACACACACATTCACACACATTCACACGCACACATTCACACACACATTCACACACACACACATTCACACACACATTCACACACACACATTCACACACACACACATTCACACACACACACACACACACACACATTCACACCTGTTTTTCTCCATGATATGACTTGCTCAAGAGATCCAGCCAGTCATTCTGCAGAATGCCGTGTCTTCTACACTGGTCATTCAGAATCCAGCCCCTCCGCATGGCTTTTGGAGGTCTTGAACCCTTTACGGAGCACCTACTATGTGCCCAGCATGGTGCTAAGTGCTTTGTGTGCTTTATCCCTGTGAATCATTTCAGTCCATTGAGCTAATTACCGTGCTTATCCCCATTCTGTTGGTGAGTAAACTGAGGCCCAGAGTAGGGAAGTAACTTGCCCAGGGTCACGTGGCAGAGTGGGATTTGCACGCAGTTCTGTGTGATTTCAGGGCCCTGCTCTTAGCCCGTGTCTAGACTCTCCCTGGGGAGGTGACTGGTGACCTCCCTGAGCTCCCTCTCCCCGCCATACCTAATTGACAGAATTGAGTTATCACATCCGCCCCAGCGGTGCTGGCCCAGCTCACCCCTGCTGCCTGCTTGGCCCTGGCTGTGAATACCTCAGACCCCCCACCTACACAACAAACAGGCAAAGGGAGCAACCTGCCAAAGAACATGATGTGTGGTCTCGCAGCACTGCCCGGAGCCCCCACCTCCCCACATCCAAGGAAAACCTGGCACTGGGCCGAACATCACACCTCACGTCCTCAAAACTGAAACAGACAAGGGCAATGGTCTCCCAATGGATGCTTCAGTTGCTTGTAATTAGAATCCAAAAGTGTCAGGGTCAGGAGGACCCTTGGAGATCACACAGTCCGTCACCTCATTTGCTGTGAATGGGGAGACCAAGACTCAGAGAGGGCAAGAGACCTGCCTAAGGTCACACAGTGAGCCACCTTGTTCTCTTTCTTGACATTTGGTTTTCTCCATGCAGCAGAGTTGTCACAGGAAAAGCCCTTGCAATCCAGAGACCCGTCTTCAGGCCCAGCTTCTGCACCTGCTGGCTGTGTGACTTCCAGCCAGGACTCCCCTGTACCCATAACTCTGGGCCTCAGTTTCCTCAAATGTAACATCCCAGGCAGGGTGCTAAACCCCTTAGGCATCATTCCACTTACTTCCCACAGCAACCCTGCAGACCAGGTACAACAGAACCGCAATTCCTTGTCCAAAATCCTGGGGCCAGATGTGATGTGGAATGGAGAATTTTGCAGGTTTTAGGGAGACCCCCTCCCGGCCCATGTTTCATTCCACGTGGCATCTGGGGCAGCACCACTCACCCCTGACTTTATATGAAAGGTACAAAGAGTCCCACTAAGTGGAGTGAAGGCCGTAAATAATATGTGAGCCTACGTGGCACTGGCCTTTTTTTTTTTTTTTTTTTTTTTTGAGACAGGGTCTTGCTCTGTTGCCCAGGCTGTAGTGCAGTGGCAAGATCACAGCTCACTGCAGCCTCCACCTCCCAAGCTCAAGCAATCCTCCCACCTCAGCCTCCTGAATAGCTGAGACTACAGGCATGCGCCACCACCCCGTGCTACTTTTTCTACTTTTTGTAGATATGGGGTTTTGCTATGTTGCCCAGGCTGGTTTCCAGTTCCTGGGCTCAAGCAATCCTCCCACCTCAGCCTTCCAAGGTGCTGGGATTACAGGCATGAGCCACCATGCCCAGCCTGCTGCATTTGCTGACAAATGAATTTTGATGCCAAGGTCCTGGGTTTCAGAGTGTCTTGGGTTGTGGGCCTGAATTATTTCCCCATTTTGCAGAGAAGCAGACAGATGCTCTCAGACAGGCTCAGTGACTCACCCGAGGGAGTGTGCTCAGGTTTGAACCCTGTCAGTCTGGCTGGACGCTACCTCCTGCACCACAGGGTCTGACCAGAGCCCTTCTTTGTCATTCAGGGTGAAAGGGCTCTGTACTGGCCAGTGGGGGGTGAGACGCCGTCCTGCCTGGTGCAGGGCGAGGGCGAAGGGCCCTGGGTCCCAGGTACACTGGCTCAAGCTATTAAGTCAAACCAGAGTCTTCTGTCTTATTTTTTTTCCATAAACCTTGTGACAAACGAGGCCACAGAAAAGTGGCCAAGTGACAGGTCCGTGACATCAGCTGCCGGACTCTCTTGGGGTTTCTGTTTCCTCCCAAAAACCAGGGCAGCAACGAGGGGGCCACAGCCCAAGGGAGTGGGAGGGGGCTCCCTCTCCTCCCAGACCAGCCCCTGCCTCCCTCCAGACCTAGGGAGGGCATGCGGGAGGCCTGAGCACATTGATTCTCACCACACTCAGGCTCACAGAGCAGGAGCCACTTACTTGCACAGAGGGGGCAAGAGACGGAATGCCAACTGGGCCTCTTTTACAGGCATCTGAGCCCAAACCTCCATGCTCCCTCACTCAGGTTAACAGGGTCTGTTATACATGGTTTTTCGTTTGTTTTTTAATCTGTCTCTCTCTCTTTTTTTTTTATTTATTTTTTATTTTTTTTAGAGAAAGGGTCTCCCTCTGTCACCCAGACTGGAGTGCAGTGGTGTGATCACAGCTCACTGTAGCCCTGAACTCCTGGGCTCAAGCGATTCTCCCATCTCAGCCTCTTGAGTAGCTAGAACCACAGGCTCATGCCACCGTGCCTGGCTATGTGTTTTATTGTTTTGTAGAGACAGGGTCTCTATGTTGCCCAGGCTGGCATGTTGTCCTGGGCTCAAGCGATCCTCCCACCTCGGCCTCCCAAAGTGCTGGGATTACAGGCGTGAGCCACTGCACCCAAGCTGTTAGACATATTTTAAATCTGATCCGGAAAATATCCATTTTGAAGTATTTAGGTAATGCACTGGCTGAGGCCACGGTGGGCCCCTTGGATGCTGAAGGGGCACCGAGGCTGTCCTAGGCACATGGGCATCCTCCCTGCCCAGAGAAAGCAGCTGCCAGACTCCACAGCCACTGCAGGCAGGATCCAGCCCCTTCCTCATGAGCACTATCCATTCAGCAAATGTTAAATGCACATGTTCTATATGCCAAGAACTGGGCCAGGCCCCAGGGAAGTGAGGTGACTGACCAGAGCTGCTCCTGCCCCTCTTCGGCATGCTGGCCGTGGTTCCGGAGGCTTTCACGTCACTTCCTCTGCCCATACTCATGGCGAGCCCAGGAGGAAAGTGTGGTGAACCCCATTTTACATAGCAGGAAACTGAGGCCCAGAGAGAAAGTCCCTGCTCCAAGTCATGCAGTCATCAGGTGCAGAAGCTCGGCCCTAAGAGGTCTCTGGATTCCAAGCACAGTGCTCTCCTGTGTCACCCTGGCTGTCTTGGCCCCAGATGTGGAGGTGAGCATTTGTGGGAGAAGGGAGGTGAGCAGGATGTGGAGAGGGGAAAGCAAGGAGAAAACCAAATGAAAGAGGACAAGGTGGCTTGCTGGGTGACTTTAGGCAGGTCTCTTGCCCTCTCTGGGCCTCATTGTCCCCATCCATTGAAATAATGGTGTCTGTTTACTCTGCCAGAAGCTCCCAAGCTCTCATTTAATCCTCCTAGCAATCAGTATTTTGTGGACTCTGGGCTCAGACAGATCTGGCCTTTGATCTGTGGCCTGACTACTTCCAGCTATGGGGCCTTAGGCAGGTCACATTATTTCTCTGAGCCTCAGGTGCCTCATCAGTAAAGTAGAAATACTAGGAAATAATGCACATCTAAAACGTAGCTCAGGCTGGGCGCGGTGGCTCATGCTGTAATCCCAGCACTTTGGGAGATCGAGGCGTGCAGATCCCTTGAGCCCAGGAGTTGGAGACCAGCCTGGACAACATAGCAAAACCCCATCTCTACCAAAAATACAAAAAAATTAGCTGGGCATGGTGGCACATGCCTGTAGTCCTAGCTACCTGGAAAGCTGAAGTGGGAGGATTGCTTGAGCCCGGAGGTCAAGGCTGCAGTGAGCCGAGATCGCGCCACTGCACTCCAGCCTGGGCGAAAGAGCAAGACTCCGTCTCAAATAAATAAATAAATAAATAAAACGTAGCCTGGCACCTAGTACTTAGACCCAGCACCTGGGGGATAGGAACTATTGTTATTCTCAGAGAGGGGAAAACTGAGGCTCAGAGAGGCGACGCGACAGCTCAGAAGTGGCCAAGCCAGGATTCGAATCCAGTAGGACTGACTCCAAAGCCTGGGGCCTCCTCCCCTTTCATCACTAGGCAAGGCTAGGTTTTGCTGACATATCCTGTCCCCAGAGGGAGATTAGAGGGAAGAGCCACCCCTTTCAGCCCTGAGGGACTTAAGCAACTAGTTGGATCTGGCTGGGCTGCCTGAGACCACAATGTGAGCCAGTGATGATCACAGGTCTGGAAGCTGGAGGACACAACCTTGGAGGAAGAGACTCCCCTCGAACCGAGCACCTGCCTTCTATTGTCAAGACAGCCACATCTGCTCCATTCCCCCTTTGACTTCACTGGGCGAGGGATGTTTTGTGCACACAGCTGGCCTTGTCCTTGGCGGGCATCAGAGCGGCTCTCACTCGCCCCACGTTACCATCTCCTACCATCTGCCTCAAAGAGGCACATCTACCACTTAATGGACATTGGTCCATCAAGATCATTCCCCGATAGAGCCACAAGGACCTACACTCTGCAGATGAGGAAACTTAGGCACAGAGATGGGTCACGCAGCATGGTTGTGGCAGAGCTGGGACTCGAACCCAGGCTCTGAATGGTTGAGGGTGCTGGGTCAAGGTGGGGCATCCCAAGGTCAGGAAAAAGAGCAAGAGGGCTGCTAACGTGTCCTCGCTGGCCCTGGGAGATGCTAGTACCTCTGCTGATGCCAGTAGTCAGTTTTGACCAGAGTTGGCTCCACGGAGGGCTGAGGGCACATGGATGCAAGAGTCACGGCTTTGATGAGGAGTAGGGTGAAGGTGTGTGGCGAGGCCAGGATTGGGACTCCCTACCTCCCCACCTGCCTCGTGTGGTTGAGGAGAGCACTGTGCAGGGAGCCAGCATTTCTAAAGGCTGTGTGACTTAGGTGAGTGGCTTCCCCTCTCTGGATCTCGGTCTCCTTTTCATATCTGAGATATTATTCCCAGACCCATGAGAAGCCCCCGGGGGCCGTGGCCTGTTCTTGTTCCCCGCCTGCATCTCAGCATCACTCTGATAACCTCTCCCTGCTCAGGGGTCTCAAACTCACAAGCCTCCAGGGACCAGGCAGGCAGCCACCAGGCCAGGCTTGGGGAGGACGCGGCAGGCCCCCGGCCCCAGCTCCAGCCAGCTGTTGCCCTGCCAGGTGGTGGACCCACCATCCAAACCTTTCTATTTAATTTTTAAAGAGAATTCAGAAATCTGGAGTTGTGGATAAAATTTGATTTTTAAATACTGTTCAGTAATAAAACCAAATTTTAAGCAATAACAAATGATTATGTCACGCCCGGGTGCAAAATGGAAACCGCCCCAGGGTTGGGACCTTCAGAAGCCGGGCCCCCCTGGCTCTGGGGAGTGAGCTGGGGCATGGGGGTCACCCCCAGGGGTGGGGCCCCCCTGGAATCTGATTACCCCTCAGTGCCCCACGAAGCAGCAGGCCGGCGGGTGGCGGGGCGGCGGGGGCACCGGCGGCTGGGTTGCGAGCTCATCCCCGGGAGGCACAGATGGTATTTTTTTTTTATCAGTGTCAGCACGGACTTCTTTCTGCTCTGATGACTAGATTCTAAAGAGGCAGTGACATTATTTGAGATAACAGAGGGAGCAGAAAAAGGGTCAGCGATGGAGAGAAAACGGCACAGCCAGCAGATAAAGGGGAGGCCGGAGGGGCGGAGCACCCTGGCTGGGGGTGCACCCCCCCATTCTTGTGATTCCTGCTCCCTAAGCCTGGCTCCCTGTGGTGGGGGCTGGAATGCCGCCCGGCCCAGGGCAGCGGAGAGGCCCAGACAGCTGCGCCGAGCCGCCCGCTCTGCTCCCCGGCAGCCCTCCTTGGCTGCCTGGCCACCCATTCCGCCTTTTCAATTGGATTCAATTAGGCCGTCCCGCTCGGAAGCTTGTCTCCTCTGATATCCAGTTTAACTGACAGAGGATTAGTGCTGTTTGTATTACACACACACTCTCTCTCCGGCTGCCAAACTGCCGGCAGGGCCCTGGGACCTGGGTTATTTATGGAGCTGGCTGGCCATGCTGCCCCTCTCAGACCTGCTTCCTTTGGAAGCAGGGGGCTGGGGGCCCTGCTCTGTGCTCACCCTCCATCCCAACCCCACCACTTCCTGATCCAGGGGCCTGAGGGCCTGGGCAATGGGGGGGAAGAGCCCAGATAGAACTGGGTTCGAATCTCAGCTCTGCCACTTCCTGGCTGTGTGACCTTGGGTGAGCAACATTGCCTCTCAGCCTCATTTTCTTTATGTGGAAAATGGAGACGAGGAACCGGCTCATCAGGTGGTTGTGGGAATAAAGCGAGGAGGCAGGGGCAGGGCATTGAACACAGGGCCTGTGTATTCACTGTGCATGTTCACTCAGCACATGGGACGGGGTGACGATTCTGCACTGGGTGCTGTGCTGAGTCACAGAGGAGGTAGTGGTGGGCCATGCTGATCCAGCCTGCCTTCCAGAAGCCCACACTCAGGTGCAGGAGAGAAAAATGAACATGGAGTCCCTCCCAGTGCTCACACAGGGAGCCCTGGCTAGATGGGAGCAATGATGACAGTGATGATGATGGAGATGGAAGCAAGTGCCACCCCAGGCCCTTTGCCTCTGCTGTTCCCTCTGCCTGGAACATCCCCCCCACCCCACCCCCGCCACACACACACACCTCCCTCGCGCCCTCACACTTCACCTGGCTGGCACCTGGCCTCAGTTTACCACTCACTTCCTCCAAAAGCCTTCCCTGACCCACCCTCCTCCTAATGCAGTTCTCCCCTCTTGCCCTCCATCTCTCCCTTTGCTTTATGTCCAAATGTGCCATCTTTTGTTGACTTGTTGCATCACCTGTCTCCTTAGGAAACTGCACCTTCCCGAGGGCAGGCATCGGAGCCCACTCACCGGTCCCCCTGAGTCTAGCACAGTGCCTGGCTCATGCTAAGAGCTTGAGTCTTTCTGGATGAATGGATGCATAAAGGAATGAATGAATGAGCAGAAAAGTAGACAGACAAAGGCCCGCTTGCCTGCAACGTGGCCATCCTGCTCAGCTCAGTACATCTGGCGGCCCTAGGCCACCTGCCCAGCCCTCCAAAGGGGTTTGCTGGGTCTTGGAATAGGTGGAGGTCAGGTGTTGGTCAGAAGCAGGTGGGGATGCTTCTCTTCTTATCCTTGCTTTACTCAAAGGGAAGGAAGGGCCTTTATAGACCTTTCCTCTCAGTCTCCAGGGGACTAGTGAGTCCTTTGAGGTGATGGGCTGGAAGGCCCCAGGCCTAGGAAATGTCCTTATTTTGGGGGAGGGCCTCATGCTGCCAGGTCCCGTCTGCATCCTCTCCCTCACTCCGTTTCACAGATCTTGGGCGTGGGGGCACTGGCCCTGACAAATGCAGGTCTGAACGTTTCTACAATTCAGTGCAATGAAATAGTAGCCATTACTTACTGCACACACTGGTGCCAGGCTTAACACCCATGACCTCATTTCATTCTCACAAGAGCTCTCCACTCCCCAGAAGAGAAACCTGACAGTCAGAGTTGTGGTGGGGTGTGCCTGACATCACCCAGCCAGGAAGGGGTGAAGCTGGGATCAGCCCCAGGACTCTGAGGTTCAATATCTTCTCATTCATCTAACATCTGCTATGTGCCAGACACTTTGGTGTGTGCTGTCTCCCAGTATCCTGAGAAGTAGGTATTCTGTGCCCCACTTTGCAGAAGGGAAATTCAAGACTCAGAAAGGTGAAGTGGCTGAACCTCAGTCTCACAGCCTGCTAGGGGCAGAGCTGGCTGGAAACAAGGGTCTGCTTGACCACTCATCCAGTTTGTAACCTCCACCCTGTGGTTTCTTCTGCAACTCAAGGCCCTGGCCCTGGGGTGTTTCAGATCGATATAGGGCCTGGGTGGGCAGTGAGGGCACACATCTGTCAAGCAGCAGGTGCTGAGTTTCTCAGGAGCCCCTGAAATATGACACAGTCCCTGCTGGTAAGGGATGTCATCCAGTTACAAGAATATCAAATAAATATGTGAAGAGTTACAAGAATTCAATGACATAGAGGAATGTTGAGTACTCTCCCAGGGTGCATGCGTGACTCACAAGTCTGAGTAGTTGGGCAGGGAAGGCAACCTTGAAAGATACATGGATTTGGAAACAGAAGCCCACAAAATAATCATTACAATTACAATGAACTGATTATGATGATGATAATAATCATTAATAATGACTACAATTCAGCCCCATATTTGTAGGTCTTGCTGTTCCCATTTCACAGACAAAGATAATGAGGCTCAGAGACAGGAAGCAGCATGCCTAAGGCCAGCCAGCAGGTAGATGGGGCTCAAGCCCAGAGCCTGTGATCCCAAAGTCAGTTCCTGTTCTCCAGCCCTGGACTCGCAGAGTGTCACATTCACAGAGTGTCACAAGCAGCAGGTGGTCTGGCCTGGGTCTTGATGGTTGAGCCAGCATTTGTTCCAAGGGCCAGCTTCTTGGCCAAGGGCCAAGTGTGGCTGGGGCAGAGGTAGCCAGTGGATGTACTGCCTGAGCTCAGATGAACTCTTCCCTGCCCTCCAGGGCTTACAGGGAAGAGCAAGCTAAGCAAACTGATGATGACAGTGAAGAGCAGTGGATTCTGAGTTACCGTGGGAGCCAGGGAAGAAGAGGGGTGCATATCCCAGCCTGGTGTGGGATCAAGGAAGGCTTCCTGGAGGAGGAGGTACCTTGGTGGAATTTTGGCTGGGCTAGAAGGTGAGAGAGGGCATTTGAGGCAGCAAAGGCACTGAAGTGAGCAATACTGTGGTGTGTGCAGAGAATCCAAAAGCTGTTCTGTGTTCAGTTGGAACCTACAGTAAGTATGAGGCCAACATAAAGCAAGTTTTATCCTGAGGGCCCTGGGGAGCCAGGGTGGGTGTTAGGCAGGGATGGTGGGGTCATAATGATGCTTTAGAAAGTTCTCTGGCTGTGGCATGATAAATGGAGGGGGCAGGGGGAAAGGAGTCAGGTGAGAGGTACAATGGCTGGAGAGGGGCAGTGGCATTAGGGACAGATGGAGAGGAGGTGACAGGAAGATTTTGTAGGTGCCTGGAGCAGCCTTTAAGTTTTGGAGTCCACCTTGTCACTCTGTTCAAGGAGGGGGTATACCCTGCTCCCTTTTTTTGAGACTGGTTCTCACTCTGTCACCCGGGCTGCTGTGTGGTGGCACAATCGGAGCTCACTGCAGCCTTGAACTCATGGGCTCAAGCCATCCTCCCACCTCAACTTCTCAAGTAGCTGGAACTGGTCATGTACTAGCATGCCTGGCTAATTTTTTACTTTTTTTTTTTTTTGTAGAGATGGGGTTCTTGCTATGTTGCCCAGGGTGGTCTGGAACTCCTGGGCTCAAGCAATCTCCCACCCCTCGGCCCCCTAAAGTGCTGGGATAACAGGCATGAGCCGCTGTGCCCGGCCATATACCCCTCTTTTGATAGTCTCCAGCTGGAGGTGGGGCCTCTTTGCTGATGCCCTAGTTGGCATAGAAGCCCTTTATATTGGTGTTCTAGTTAGGGCTCCCATAACAACGTACCACAAATGTGGCGGCTTAAAACAACAGAGATTTACTCTGTCATGGTTCAGGAGGCCAGAAGTCTAGAATCAAGGTGTCGACAGGACCAGGGACCCTCTGAGACACTGGGTAGAACCCTCCCTTGCCTCTTCCTATCTTCTGGTGGTGGCTGGCAGTCCTGGGCTTGCAGCTGCATCACTCCAGCCTTGGCCTGTTGCTGACACTTGGCCTTCTCCCTGTGTGTCTGGCTTCACATGGCGTTCCCTCTTATAAGGAGACCAGCCACCCTCATGACCTCATCTTAACTTGATGACATCTGCAAAGACCTCATTTTCAAATAAAGTCACATTCGTGGGGATCCGGGGTTAGGACTTCAAAATCTCTTTGTGGGGGACACGATTCCACTCCCAATAACCCCTAAGGGGCTGG
This sequence comes from Nomascus leucogenys, assembly GCF_006542625.1. NCBI lineage: Eukaryota > Metazoa > Chordata > Mammalia > Primates > Hylobatidae > Nomascus > Nomascus leucogenys. Next base: position 76,711,942 of record NC_044390.1, read on the forward strand.
GCATGGTGGCTCATGTGGGTAATCCCAGCACTTTGGGAGGCTGAGGTGGGAGGATTGCTTGAGCTCATGAGTTTGAGACCAGCCTAGGCAACAGGGTGAAACCCCATCTATACAAAAAATACAAAAATTAGCCAGGCATTGTGGTAAGCGCTTATAGTTCCAGCTACTTGGGAGGCTGAGGTGGGAGGATGGCTTGAGCTCAAGAGTTCGAGACCAGCCTGGGCAACATGTAGAAACCCCATCTCTACAATAAAATACAAAAATTAGCTGGGTGTCGTGGTGAATGCTTGTAGTCCTGGCTATTTGGGAGGCTGAGGTGGGAGGATGGCTTGAGCCCAGAGGGTAGAGGTTACAGTGAGCCGAGATTGCACCACTGCACTCCAGCCTGAGTGATAGAGCCAGACCTTGTCTCAAAAAAAAACAAAACCAACCCTAAGGGCAGGGGTTTTGCTGGTTGTTTCTGCCTCTGTGGTCTCCAGCCAGAGCCTGGCATATGTCTGTGCTCAGAGGGGAGTTGTGGATAGAGTCAGAGTGACCAGTCTCTCCTCCATGGGTGACCGCAGCCCCTGCTGCCAACAGCAGCAGCCACAGCCCGCTTGGCATCTGGGCAAGGCAGGTCTCTGGGAAGCCCCCTCCCACGAGCTGTTCTCTGAAAGAAGTGGTGTTGATGTCAGCAGGTGCCTGTCACTTCCCTTCCCCAGCAAAGTCTCAAACTGTCAGAATAAGTGAAATAGTCATTGCCTATCTCTGCGTTTGAGACTTTATTGGCAGTTTCATTGTCACCCAAAACAACCTCCTTTTCTCCGTTGGCGTTTTCATCAGGTGAGTCTGTGGGCAGGAGGAGGAGGCAGGGCTGGCTCCTAAAAACAGGCCTGGGCAGGTCATGGTGCTGGCTCCACTGGGCTGGAGTCAGCAGGGGCAGAAGACCCATGCCTTGGCTCTTGCAGAAAGCTGCTGGGCACTCTCTCCAGGGAGCAAAAAGGAAGAGAGACAGAAGGTAAAAACACCCTGAGGGCCCCTGGAGATGGTCACGATGGCCAGATGGGGCAGCCCAGACCGCACAGTGGGTCCTCAGGCTCTTCCCCAGCCCTCCCTGCTGGGAATTAGGAAGGCATTATGGTCGTGGGGTAGGAGCATGGGCTGTGGCGTCAGACCCACCTGGCGGCAGGCACCTTAGAGCAAGCACTTCTCCCTGCAGAGCCTCAACGTGCCTATCTGTCAAATGGGGTGGTAACAGGTACCTTCCATCAGCTGAGGGCTTGATCTGGGCCATGCACCCAATTATCCTGTTCAGTCCTCCCCAAAACCCAGAGAGGTGGGTGTGCTCAAGCTCCTCATTTTCTTGATGTGGAAACTGAGGCAGCCCGGCCAAGGTTACCACAGCAGGCAAGTTGCAGGGGTTGGGTTAGAACCCAGGTTTTGAGACTCCGAGCCTGGCTGTGAATCCACTTCGGAGGGTTAGTGGAAGGAGTGTAGGTGATATTAATTTATTTTTTTTTTTGAGACAGGGTCTCATTCTGTTGCCCAGGCTGGAGTTCAGTGGTGCGATCACAGCTCACTGCAGCCTCGGCCTCCCAGGCTCAATTGATTCTCCTACCTCAGCCTCCCAAGCAGCTGGGACTACAGGTGTACACTACCACACCCAGCTGATTTTTAATTTTTCATAGAGGCAGGATCTCTCTATGTTGCCCAGGCTGGCCTCGGACTTCTGGGCTCAAGTGGTCCTCCCACCTTGGCCTCCTGAAGTGCCAGGATTACAGGTGTGAGCCACTGTGCCCACTGGTAATAAAGTGTCAACACAGTACTAGGCACATGGGACAAAAAGCCATCTGTTATTATTGTTGTCTGGGCATGGGGTAGAATCTGGGCCCCTTGGCAGTCACTCTCTGTCCTGGGACTTTCTGGACATCACTGGGTAGTTTTACCCACAGGGTGGCCTAAGGAACCTCCAAGGGTATGGGGTGAGCTCAGAAGTTCCACTGAGTCTGGGGGTCCCTGTGTGGGGCTTAATCCTGCTTCATGCTGTGATCCTGCTGGCACACTCTGTCCCTGGCCCCCAGCAGGGCTGGGTGCCACTCTACCACATCCAAGCATCACAGAAGGGAATCTGAGGCCCAGAGAGCTATCCCTTGCTCAGGGCTCCTGAGCCAGGGAGGCGGATACAGTGGTTAGAACCACAGATTCTGGAGTCAGTGAGCTCCATGTTTGAGTTCTGGTGTGGCCACCTGCTGGTTGGTTAACAAGTTGCTGAGTCTCACTGAGTCTCAGTTGCATCCTCTGTACATTGGGATAATAAAAGATTCCCCTGGAGACTGGGTGCTGTGGCTCTCACCTGTAACCCAGCTACTCAGCAGGGAGGCTGGCTTGAGCGGGGGAGTTCGAACCTATAACCCCGGTACTACTCAGCAGGGAGGCTTGCTTGAGCCCGGGAGTTTGAGGCTGCAGTGAGCTATGATCGCACCACTGCACTTCAGCCCGGGTTACAGAGTGAGATAGTCTAAAAAAAAGCAGATCCCCCTGGTAAGGCCGAGGGGCCAAATGATGCTACACAGAAGACATTAGCACACAGAGAAAAGAAGACAGAGTTTTGGCATCTACAGGCTCCTTGTAGATCTCAGACTCCAGCCCGTTCTTGGTGCAGAGGAAGAAACTGAGGCCCAGAGATTAGGGAGGGTTTTCACTTAGCCACCCCACAGAGCAGGGGCTCGTTCCTTGGCCCTGTAACTCTCGATCCAGAACATCAGCCACCTCCCCAGCTGGCGGCGTCCCGGGAGTCCCCCCCGCCCCTCACCTGCCCTTCTCCCCGTGTCTCTGGCTTCGAGAGCCCAAGCCGTGGGCCCACAGTGAGGAATGCCATTCTCCCTCTCCCCGGCACACTGAAGGTTTTGAAAGTTAAAGTATTGCCGTCGGCTTTGTTGTTGCCTAACTACGACAGACAAATTGAGAACCAGTTGTCAAAATGTCAGTGCACAACAAATCAACATGCAGAACGAGTCTCAGCGCTCTGCGGTGTATAATTAAACAAAAAATCCCTTTTAGAAATTTCAGCGAGCGTTGGTTCCACTTTATATTTGTCTGTGTGATTAATAAAGGCAGCTAATTTTCAGACTTTAAAAACAGCTAGAAAATAGCTCCTAATTACATATTAGGTTCCTCGCGGCCCCCGCTGCGCTCTGCCGGCATTGGTGGGCCGAAGAATTTGGCAGAGTCTTAATTGCATTCTGAGCATCATCTAATTTTAGTTAAATGTAATGTAATCAGCAGCAGATGTCTGAAATAAAATATGAATTATGAATATGATGAAATTTCATTCTTGAATAAAAAAGTAATTTGCTATTTAGTTCATTAAAGTCATAGAGGTTTATTAGGAGCAGGTATATATGGCCCGATGAGGATATATATTAAGTGATATCTGGGAGACAGAAACCCCAAAGGGATGGGAAACTTCATCCAGGAGAGTTCAGTTATGATTAATGACTGTGGGGGCTGGAGAGGCTCCTGGGGACCCTGAGTTTACCCAGCTGGAGAATTCCCTCGGGCTCTTTGAGGCAGGCCCTGAGTTTTGGAACAAGGGGACTTAGAGAGGAAAGCCCTGGGTGCTGCCTCTGAGCCCTGTCCCACCCCTGACACCCACATCCACCTCCTTGCCGCTTCCAAGATGGACACAGTGGAGAGCTGGCTCCTTGGACACTGCTCTATGCGGGACCCTCACCTGGGCCTGGTGACACAGCATGAGGTGGTGATCAGCTTCTTACGCACTGAGCAGAGATTGGGGCTTTGCCTCTCACTGTGTGACCTCAGGCCAGAACCTCAGTTTCCCTTTCTATACAAGGGGACTAATCATAGTACCTATCAGACACTCTGAACAGTACCTGGAATGTGGCAAAGCCCTCGTTTAGCGTTAGCTGCTGGAGTTGCTGTTATTAGCTGTAGAGGTCATATTTTAAATTAGTATTAAAATGCCTTCTTTTGTTTTCAGTGTGTGTGTGTGTGTGTGTGTGTGTGTGTGTGATGGAGTCTCACTCTGTTGCCCAGGCTGGAGGGCAGTGGCGCGATCTTGACTCACTGCAACCTCTGCTTCCCGGGTTCCAGTTATTCTCCTGCCTCAGCCTCCCAAGTAGCTGGGATTACAGATGTGAGCCACCACACCTGGCTAATTGTTGTATTTTTAGTAGAAACGGGTTTCACCATGTTGGCCAGGCTGGTTTGGAACTCCTGACCTCAGGTGATCCACCTGTCTCGGCCTCCGAAAGTGCTGGGATTACAGGCATGAGCCACCGCACCCGGCATGTTTTCATCTTTTTTGTTTGCTGTTTAGAGATAGGGTCTCACTCTGTCACCCAAGATGGAGTGCAGTGGTACCATCATAGCTCACTGCAGCCTCTCAACTCTTGGGCTCAAGCAATCCTCCTGCCTCAGCCTCCCAAGTAACTGGAACTACAGGGCACACACTACCACACCTGGCTAATTTTTTATTTTTTATTGTTTTGTAGAGACAGGGTCTCACTATGTTGCCCAGGCTTGTCTTGAACTCCTGGCTTCAAGTGATCCTCCTGACTTGGCCTCCCAAAGTGCTGGGATTATAGGAGTAAGCCATGGCACCTGGTCTGTTTTGTCTTGTAAGCAGCCTGTGATGCAGATCATAAGTTCTAGTCTGTTTTTTTAGTTGAGGCTGAGGGAGGTTAAATGATGTGTCTGCAGTTGCACAGTGAATAATTGCCAAAGTCGAGATTTGACCCAGAACTGTCCTGCTCCCGGTGTTCCCTGCTACATCCAGAGCAGTGCCAGGACAGCTGGCGGGAGTCCTGGCTGAGGATTCTGGAGGAGGTGGCTCATCTGCCCCAGAAGGAGACAGAGAAGAGTGAGGAACAGGCGGGTAGGATCTGCTAGAAGATGCTCTGGGCAGGTCAGGGACAGAGGCTGCTTCTCCAATCTCCCACTTCACACCAACGAATGATTTCCTGCAATTATCTGGAAAAGATTAATTAGTAAAGTGCACCATATTGACTGAAGGCTGCTCTGGCGATCGATAACTTGGGAGAGTCTCCCAGGTGCCCAGAGAAAAAAACAAACTGGAAACTGGGGGAGGAGGCTCAGCTGTGGCGGGTCTGAGACTCATTTTGCAACACTGGGGTTGTCCACTCGGCTCTCTGGGTCGGGGACAGCTCTGCGTGACTCCCTCTTGGCTTCAAGCAAGACCTTTTTGCCTCTCTGAACCTCAGTTTCCCCACATATAAAGTGGGAGGCTGGACTGACCCCTATCCAAGGATCTTCCTTCTACTGGAGGGAGTTCTGGGAGGAGAGCAGGCACTCTGGGGGTACCGGGGGCTGATGGGGCGGCTACTGTGGAGGGAGCCCCTTCTCTAGGGCTTGACTTTCCGCTGCTGTTGTGGAAGACAGCTGGAGACCAAGTAAGACTCAGGGATCCGTGGTGGCTGCCATCTGAGGGTGAAAGAGAATGTCTGGTCTAAGGAAGACCAACGTCTGCTGGCTACGGTTTCTGGCAGGGCAAAGAGTCAAGTGTGTGCATCATATGGGTTAAGATGATAAGCCAGGGAGACAGGGGAATAATAACCCCAAGCCCCTACTTCCCCAAGCAGTGCCCTAAGGGTCTCCTTGCCTCTTTGAACCTCAGTATGCTTCTCTGTAAATAGTGCAGTCCTGTTGAGCTGCTGGGAGTCTCCGAAGGGTTGGTGTGAGCCTATGGCTCAGCCCGGTGCCTGCACAGAGCAGGTGCAGGGTCAACAGAAGCTGCTGTCACAGTGAGCTACTATAGTCTCCCCCAAGCCCCAGTCAGTATCCCAGCAGGACATGGCATTCCACTGGGATGGTACCAGCGAAGAGAGTTTAGTAAAGGGAGTTCTGTAAACAGAGTTGCAAACCAAACAGGGATGGTGAGACCCTCAGGGTCTGGAAACAGCAAGGACACCCCTCCTCATTTCCAAGGTCTGATGGGGCAGAAATGGAGTTACTAGATCCCACTAGGAGCTGGAGCCATGGAGAGGGGTGCCACCAGATGAGCAGGAGTCTTCGTCACAAAGGGACAGATTATTGCCAGGAATGCAGCACTTAAGCCAGCTGAGCTGGACAGAGACACCCCAAACTCTCCCTCTGCCCGCTCCCAGCCTCCCATTGGATGATTCCACCTGAAAGTTAGAGGACAAGTCACCCCCGGATGCTGTCTATGGAGGTCAGCTTCCCAGGGTAAAGAGCCAGGCAGGGAACAGGAGAATGGACCAATGGTAAAAGGGAAAAGCCTACTGCAGCCCTTCTTCCCAGAAATTTGGAGAAGTGTTTTATGGGAGGAGGCTTCTGGGTGGCAGTGGGCAAGAGGGGGTCTTCACCAGACGTCACCCCATGTTGCAGACCCCGAGTCCCATGAGGCCTCACCCTGCCCGTGAGAAGAATCTCACTTCACGCCCAGCACTCCCGAAACAGAGCTCCTTGGGAGTTGCAAGGATGTCAGACACGCCTGGGTTTGCCAATTTCCAATTCATTTGCTTATGCCCTGGATGTAGCGGCTTCACCTCTCTGAGATAAAATGACACCGCATCAGCAGCGTCCCCAGCACGGTGCTTGATGTGTAGTGGGGGCTCACAAAGCACTCCCTCCTCCCTTTTCCACCCTCTTTCTAATAAGCCACCCGTACCACCAGCCATTTGTCTAATAGTGATTGGGCTCCTGCTACGTGCCAGGCCTGCACCGGGCCCCAGCCCAAGCTGCTGCAGAACTGAGAATCATTTGTCCTGCAACAAACACCGTCTGAGCATCTCCTCCGAGCCAGACTCTGGGGACACAGTGGCCACAAGACAGCTCTGGCCCCTGCTCCTGTGAGGTCACGGTGTCTCAGGGAAGCAGACTGGAGGCTGGAGTTTGGGTGTTTGGGGTTTTAATGGGGTGTTGGGAGGGCCTGGATGTCAGTCAGCGCATCCATCAAGGAAAGAACCCCTCCAGTATTCTCAGCCCAACATCTGGGAAGGAGTCCTAGATGGGGTTCTCAGTGTGCAAGACCCCAGCACACAAGTCCAAACAGCCCTCAAATCCTGGGCGTGGAGGGGTCTGGGAGGGCTGGACCACTCAGATACTTTCCCTCCACTCACCCCCAGGACCACAGCCCACCACCTCACCTCCCACCAGGACTGGAGGGCGCTGGCCTGACGCCCCCTGGTCACTCCCTGGCCCAGGTCAGCCACCTGCCCCTGCTCTATTCATCAAGGGCATGACAACTAAAATTCATTTGAAGATGAAGAAAGTGCCCGCTAATCCGTTCTGCAAGACATTGATAGACTAGCAGCTCAGGGAGAATTGCACGGCAGTAATGAAATTAGGCTAAAACTGCTGGCGGATTGCAGATAATTGCCCTTGTCTGTCACTAGGAATAACATCTCCCAAATCCAACACAATGATTGTTCAAGTTGCAGGAATTTCTTTTCTTTTCTTTTCTTTTTCTTTTTTTTTTTTTTTTTTTAAAAAAAAAGGCAGGAGAGGCAAGGCCAATCCGGGTCTTGGAAGCTTTGCCTGAGCAGCAGCCTGGGGTGTGGGAAGTGGGCATCTGTATACTCACCACCTCCCCGCCCAGCCTCAGCCAATAGGGATGGGGGCACAGGGCAGGAGGAGGAGGTCAGGACATTTTTCCCTGGATGCCCCCCACTCACATGTTCCAGCCAGTAAGGTCCTGGGTGGAAAGCAGAGAGGGAGCAGGGAATCTTGGGGAGTGGGGCCTAAACAGTGACAGCTCTGGATTTGTTTTTGTTTTTGTTTTCGTTTTGAGACAGGGTGTCACTCTGTCACCCAGGCTGGAGTGCAGTGGTGCGATCATAGCTCCCAGCAGCCTCGAACTCCTGGGGCTGAAGCGGTCCTCCTGCCTCAGCCTCCCAAGTGGCTGGGACTACAGACACATGCCACCAGACCCAATTGACAGCTCTGGATTTTTATGAGATTGAGTCTGGCTGGAAGAAGAGTCATAAAGTCCCCCTTCCATTTTGTTGAGACAACATCCATTCTGCACATAAGAGAATGGACTGAGGCAGGGCAGCTCAAGCCCCACTAAGCCACTCCCCAAGGCTGCTATGGGGTCTAGATTCTTGGAGAGGAAAGTTCTGAAAAGGGATTCTTTATGGACTCAGAGGTTTCCCAGGCTGTTGGCATGATCAGCGCATGGCTGGCTGTAGTTAATGCTGCCTGAGTGAATGATGTCAGAGAGCATTCAATGTCAGCAACAGCACGTTTGAATGTCAGCATGATGGGCTTTTCATGTGTTAGCATTATGGCATGTGTGCATGTCATCGGATGATGTCATAGAACATTTGAATGTCAACATCGTGCTATGTTCCAATGTCAGCAGCCCAGAAAGCTTGACTGTCCTTCTCCTAGGTGGTTGGAGTGTCAACATCATGTTTTAGCATGATCATTGACTCACAGAACGGGGAGCTGTAAGGAGTGCTAGGGATTGGTCCAAACTTCACTTGACAGATGAGGAAATGGAGGCCCAGAGAAATTAAGTGATTTGCCCAAGGTCACACAGCAAGAAGGATCCTAAATGTAAGCTTCGTCAGAGTCACAGTTTAGGCTAGGTCAGCCCTTAGAGAACTTGTAACCCTTTCTCTCCACCAGGTCCCTCTGGTCCCAGTCCCCCTGGGGTGCTGGTTCCTGGTCCTCAGTTCTTGGAAATATGCCCATGCTCTGAAATTAATTGCAGGAATTCCCAGAATCCTTTGGCCTGCTAACCATGGGTTAGTCAATTTCGCTCATCAGCCCCAGCCATGGAAGGAGTCACGCTTTCCCTATCCTCATTCCTTTTGATCAAAAGGAGTCTGTTGAGGGCTTCTTATGTCCAAGGAAGGGTGCTGAGAATGAGATGAGGCCATGAGGAAGATGACAGAGTGGACTGGAGCTGTAGAGAGGGAGACGTGATCCCCATTGAGGGCTTATGTTTGGGAAGACTTCAGGAAGAAGTTGACTTTTGAAGGGGGTTTTGAAGGAGCCAAAAGGTTTTCACCTGCAGCCTCAGCCAGAGTTGGAATTGGGAGAGGGGCTAGGTATGGGGATAGAAGACATTTGCCCCCAGAATGGGGAGGAGGCCCAGATAATGGGGGTGGAGGTGGTGGTGCAGTACCCGATGATGTAGAGCCATTATTATGGTCTTTCATCAGATTTCATCCAAAACCTCCAACACCCCTGGCAGCCCTGGAAGAAACAGTGATTGTCAAAGTGTGGTCCACAGACCTCTGAGGGTCCCCAAGACTCTTTCAGGGTGTCTGGGAGGTCAAAACTATTTTCCTCATAATGCAAAGATGTCCTTTCATCCAAGTACTTGCCAGGCCTGACCCTATGTAGCTTTGGAGATGCAGACACGATTGGGCACATTCAGGGTAGCACGGCTACAGACAATACAGAGATATTACTGGCCTTTTTCACCATGTTGACATTTGCACTCAGGGTGCAAAAGTCATGGGTGGCTACAACTGCTGGCTTCGTAGCATTGACCAGAGCAGTGGAACCACACTGGGAGAGAAATCATCTCTTTCTTCATCTTAAATACTCTTGGCGAAAAAGCCAGTTTCACTTAAGAATGCCCTTAATGAAAATTTAAAGGGTCTGGGTGTGGTGGCTCACACCTGTAATTCCAGCACTTTGGGAAACTGAGGTGGGAGGATCACTTGAAGTCAAGAGTTTGAGACCAGCCTGGTCAACATGGTGAAACCTTGTCTTTAATAAAAACACAAAAATTAGCTGGGTGTGATGGCGGGCGTCTGTAGTCCCAGCTACCGGGGAGGCTGAGGCAGGAAAATCGCTTGAATCCGCGAGGCAGAGGTTGCAGTGAGCTGAGATCACAGTATTGCACTCCAGCCTGGCAACAGAGCAAGACCCTGTCTCAAAAAAAAAAGAGAAAAGAAAATTTAAAGATATTAATTTAAAAAATCTCAACCTTTGAACATACCACATCTAAATATTCTGTGTGACAAAATGGGAAGTATGTACAAGAACCCCCACTCCTGGCTCCGTCGTTGCTTGAGACAAGCACCGTGTGACTGTGCTGCAAGCTGCGCTAGCCACTCTTCATGGAACACCATTTGTACTTGAAAGAACAACCAACCGACAAACTATAGCCTTTCAGACTTGGACATTGGCAGATAGTCTCCCAAAAATGAACAAAGTTGCCTGTCAACTGACAGTATTTGTTGCCAGTGATAAAATTTGACTTGCAAGCAAAAATTAGAATTTTGGAGAACTTGTGTCTGCCACCGTGGGTTTGACAGCTTCCTACTTAAATACTTTCCCAGAGACTGGTGGTATATTAGTGAATGTGACTTTTTTGGATATTGTATTATGAAATGTGACATCATCTAGAAGAGATGCATAATTCAGTAAACCAGTATTTTTTCCAATGACCAATGCATCATGTTACAAAATGAATAAAAGACCCATTCAAAGTGCAAAGCAGACCAGTGGGTTTTAACAGAGTAGGAAGAGCTCATTGATGTGGTTTCAGATACCGTATTGTAACAAACCATTGAGAAACTACCACTTGTGAAGATCTGGTTTAGCATCCAAGAAGGATATCCATAATTATCTGAGAAGGCTATTAAAATACTCTTTCCTTTTTGAGCCAAATATCTGTGTGAAGCCAGATATTCTTCCCACACTTAAACCAAAACATGTTGCAACAAGCTGAATGCAGAAGCACATATGAGAATCCAGCTGTGTTCTATTAAGCCAGTCATTACAGAGATTTGCAAAAATGTTAAACAATAAATGAATTCCCATTTTATGGGTGCTGAAACTGGGGCTTAGAAAGTGGTAGAGCTGCGCCTTGGATCAAATCCCTTTCTCTGCTGTGCCTCAGTCTCCCCATCTGGTCGCTGGCCTAGAAGCTGATGAGCAAAGGTCTTCTCACATCTCCTGCCCAGGCATCAGTGCCAGGCTCTGGCCCCTTGGCCCTCTTCCCCACCTGCTGCCCAAGGTAGGCGAGGTCCAGGCCCTGGGAGGCTGGTGGCCAGCCTCACGTCCCCAGGCCTGGCGAGGAGATGACCAGGGTCATTTGCAGTAATGAATTGCGGGCGGGTGGCGGCCGGGTGAAGGAGTGCGCCGGCCATGGCCCGTAATGCCTCACACGCCAGGTCTGGCACGGGTAATTTACTGCCACCGACAATAACATATTTCACTTCCCGTCGCCCCGATGAAGATTAGTTGTGTTTGAAAGTGGCTGAGTACACAGTCAATTCCGCTTAAACGTTTACAGTCAACTGAGCACAGATAATGCCCCCTCCATGTGTCTGTGCCTCCTGCAGCTCGGGGAGGGGCTCACAGCAGATGAAGGGGGTCTCTGCCCCAGGAAGGGACTGCAGCTGCTGCTGCACTGAGACCCAGGCTGTGTAGTGGGATGGATTTGGGAGCTGGGGGCTGGGCTGAGATCTATAGTTTCCTTTGATGCCCCCCTCGCCCACCTCTTTTCAGATTGTCTTTTAAAATCATTCATTCAACAAACACTTTGCTAAGGACCTCTGTATAGCCTTTGGGTACAGGGAGAATTCAAAGCCATGATTATATTTGATTCTAGTGACATCCTTAGGAGGCATATTTGCTCTCCAGTTTCCAAAAGAAGGGAAGTTAAGGCTCAGGGAGGCTCAATAGCTTTCCTGAGGTCACATAGCTGGTGCCATGCTATTGGGGTGCTTTGAGCCTGAAGGCATTTGAGGCTGGACAGAGGAGGCCTGGAATTTTTCTTGTCAGGTGAAGGAGGTTGCTCCTGAGAAGCAGGCTTTTTTTTCTTTTTCTTTTTTTCTTCTTTCTTTCTTTCTTTCTTCCTTCCTTCCTTCCTTCCTTCCTTCCTTCCTTCCTTCCTTCCTTCCTTCCTTCCTCTCTCTCTCTCTCTTTCTTTCTTTCTTTTCTTTTTTCTTTTTTTTCACAGGGTCTTACTCTGTCACCTAGGCTGGAGTGCAGTGGTGCAGTCATGGCTCACTGCAGCCTCAACCTCCTAGGCTCAGATGATCCTCCCACCTCAGCCTCCCAGGTAGCTGGGACCACAGGTGCACACCATCATCCCCCGCTAATTTTTTTTTCTTTTCTTTTTTCTTTTTTTTTTTTTTTTTTTGAGATGGAGTCTCACTCTGTTGCCCAGGCTGGAGTGTGGCGGCTCCATCTTGGCTCACTGCAACCTCTGCCTCCCACGTTTAAGTGATTCTTCTGCCTCAGACTCCCGAGTAGCTGGGATTACAGGTGCCCACCACTTACGCGCGGCTAATTTTGTATATTTAGTAGAGATGGGTTTCACCATGTTGGCCAGGCTGGTCTCAAACTCCTGACCTCAAGTGATCCACCCACCTTGGCCTCCCAAAGTGCTTTGATTACAGGCGTGAGCCACCGCGCCCAGCCCAAACAGGCTTCTTGATGAGGGTTGCCCAGTCCAGTCCTGGGGCCCAGCTCCCCACCAGACCTACCCCTGACACCTGCAGGGTCTAGAGTTGGTATGCATGGAGGCCCTGGCCCCAGGCCACCCAGCCCTGTCTTCCCAACATGGCCTGCAGCCAGGACTGGAAAGAACTTGCTTACATGTATGTAGATGCCAGCCTGCCAGGCCCATCTCCAGACACACCCACTCCCTGAAACGGCTGCCCCTTGGCCAAGAGGCCTACTCTTACTGGTGGCAGATTTGTCCTGGGAGCATGGACCTTGGATGGGCTTAGGGAAGGGCCCCTCCAGGCCATAGAAGGGGGCTGAGGGCTGTTGGAGAAGGGGATTCCAGGATCTCAGCTTCTGGATGCGGTCAAGAGAGGGGCAGGCTCCCGGTGGGCATGTCCCCTGTGGGAGGGGGCTCAGCTGGGTCCTCTAAGTAGCAGGTAGTCCAGGTCCAAGGTGATGCCATCTCCAAGCTATCCTTGCTCATGGCCAGGGGGGTGTTGGGGAGGCCGAGGAAGTGATCTTGGGCCCCTCCATTCCACACCGCTCCCCATCCAAGGCCAGCCTCTGAAGTCCCTGAGAGGCTTCCGTGCCATGGTGACCTCGCCGGCACTGCCCGTCCAAGGCCTGCTATGGAGAAGCAGAGACCCGCTGTGCCTCACCCCAAGGCTGGGCCTTCCATCGCCAGAATCCCACTGCAAATATCAGACTTTCATGTCTCACTGAAGCCCCGTTACCTGGCGGGTGGCCATTCTCTCAGGGAGGAGCTGCGACTCACAGAAAGGAGGGTACACATGGGGGAGGGAGGGGCCAGGGCCCAACTTCAGGTCTGCATCCCCAGGGGAGGTCCCGGCCCTCTGCCCTGGACCTGTGGTGGGAGGGAGTGTGTGTGTGCACGTGTGTATGTGTGTGTATGTGCGTGCATGTCTGTGTGTGTACAGGTATATGTGTGTGTCTGTGTGTGTGTGTGTGCATGTGCATGTGTATGTGTGTGTGCGTGTGTGAGTGTGTGGTCCTGGCCACACATGCACATGTGATAGGGTCCCACATTGTGTCACACTATGTCAGGGGCATCATGCCAGCAGATGCCGTGGGACATTGTGTCTACTGGGGTGACACTGTACCAGACACAATGTGTCTGTCCATGTCTGCGGACACTGCTGGGTGCCTCTCTTGTCTGTGACGCAGTTTATCTGTGGCAGTGAGACACTGTCCAGTTGACCCTGGCGGGTGGATGGGCATTGCTTACCTGTGTCTGTGCCACTGTCTGCTGCTGCTGTCCTGCAGACACTCTCTTCTCTATCTGTTTGGGACTCCATGGGTATCTCTGTGACACTGTGGATGTGTCTGCAAGGCACAGTCCAGGTGACCCTGTGAGTGAATGGAGACACTGTCCCAGAACACTGTAAATCAGACTGTGTGTGACACTTCCCCTAGGAGCCTGAACAGTCGATGTGACACTATCTGTCTCTGTGACATCATCTGGGTGGCCTGTGTGTGTCTCCGTGACACCAGCCAGATGGCCTTGCTGGATCCCTGTGGCACTCTCTCCTTGTGACTGTAACTATGTGCCAAGGCTTGAGACACCCTGCTGGACACTGGCTGCTGGTGACTGCTGGACTCATCCTTGAGTCTCTGAGTCATCCAGGCCACTCCCCTCATCCACCCAGATCCTGAGAAGAGGTCTTGCGGCAGCAGAAGTCACCACAGGGACCTTAGTCCTCAGTGACCACAGACCAGGGTGCCCACTGCTGGACGGATCTGACACCCGTTGTCTTGTCCACCCTCCTGCCTCCCAGCAGGGATGCATCTGTCACCCTAAGCCCTCTCTGTCCTCAGGGGCAGCAGTGGCAGGGCCTTTCATCCTGGACTGGACCCCGCCCAGCCATTTCCAAATCTGGGAGCCTCTCCGGGGCTCCCAGGACACAGCACCTGTCCAACTTTTGAGCCCCTACAATGGGCCAAAACTCTTCGGACACTGGGGGTGCAGTCAAGTCCCTGCCTTTGCCAAGCACACCATGCTGTGATGTGTTCCGGCCAGGAGCACCCCTCATGAGAGCACCCTTGGATGCAGAGCCCCATCTAGCCCCCGCCCACCAGATGCCTAAAGCTCTGCTGAAGCCTCATGTTCTGGGGGAAAAACAGCCTAGGACAGGAGTTTGTGAACCTGGCTAATGACTCCTTTGCTGTGTGACCCTTAGATATCTTGCTGAACTTCTCTGGGCTAAGACCTGAGATGGCCTAAGGAAGGGCTTTGATGGTTGGGAAGTGCAGTAGTAAAAGCAGAATGCCCTGCACTGGCACAGGCTCCTTGGTGCTCAGAGGCCCCTGCTTCTCTTAGAACAGCCTCTGAGTCAAGTGCTGTACATGCCTTGTCTCCTCCGAGCCAAGCCCCCTTTGATTTCCACTTTGCAGATGCGGAAATAGGTTCAGAGTGGACAAATGGCTTGTGTGGAGGCCCCACAGATAACAGAGCTAGGACCAAACCCATACTCAGAATAACCCCTAAGCTCCCAACTATGGTCTCCAATATGGAGGAGGCATGGCAGAAATTATCTTCCCCTTTTACAGATGGGGGAACTGAGGCTTGGAGAGGGGATGTGATGTTTGGGTGTTTCTGGACTCCCCAGCCAGTGCTCCCCCACCCCTCCCTAATCCCTCTACCATCCTGAGTGCCACGCACAGTGATTAGTGTGAGGGGAGGGTTGGGCAGGAGGAGAGAGCCTGTTGGGGACAAAGGATCCCTGTGGCCACACAATGGTGACAATCAAAGCCAGATGACAGGCACTGGGCTCAGGAGCAGCTTGGAACCCACCTGCAGCTTCCTCCAGACAATGGGGTGCCTGTGTTCCTGGGAGGGGCACAATAGCCCCCTGTGTTTGGGGGCCTGCCTCTCCCTGCACCACTCTGGGGGCAGGAGACGGTCATGGCAGCCTCGCCTAGAAGCCAGGCGGGAGGGACTGGGTAAGTCCCCACATGGTGGAGGCAGGAAAGGGGGAACAGGCAGCCCACCCGCCTGGTATGGTTTGGAAGATCTCTCTTCTCTGACCCAAACATCTCACCAGCAACAGCCTGTCACCATGCCTAGAAGTGTGCAACTAGCTCTCCAGTCCCTTGCCTTTTGAAGAAGCAATTTACACATCTCAGAGCCTCAGTTTCTTCATCTGTAAAATGGAACTGATAGACCTTAGTTGGCAGAAGTGCCATGAAAATTCAATGAGAGAGGCACATTGAGTGACACATAGTAATGGCTTGTTAGTAATGGCTTGAGATGAGTTAGTTCCTTTGCAAGATGGATGGATGGATGGACAGAATAGATGAATGGAAGGATGGGTATGAGATGAGGGCCTGGGTAGCAACTGGAAGGATGAATGACATGGAATAATGGCTGGGGTGATCAGGGAAGGCTTCCAGGAGGAGGCAGACAGGCAGAGAGGAGGGTACTCCAATTCCCTAGCTCCTGGCCTGGATCCTCATACAGAGCAGGTGCTCAGATAACCTTTCTTTTTCTTTTTTTTGAACACTCTGTCACCTAGGCTGGAGTGCAGGGGCAGGATCTCAGCTCACTGCAACCTCTGCCTCCCAGGTTCAAATGACTCTTCTGTGTCAGCCTCCCAAATAGCTGGGACCACAGGTATGTGCCACCACTTCTGGCTAATTTTTATATTTTTAGTAGGGACGGGGTTTCACCATATTAGCCAGGCTGGTCTCAAACTCCTG
This sequence comes from Nomascus leucogenys, assembly GCF_006542625.1. Classification (NCBI taxonomy): domain Eukaryota; kingdom Metazoa; phylum Chordata; class Mammalia; order Primates; family Hylobatidae; genus Nomascus; species Nomascus leucogenys. The sequence goes on from NC_044390.1 coordinate 76,728,061, forward strand.
ACATCAAGTGATCCACCCGCCTCAGCCTCCCAAAGTGCTGGGATTACAGGTGTGAGCCACCGCGCCCAGCCCAGAGAACACTTGTTGAGTGAATGTGTGATGTGCTGCCAACAGGGCGCTTCTCCTTGGATCCCAGGTCTGTGCTGATCAGGCCCTGGGGTTTTTCTGTCCCTCACCAAAGCCCGTCCAGGGGGCATGACAAGGACTCCAGTCCCTCTCTGTGCTGGGGAGAGGTGGCAAAGGCACGAGACTTGGCATCACGTGGTCCCAGCTCCAAGTTCCAGCTCTACCTCTTCCTGGCTGTGTGACTTTGGGCCAGTCCCTTTCCCTCTCTGAGCCTCAGCCGCTTCTACTCTGTAAACTCGGTGCATCACCCTGACCTCACCCTGGTGTCATGGGCAGCGAGAGGTGATAGAGATGGGTGTCTCCAGTGCACAGCAGGTTCACAGTCTGGCTGCAGCGCGATGGCCATGAAGGGCTCAGGGCCCAGAGTCAAGACCTGAGTCATGGCCTCTGGAATCCTAACATCCCCCTAACTTCTGTCCTCCAGCCCCTGAACCTTGAAGGGGCCGATGGGACATTTCATAATATAAAGAGACCAAGTGAGAGACTCTCGAACCACAGCCACCTCTTAATGGAATTACTGAAAAGGGCTTTTTAATTAAAAACAAGAAGTTTGGGACAGGTTCATATCCATAATTCAGGACCCTGGCACTGCAGCCTCCCGTGATTTCATTTCCCTATATTTATGTCTCTCTCTCACAGTGATCTATATAGTTAAAATCCTGCATGAAAAATGGGCTCAGCTTTTCAGGTGGAGTTGTAAATATTTACCCTTCCTAATGCAGGTCCCCCCACCTCTGTCTCAGGAAGCTTAGGGGCTTTTAAATGCAGCTTAAGACATCCCAGAGATGTCTCATTAAAATTTAGTCTTGCTTTTCCCTCTGCTGTGTTTAGCACCTACAGGGCAAGGGAGAATGGCTAGGAGGGGGCGGGGAGGTGATGGGGGTTGGGTCAGGGGACCCTAGCTAGGTGGGCCTGGAGACTCCTGCAGAATCTCCAGAGCCCCAGCCCAGAGAAGAGCCTACAGGGCAGGGGAAGTGCCCAGAGCTGGCTCTTCCTCGGGGAAGGTCATGTCTGCAGTGTTGGCCGTGCTGGCCATGGGCTGTTCCATGTCGCCCCCTTTCAGCCCCAACCTCACAGAGCGTGGAGGGCTTCCTGAGTCACTCCCTTCCCTCCCTCTCTCTGTCTCTCTCTTTCTCTTTCTTTCTTTCTTTCTCTTTCCCCTTTTTCTGTTTCTTTCTCTCTCTACCCTTTCTTTTCTTTCTCTTCTTTTTCTTTCTTTCTTTTTTTCTTTCCTTCTTTCATTCCTTCCTTCCCTTTCTCTCTTTCTTTTTCTTTTCTTTCTTTCTTTTTCTCTTTCTTTCCTTCCTTCCCTTCCTTCCTTCCTTCTTTCTTTCTTTCCTTTCTTTCTTTCTTTCCTTCCTTCCTTCCTTCCTTCCTTCCTTCCTTCCTTCCTTCCTTCCTTCCTTCTTTCCTTCCTTCCTTCCTTCTCTCTTTCTTTCTTTCTCTCTCTCTCTCTTTCTTTCTCTCTCTCTCTCTCTCTCCAGGGTCTTGCCCTGTCTCCCAGGCTAGAGTGCAGTGGCACAAACACAACTTACTGCAGCCTCTATCTCCTAGGTTCAAGTGATCTTCCCACCTCAGCCTCCCAAGTAGCTGAGACTATGGGTGCCCACCACCACACCTCGCTAACTTTTTTAAAACTTTATTCGTAGATACAGGGAGTCTTGCTATGTAGCCCAGGCTATTCTCAAACTCTTGGCCTCAAGCCGTCCTCCCACTTTAGCCTCCCACCTTCCCCCTTTCCTTCCCCTGAATTTGCCACACTCTCATGAGCCTCCAGGCCTTCATACCTGCGTGGAATACTGGAATAGTTTTCTGCCCTGAGTCACTTTACTTCTCCTTAGTTCCTTCGAGTCTCTGCCTGCACATCTATTTCTTGGGAGAGTGTCCAGGCCTTGGGCTGGGTTAGGGGCCCCTCTCTACATGCTTGCCTTGATAGTGGCAACGTCACAAGCGGCTGTCGTGTCCTCCTTGCCACCACCCCCATCTATCAGCTTCCTGGAGATGGGGAGTGTTTCTTGCTCCCCACAATGTCCCCAGCACCAGCACAGGGTCTGGAAAGCTATAAGCCCTCAGCAAGAGGACATTCAATGAGGGTTGTACAACAGAGGAGTCAGGGATTTGCCCAGAGGGTCCTGGGTGATAGCTTCCCTAAACTGCTTTCTGGGCTATACCACGTGGCCCTGCCCAGCTCTGGTGGGAGATTCTGAAGGTCTGGGGTGGCCCCCAGCTTGGTTTTCCCCTGACCACAGGTTCAAGGCATGAATCACAGACACCTGGGGCAGGGGTCTACTCACAAGGTTTTTGTACACACTGGTGGGTAGACAGTGCAATGGCTTTAGTGAGGTGTAATTTACATACTGCAGAAGGCACACACTGGAAGTGCATCATTCAATGGTTGTCTGGATATTCACAGAGTTTGCAACTAGCACACTATCAGATAATTTTAGTACATTTTCATCATTTCCCTCAAAAGGAAACTCCCTCACTAATAGTCACACACACACACACACACACACACACACACACACACACACGATCCATGGCAACCACTAACCTTTCTGTCTCTCTGGATTTACCTATTCTTGGCATTTCATATAAATGAAACTATGTAACATGTGGTCATTTATATGGGTTTCTTTCACCAAATGTGCTGTTTTCAAAGATCATCCATGTCTTCACATGTATCAGAACTTCATGCCTTTTTAACAGCTGAGTAATATTCCATTGTATGGATAGACCACATTTGATTTATCCAGCCCTCAGTTGATGGACGTATGGGTTGTTTCTACTTTTTAGCTATTATGAGTAATGTTGTTATGAGCATTAGTGTACAAGTCTTGATGTGGACACATCAAGTCTTCATTTCTCTTGGGTAGATAGTGGAGAGTAGAATTGCTGGGTCTTGTGCTTGGATTTTTTTTTTTTTTTTAAGATAGGGTCTCACTGTGTTGCTGGAGTACACTGCCTACTCACAGGCACAATCATAGCTCACTGCAGCCCAGAACTGCTGGGCTCAAGTGATCCTCCCACCTCAGCCTCCTGAGTATGCCTGGGACTACAGGTGCACCTTGGCAGGTGTACTTACTTGTATACTTGGGACTACAGGTACACACCCAGCCTTGCTGGGGTTTTGTGATGGCATTTTGGCACTCTGCAGCTTTCTGGCAGCCTCCTGGGTGGTGAGGGAAGGGCTGTGCTGACAGCTGGGAGTGGCAAGAGGGGAATATACAGAGGATAGGAGGGCATTTATCAGCCATGGCACTTGGATAAGTCCCTCCATCTCTGAGCCTTGGCTTCCCCACCCACCACGCAGGGATAATCAGCGTGCCTCCTAGAGTTGCCAGGGGCCATATAAAATGACAAGTCAGAGTGACAAGCCTCGGTAGCCACTCCCCTTCACCAGGTGTGGGACGGGCCCTGGGAACACTGCATCAGCTGTCAAGCGCTGCTGTTCCTGCCCCTCTTCCCGGGCTGGGTGCTGTCAATCAGCTCCCACACACCTATCTGGGGTCATGGCCCCCTAGTTCTGCCCATCCTGTGGGTGCTGAGTGAATGTCTCCTCTGCGCAGAGGTGTCCTCGCTCATTTTCCAGCTGATGGAGCCAATTAGTAGTGTCAGGAGGTTCTTCTCACCTGTGATTCCATTATAACAGCCAGAAGGGAAGATGCTGCTCCAAGGAGATCATTAAAAAGTCCAAATTATCAGGTACCCAGGCAGCCTCTCCTCTCACTTGCCCAGAGACAACAGCAAGGGCAGTGGGGGGTTTCCATGGGGTGGGCGGTAGTCAGAGATCAGGGAAGCCCCTGGGCTTGGCTTGAGTGGAGCAGGACCCCTCCTCCCCCATCCCCAGGCACTGGTTGCCAGGCATCAGGCACCCCGCCCTCTGTGCTGTGGGCCAGTAGAGAGGGGAGGGGACCCGAGGCCTCTCCTATTCCGGAGTGCTTGACTTTCCCTGCGCCAGTTCACACAATCCTTACAAAAGCAGCCCCGGTGATTGTAGAGCCGCAGTTCCCCTGGGTCTGCAAGACACAGAGCCTGTGCTTTGTCAGCCTCAGTGACAGGTCATTGCTGTTATTGTGTTATTAATATTGTCAACATCTCCTACACCCACCCAGATACACTTTGCAAAACTCTGCCCTGGTGGAAAAAGCCCTGGAGTGGGAGTGAGGGGTCCAGGTTCCAGGCCCTGTCTGCTATAGGGGACCCCAGTGACGGTGGCAAATCCCACCCCATTGGGCCTTGAGTCACCATCTGCACAGTGGGGATGATCACATCGCTGTGTGGCAGTGCCTTGCCGTGGCCAAGGTCTAGAGTGGCAGCCGGGCTGCCTGCTCTGCCCTTCACAGGTGACTTGAACCCTCAAAGCCTCTGTTTTCTCATCTGTGAAATGGGAAAATAATATTCCTCACTCCACTGGGTTGTGGTGAAAAACCAGGTTGTGGTTACACGTGCAATGCCTGGCTCAGAGCAGGACTCAGTCAACATTAGCAAATGCGGCCAATGCTCAGACCTGCTCTGAGGACCCAGAAAGGTGAGGGGTACAGAGGTGTTTGGGGGATCGCCATGCAGTGGATCAAAGGGGGCGATGGTTTGGCTAAGACAGAAAGAGAGACAATGGGACCAGCATATTCATTTCTCCTCCAAGGTAAACCAGGAAGGAGCTCCTAGGTAGACCCCTGGCCCCTGAGGTGAGGCCACGCTGGGACTCGGTGAGGCCATGCTGGGACTCGTCACCTGAGGGACCCTTCACCTGGGGCAACCATGCAGCCGTCACCCAGGAGTTGCAGTTGGAACCCCTCTTTCGTGTCACTTTCCAATCTGCCATGAGGAATCAAAGACACTGACGGGCCTGTTAGTGTCCATTCTCCAGGGATCACTCAGACAATTTCCCCGTGCTCCGTGACAATGGGTGGTAATTAAGGTGTCAGCATATCATTTAGCCCTTTCAGTGCAAAGCTCAGAGACAGGCTGGGTGATCTTCAGCCTCATTAATGAGAGACGTGCAGAGAGAGTGGGAGGGTGGGAGGCAGGTGCGCTGGCTTCAGAGAGGGACACACGCCCTGCTTCCCCTTCCAGACTCTGTTGGCCATTCTTACCACAGGGCTTCACTGACCTCCTGTAGCAGACAGGGCCTGGAACCTGGACCCAAGGGGGAGGGACGCATCCAGTGGGCAGGTGGATATCTAAGCAGCCTCAGGGCTCATCGCCGTGGAAATGGGCAGGAGAGGAGATGGCCTGGGAGCTATAGAGGGGCAGAAGGGACCAAGGACACATTGGTTCTGCTGCATCAAATGTGCTCCCTAGCTCTGGGGACCCCCATCAAAGCCCTCAGGAGGCTGCTTGGCCAATGGGCAGTGCAGGCCTCATGCTCCCTTCTAGGCAGTGACTCCTGGAAGACAGGACCATGTATGTCACCTCCATCTCTGTCTCCAGTTCTCCAGAGCTTGGCAGAGAATGAAACTCCATAAATGCTTAAAGGGTGCAGGCAGGCAGGAGGGAGGGAGGGGGAGAAGGAAGGAGGGAGGGAGGGGTGAAAAAGACAAACAGAAGAGAAGAGAGGGGTCAGAGAGGCAAATGTTTGACAATGAAAGGAATGAGGTATGAAAATGATATGAGCATAAAAAAAGGATGCTGGGGCCGGGTGCCGTGGCTCACACCTGTAATCCCAGCACTTTGGGAGGTGCCGGTGGATCACTTGAGGTCAGGAGTTCAAGACCAGCCTGGCCAACATGGTGAAGCCCCATCTCTACTAAAAATACAAAAATTAGCTGGGCGTGGTGGCAGGTGCCTGTAATTCCAGCTACTTGGGAGGCTGAGGCAGAAGAATCACTTGAATCCGGGAGGCAGAGGTGGCAGTGAGCCGAGATCACACCACTGCACTCCACCCTGGGCAATAGAGCAAGACTGTCTCAAAAAAAAAAAAAAAAAAGAAAAGAAAAAAAGGCCACGGAAATGTGAGTGTGTGTGTGTGTGTGTGTGTGTGTGTGTATGTGTGTGTGTGCTGGGTTAAACTATGTCCCCTAAAAAGATACACTGAGGTCCTAACACCCTATACCTGGCCTCATTTGGAAATAGGGTATTTGCAGATGTAATCAAATTGAGATGAGGTCATTAGTGCGACTCCTAATCCAATATGACCGGTGTTCTTGTGAAAAAAGGAAAAGAGACCCAGACACACAGGGAGGAGGCCATGTGATGATGCAGGCAGGGATTGGGGTGATGCAGCTGTAAGCCCCGAAATACAAGGTTTGATGGTCACCTCAGAAGCTAGGAAGAGGCAAGGAAGGATTTTACCCTGAATGTCAGATGGAATGGCCCTGCTGACCTATGATTTTACACTTCCAGCCTCCAGAACTGTGACAGAGTTGATTTCTGTTGCTTTAAGCCACTCAGTGTGTGCTACTTTGTTATAAGAGCCTAGGACACTAGTACAGTGTATATATACACCTGCGTGTACAAAAGGGAGGAAAGAGAAAAGAGAGAGAGAGATGGAGATACAAAAAAGTGCCTGAGATTTAGTGCCTGAGAAAGCTGAGGCTTCAGCATAGAGTGACCAATCACACTGTCTGTGTTGAGAGGCTCTCTTGGCAGAAGCATCACCATCATTATCACCATTGTGACCACCATCACCACCACCACCATCACCATAGCACCATCACCGTCATCACCACAGAAACACCACCATCAACACCACAGCACCACCACCACCATTACCACCACCACTACCACCACCACCATCACCACCACCACCACCGTCACCACCACAATCATCACCACCGCCACTGTCACCACCACCACCATCACCACCACCATCACCACCACCACCATCACCACCACCATCATCACCACCACCATCATCACTACCATCACCACCACCATCACCACCACCATCATCACCACCACCACCACCACCACCATCACCACCACCATCACCACCACAATCATCACCACCACCACTGTCACCACCACCACCATCACCACCACCATCATCACCACCATCATCACCACCACCACCATCACCATAGCACCATCACCGTCATCACCACAGAAACACCACCATCAACACCACAGCACCGCCACCACCACTACCACCACCACCACCACCACCATCACCACCACAATCATCACCACCACCACCATCACCACCACCATCATCACCACCATCATCACCACCACCACCATCACCACCACCATCACCACCACAATCATCACCACCACCACTGTCACCACCACCACCATCACCACCACCATCATCACCACCACCACCATCACCACCACCAACACCAACACCAACACCACCACCACCATCACCACCACCATCATCACCACCATCATCACCACCACCATCACCACCATCACCACCATCATCACCACCACCATCATCACCACCACCATCACCACCACCACCATCACCACCACCATCATCACCACCATCATCACCACCACCACCATCACCACCACCAACACCACCACCATCACCACCACCATCACCACCACCAACACCAACACCACCAACACCATCACCACCACCAACACCACCACCATCACCATCACCAACACCACCACCAACACCAACACCACCACCACCATCACCACCACCATCATCACCACCATCATCACCACCACCATCACCACCACCACCATCATCACCACCATCATCACCACCACCACCATCACCACCACCATCACCACCACCATCACCACCACCACCATCACCACCACCACCATCACCACCACCATCACCACCACCATCACCACCACCATCACCACCACCACCATCACCACCACCATCACCACCACCACCATCACCACCACCATCACCACCATGATCACCACCACAAGCATCACCACCACCACTGTCACCACTGCCACCGTCACCACCACCATCACCACCATCATCACTACCACCACCACCATCACCACCACCACCATCACCACCACCACCATCACCACCACCATCACCACCACCACCACCACCACCATCACCACCACCACCATCACCACCACCATCACCACCACCACCATCACCACCACCACCACCACCATCACCACCACCACCATCTTCACCACCACAATCATCACCACCACCACTGTCACCACCACCACCATCACCACCACCATCACTACCACCATCATCACCACTGTCATCACCACCACCACCATCACCAGCATCATCACCACCACAATCATCACCACCACCACCGTCACCACCATCACCACCACCATCACTACCACCATCACCACCATCATCACCACCACCACCATCACCACCATCATCACCACCACAATCATCACCACCATCACCATCACCACCATCATCACCACCACAATCATCACCACCACCACCGTCACCACCATCACCACCACCATCACTACCACCATCACCACCATCATCAGCACCACAATCATCACCACCACCACTGTCACCACCACCACCGTCACCACCATCACCACCACCATCACCACCATCACCATCACCACCATGATCACCACCACCATCACCACCATCATCATCACCACCACGACCATCACCACCATGATCACCACCACCATGATTATCACCATCACCACCACTATCATCACAGCACCACTGCCATCACCATCACCACCATCATCACCACTACCACCACCACCACTATCACCACCACCATTATCACCACCACCATCACTACCACCACGACTACCACCACCACCATCAGCACCACCATTATCACCACCACCATCACTACCACCACCATCATCACCATCACAACCAGCACCATCATTATCACCACCATCACCAGTAGCACCATGACCACCATCACCCCACCATTATCACCACCACAACCACCATCATTACCACCATCACCACTACCACTCCAGCACCATCACAAGCAGCACCTTCATTATCACCACTACCATAAGCAGCAGCATGACCATTATTATCACCACTACCATCATTACCACCATCACCATTACCACCAGCACCACCACCATCATCATCACCACCACCATCATTACAACCAGCACCATCATTATCACCACCACCACCAGCAGCATGACCACCATCACCACCACCATCATCACTACCATCATTATCACCATCACCATCATGACCACCATCATCATCACCACCATCACCATCATAACCACGATCATTATCATCACCATTAAGACCACCATTATCACCATCATGACCGCCATCACCACCACCATGTGTGGGAGCAGCAGCAGAGAGAAGGCAGAGCCCTGGGGCATGCCTGCACTCAAGAGGCAGCAGAAAGGGAGGAGGCTGCACACACACACACACATCAGACAGGTAAGAGGAGAACAGGAGAGAACGTGTCTCAGAATCAGAGGGCAAAGAGAGTTGCAAAGAGGGTTAGAACAGTGTTTGACGTCCCAGGGAGGCCTGCAAGGTGGGACCAATGCCTGTCCAGGGCTTGGGGGCAGCATTCACAGGGGTTGAAGGGTCAGAGCAGATGGCAGTGGGTGCAGGAGTGAATGGGAGGTGGGAATGGAGTGAAGGCACCAGGGTGCTGGTTGGAGAGAATCTCCTGGTTGCTGAGTGGAGAACAGATGGAGGGAGAAGCCTAAGGCGAGGATGTCAGGAGGGGCTGGTGCAGTCCTCCATATGGGAGATGGTGGCTGCCCTACCTAGGGAAGAGGCCATAGGGAGGGAGACTCGGGGGCCTTGAAAGAGAAACCCTCAGCCACGCTGGCCATCTGGACACCTCATCCTCATTGCCACTGTATGTTTGCTAGGGCCGCCATAACAAAGTACCACAAACTGGGTGGCTTAACACAACAGAGGTTTATCCTCTCCCAGTTCTGGAGGCCAGAAATCTGAAATCAAGATGTCAACAGGATCGGTTCCTTCTGGAGGCTCTGAGGCAAAACCATGCCATGCCCTTCTGCTGGCTTCCGACGGTTGCAGCCTGCCCTTGGCATCCATGGCTTGTAGAGGCATTCCTCCCATCTCTGCCTCTGTGATCACACGGTGTTTTCCTCTCTGTATCTATGTCCAAATTTCCCTCTTCTTGTAAGGACATTAATCATTGGATTAGAGCCCACCCTAATCCAATGTGACCTCATTTTATCTTGATTATATGTGCAAAGACCTTCTTTCTGGATAAAGTCACATTCATAGGTAGCGGGAGATAGGAATTCATCATCTTTTGAGGGGACACAGTTTAAACCACTGGAGCCACGGTCACACTGGCTGTCATCCCCATTGCTAGGGGCATTTAATTAGCACCTAATTGTCCCCAGAGCTGGCCCAGGCACAAGGATCCTGCTCTCACGGAGCTTACAGTCTATGACCCAAACACTGGACAGAAATTTTGGGGAACAAGGCTGGGGCTTGGCAGAACAGAGGAGTGCCTGGGGCCACCCTTTGGAGTGCTGTCTCAGAGTTGGCCTAGGAAAAGACAGCAGGCTGGGGGGAGGGGTTGCAGCGTCTGCCCCAGCACTTCCTCTCCTTCCCTGGCATTTGGAGAAATCCACAAAGAGCCCATGACATCTGGAGCCTGTGTAAACGAGCATAAATTAGCTCTAACAATCGCATCTGGAGCTGCCACGCTGCAGTCTGCTTCCTGCCGAACCCTGGGTGGGCCTGGGGTGGGTGGGAGGGCAGAAGGTGGCCTGACTGTGCCTGAAATCCCCCTGTTAGCATCGCTTTATTTTTAGAAGCTTCTGCTAAAATGTATGTGTGCTCATGGCACGCGGGACACCAATTCCAGGATTCTTTTCCTAGATTGTGGAGTTGGGAAGCTAATGATGGGAACATGGTGGGGCAAGCCTTGCAAAGTGGAGAAGTCGACGGGTGGGGCAACTCCCGGGGGTGAAGGAAACTGAGGACAGGCTTGGGGGCTGCTGGGAGGGAGGGATGAGAGGGGACAAGTCAGAGCCAGGTGTGGCCATGAAGCCAATGTCACATCCTGCACCATGCTTCCAGCATCACACTGTGAGTCCCAGAGCCAACCAGGGTTGAGGAGGTAGGGAAGGGACTACCGGGGCCCAGGCCTTTCCACGCATTAACTCATTTGACTTCAGCTTATATTGATGGTGCCTGGTGAGGATGGTTTGTATCATCCCCATTTTACAGATGAAGAAACTGAGAGCCAAGACCAGACCATTCCAAGGTCTCTGAGCCAGGATCTGAACCAGGTGCTTTGACTCCTCATCTTCCTTGTTGTCTTGCCCCACACCTGTCCAAAGAGGAAGTGAGCCTGGGTAACAAAGCAAGACCCTGTCTCTACCAAAAATTTTAAAAATTAGCCAGGCCTGGTGGCATGCACCTGTATTCCCAGCTACTCTGGAGGCTGAGGAGGGAGGATTGCCAGAGTCCAGGAGTTCAAGGCTGCGATTAGCTGAGATCACACCACTGCCCTGCAGCCTGGGTGAGAGAGTGAGATCCTGTCTCTAAAAAAAAATTTTTAAATAAATAAAGAGGATGTGCACATGTATGTGTGCATATATGTGAGAGCATCTCTGTGTGAATAAGCATGCAAAGGCATAGCATGTGAGTGTGTGCGAGTGTTGGTATATGCTAATGTGTGCGTATGGGATAGGAGGGGGCAGCCTCTCCCCCGACCCGGGGTCAAGTGTAGAAGCCAAGGTCCCCTCTTCCCCACCTGACCTAATCAGAAGGGCCACCATCAACTGGAGTCATCCATTATTGGGTGCCTACTGTATATAGGACCAGCACTTTCATCTTCACACTTATTCAATATAATGGGCTATTTCTTGAGCACCTACTATGTGCCAGACCTCACACCAGGCACTGGGGATAGGAGATAAGTGAGACACAGTCTCTGGCCCTAAAATGCTTGCTGTCTAGTGCGGGAGGCAGCCATGGCACAGCTGAACTTGGCAGTAGACTGTGGGAGGTATCCTATGATATTAAGTTCACAGCACCAGGAGGTGGGCTTCCTGGAGGAGGTGGCATTTGGGATTTGGCTTCCTGACCATATGGGCTGTGTCAGTCTGCTTCATGCTGAACCCCCGCTCCCAGCTCAGTGCTGGGCACCATAGTTGTCCCCTCCATGTTTGTTGAATGACTATTGATAGGGTGTGGATGTGTCCCCAACCAAATCTCATCTCGAATTGTAATCCTAATTGTAATCCCCATGTGTTGGGGGAGGGACCTGGTGTGAGGTGATTGGATCATGGAGGCAGTTTCCCCCATGCTATCCTCGTGATAGTGAGTGAGTTCTCATGAGATCTGATGGTTTTATAAGTGGTGGTTTCCCTTGCTCTCTTCTCTCTCCTGCCACCTTGTGAAGAAAGTGCCTGCTTCCCCTTCCGCCATGATTGTAAGTTTCCTGAGGCCTCCCCAACCAAGCAGAACTGTGAGTCAATTAAACTTCTTTCTTTACAAATTACCCAGTCTCAGGGAAGTTCTTTATAGCAGTGTGAAAATGGACTGATACAACCATTGATTAGAAAATGAGCAGGTTCTCAATAGGCAGAGTTAGTGGTGGGGAAAGTCACCCCGCCGAGGGCCCAGAGACACAGAGGTAGGGAAGCCCAAGGCATTTCGATTAGGGCCTTTCTGGGGATCCTCGGGGGGCTAGGAGAAAGAGCACATACTTAGGAATCAGACAGTCCTGGGGGGAACCTGGCCCCAGCACTTATGTGCTTGCTGGGTGACTCTTGGCAAGTTTCTTAACCTCTCTGATCCTATTTTCTCACTTCCAAAGTGGAGCCTCAGGTGACCTATATTTGTTTAATTTTTTTCTGTCTTTTTTTTTTTTTTTAAGACAGGGTCTTACTCTGTCATCCAGGCTGGAGTACAGTGGAGTGATCTTAGCTCACTGAAGCCTCAACCTCTTGGGCTCAAGTGATCCTCCCACCTCAGCCTCCCAAGCAGCTGGGATTACAAGCACCCCACCACCATGTCCCAGCTAATTTTTTTTTTTTTTTTGTAGAGATGGGGCCTTGCTATGTTGCTCAGGCTGGTCTCAAACTCCTGGCCTCAAGTGATCCTCCTACTGCAGCCTCCCAAAGTGCTGGGGTTACAGGCGTGAGCCACCTCACCCAGCTTTTTTTTTCTTTTTCTTAGGGAAACTTAAACACACAAAAGAGTGAAAAGAATAGAATCATGAACTTTTATGAACCCATCATGTAACTTGAGCAATCACCAACATTTTGCCATTTTGGTTTGAAGACACTTAAAATGACCGTTAAAGTCAGCACAGAGTGGAGACAATAGAACAGCTCTGACCAAGTTAGGGCCCTTGGGCAGTAATAACTCTGCCAGAACCGCTGCCTGGCTGGAAGGGACTGGAGGCCACTGTTACTGCAAAGAGTGCCCCAGTTCCAGAGATGTCAAAATGTGAGTCTTGGTATTGATCAAATATAGCAGCAGAGAGGCCAGGCTGCATTTTACTTGAGACATGCAGTTAGTGACTAAACAGGGGGTCAGGCTTTTCCTCACTCATTTCTTTGGGATTTTTTTTTTGGTGTTTTCAGCCTCTCCCCACAACCAAAACACAAACAGATGACCCTAGGATTATTAAGATCAAAAGCAGGCCAGGCATGGTAGCTCACGCCTGTAATCCCAGCACTTTGGGTGGCTGAATCGGGGGTATCACTTGAGGTCAGGAGTTCGAGACCAACTTGGCCAACATGGTGAAACCCCCCCCTGTACTAAAACTACAAAATTAGCCGGGCATGGTGGCGTGTGTCTGTAATCCCAGGTACTCAGGAAGCTAAGGCGGGATAACCGCTTGAACCCAGGAGGTGGAGGTTGCGGTGAGCTGAGATCACGCCATTGCACTCTAGCCTGGGCAACAGCAAAACTCCATCTCAAAAAAAAAAAAAAAAGATCAAAAGCGCTCATGGAATGGAGAGATACTGGCTGTTGTAGGTGCAGTCAGGGAGGCTCTGGGAGGAGGTGACTTGAGCCAAGATCTAATTAGTGCACAAAAAGAATAAATGCTCCAGGCAGAGGAATTGTCAAGAGGTGACTTTTAGGTCCAGGGAACTGGCTGAAGATCAGTGGGGTGGTGTGCACATGCTGGGGACGATGGAAGAAGCAGGAAATGGGGCCGGGAAGTCAGGGAAGGCCACTCCGGGCCTTGGAGGCCATGTGACAGCCTTTGACATCAGCTTGAGAGCAGTGCCAGCTATTGGGGGGTTTTGGTGTTTTGTTTTGTTTTTTTTTAATTTTTAAAATTTCAATAGCTTTAGGAGTACAAGTGGTTTTTGGTTACGTGGAGGAACTGTGTAGTGGTGAAGTCTGGGATTTTAGTGTTCCCAGCACCCAAATAGAGTACATTGTACCCAATAGGTAGTTTTTCATTCCTCACCCCCCTTCTAACCTCCCCTTCTGAATCTCCAGTGTCCGTGAGACCATTCCGCATGCCTTTGCATACCCACAGCTTAGCTCCCACTTATAAGTGAGAAGATGCAATATTTGGTTTTCCATTCCTGAGTTACTTCACTTGGGTTAATGGCACCCAGTCCCACCCAAGTTGCTGCAAAAGACACCATTCCATTTTTTATGGCTGAATAGTATTCCATGGTGTATATATACCACATTTTCTTTATCCACTCCTCAGTTGATGGGCACTTAGGTTGATTCCAAATCTTTGCTATTGTGAATTGCGCTGCCATAAACATTATGTGTGCATGTGCCTTTTTGATAGAATGACTTCTCTTCCTTTGGGTAGATACCCAGTAGTGGGACTGCTGGATTGAATGGTAGATCTACTTTTAATTTTTTGTTTTTTTTGAAATGGAGTCTCTCTCTGTTGCCTACTCTGGAATGCAGTGGCACGATTTCGGCTCACTGCCACCTCCACCTCCTGGGTTCAAGCAATTCTCCTGCCTCAGGCTTCTGAGTAGCTGGGACTACAGGCATGAGCCACCACACCTGGCTAATTTTTGTATTTTTAGTAGAGATGGGGTTTCACCCTGTTGGCCAGGCTGGTCTCGAACTCCTGACCTCAAGTGATCCACCCACCTCGGTCTCCCAAAGTGCTGGGATTACAGGTGTGAGCCGCTGCACCCAGCTCAAGTTTTAGTTCTTCACGGAATCTCCATACTGTTTTCCATAGAGGTTGTACTAATTTACATTCTGTTGGGAGGGTGGTTAAACTGAAGAATGGTATAATAGGTGAAATCATGGCCCCTTGAACATATCACACCCTAATCCCCCAAACCAGTGAATATGTTACCTTATCCAGCAAAAGAGATTTTGCTGATATAATTAAATTAAGGATCTTGAGATGGGGGATTATTCTGGATTATCTAGATGGATGCAATGTAATCACAAGTGTCCTTCTAAGAAGGAGGCAGGTGGGTCAGAGTCAGTAATGACAGAAGCCGAGGTGGGGGTGATTTGGGGCCATGAGCCAGGGAATGTGGGCGGCCTCTAGAAGCTGAAAATGGCAAGAAAATAGATTCTCCTTTGTAGCCTCCAGAATGGAATGGAACTCTGCACTTCTATTTTAGCCCCAGAAACCCCATTTTGAACTTATGACCTCCAGAACTGTAAGGTCCACAAGAACTGTAACTGAAGAAATTTGTGTTCAGTCACTATGGCTGTGGTCTTTTGTTAAGGCAATAATAAGAAACTCACATAAATGGCAAGCTTAGGTTTTTCTCTTCCAAAAAATATATATTTTTAAATATATTTTATATATTTTTAAATATATTTAAATATATTAAAATATATTTAAATATTTAAATATATTTAAATATTAAAATATATGTAAATATATTATATTTAAATATATTTAAATGTGTTTAATATATTTAAAATATATATTTAAATATATTTATATATAAATAAAATATGTATTTATTTATATATTATCTATAAATATATATTTATATATTATATATTTATATATAATATATTTTTATATATAATATATAAAAATATATTTTTATATATAATAAATATATATAATTTATAAGTATATAATTTATATATAATTATATATAATTTATATATATTTATATATTATATATAATTTAAATATATAAATTATATAATATAAATATATATAAATATATAATATAAATAAAATATACAAATATACAAATAAAATATATAAAAATATATATTTTTATATATTATATATTTATAATATATAAATATATATTTATTTTATATATTATATATATAAATATATATATTTATATATATATACATTTTTTTTTTTAAGAAACAGAGTCTTGCTCTGTCCCGTAAGTTGTAGTGCAGTGGCATGATCATAACTCACTGCAGCCTTAAACCCCTGGACTCAAGCGATCCTCTTGTCTCAGCCTCCTGAGTAGCTGGGACTACAGGCACATGCCAACATGCCCGGGCTAATTTTTAATTTTTTTGTAGAGACAGGGGTCTGGCTATGTTGCCCAGGCTGGTCTCGAACTCTGAGGCTCTAGCAATCTTCCTACCTGGGGCCTCCCAAAGTGCTAGGATTACAGGCACGAATCATTATATCCAGCCTAGGTTTTCATTTTTAAAAGAGCCAGTGTTCTTTTCTTCCAGAGGTATAATAATGCCATGCTCACCCCCATGATGGAAACCCCCAGGCCTGGGTCTTCACCCTCTCTGCCCCCCTTTCCTTGGTAGGTCCCCGGGATCTCGTCTCATGGCACAGCTTCACCACTTCACCACCTTCTATGTGCTGGGGATGCCCCCATTTCTATCCCCAGCCCAGGCCTCACCCCCAAGCTCAAGGATCATGTGTCCAGCTGGTCACCCAGCCTCTCCAGCAGGCATTGCACACTCACCAAGTCCCAAACCGACCCCTGGACACTCCCTAGCCCTGACCTGTTTCCTCCTGAGTCTTCCTCTTCTCAGTTAGTGGCAGCTTTGCCCTGCGGGGCCCAAACCTCTCCTCTCTTGCTTACCCTGAATGGCTGATCCATCAGCCAATCCTGTCAGTGTTACCTCCTATCTACATCAGGAATCCACCACTTCTCACCACCTCCATCACTACTGCCCACGCTGGACCACGTCCCCATCCTCCCGAGCCTGGCCACTGGCCTTCCTACCTCCATCTTTGCTCCATTCTTAGTTTATTCTTCTCATGACTACCAGATGGAACCTTTACAGAGATAGGGGAGCATATCACTCCTCTGCTCAACAACCCACCATGGCTCCCAGCTCCCTCTGTGAAAAGCCAGAGTCTGTCCAGTGGCCCTGAGAGTCCATTGGCCCTGGCCCCAGGCCCTCTCTGGACACATCCATCCCTCTGTCCTTACTCACTCTCCCTCAGCTTCTGGCTTGTTCCCTTATAACCTGTAACTTTAAAAAAAAATAGGCCAGGTGTGATGGCTTATGCCTGTAATCCCAGCACTTTGGGAGGCCAAGGTGGGAGGATCACTTGAAGCTAGAAGCTCAAGACCAGACTGAACAACATAGTGAGACCCCCATCTCTATTTAAAAAAATTTTTTTTGGTAATTCAGATGTAATTCACATACCATAAAAGTCACCCCTCTTAATGTGGACAATTCAGCAGTTTTAGTATATTCATGAAGTTATACAATCATCACCACTCTAATTCCAGAACATTTCCATCAGCCCAGAAGGAAGCCCTGCACCCCTTAATGGTCACTTCCCATTCCTCCCTCCATACCCTGTCCTGGGGAACCAGTCACCTACTTTCTGTCTCTACGGATATGCCTATTCTATCCATTTATATAAATGAATTCTGACAATATGTGGTCAATATCTGGCTTCTTCACTTTGCATCATGTTTTCAAGGTTCGTCCAGGAGTGGTAGCTCACATCTGTGATGCCATCACTTTCGGAGACCCAGGTGGGAACATCACTTGAGGCCAGGAGTTTGAGACTGGCCTCATAGCAGCCCTAAAGAGGCTTCTCTTCCCTCTTACAGTGCCTGGAATCCACCATGACATCAGCCTGCAGGACGTGTGGTGTCCCCGGAAGTGGCCCATCTGGGGAAGATGAGGAGGGAACACCTTGCTCAGCCCCTTGGAGCTGTGAGTGTGTGGGTGGGCAGAGCACAGGCTTGCTCTTGTCCCCTTGAGCCCCAGGAGGCAGCCACAGCAGGCACTGCCCTTGTCCCCATGCTACAGATTGGGAAACTGAGGCTTATATGTCAAGGAGGGTTGCAAGCTGAGTGACTTGCCCAAGATCCCGGCTGCTACTTCTTGAAGGAGCCCAGAATCAACCCCAAGGGTCTCTGACTTCAAACCCCACTGTCTCCATCCCACATCATTTTGGGGGCCACATTTAGGCCCTGGCCCACCTATGTTAGATTCATCAAGGGAACTGATTTGTGAAGTAGATGCCCAGGTCCCAGCTGGGAGTTTCTGTTTCAATGGATCTGGGTAGGCACCTGGGACTCCAACTTTTGAACCAGCTACCGAGCTGATCCTAATGCTTTCTGAGCTGGGAGACCCCTGGGTCTTCACCCTCCTGTGTGTAAGGGTCTGAGACAGGAGAATCAGGACTCAGGAGTTTTGAAATCAAGAGTGGCCTGGTGTCTGCGTCCTGAAGGTGCCCTGCTTGATGGGGACTCGGGCCCCTGCCTCTGCCCCCCTTCCTACATGGGGGCTGCTGCCAGTGAGCACGGCTTTGCTGGTAAAGTCTTTATCGGGAATGTCGCCTAATGCATTCATATCAAACAATAGCGCCTCATACATCATCCCTGCCAGAGGCCACCTCTGCTAAGACAAGCACAGTCCATTACCCTGACGGGTGCAGGCCGTGCACAAAACAGATAACAGGTCCTGGCTGTGCGGGGTGACGTGGGGTGGGGAGTTGTCACAGTGAGCACCTAGGGGGCCTTGGGCAGCCGCCACCCTAGGCAGTCGGGACATGGGATGTCTGAGGTTCCAACCTCATAGGGCAGTAGATTGGATGTTGGTGGACAGCCTGGCTCTGCCTCCTTCGGGAAGCAACTCAACCTTTCTGAGCCTCTTTCCCCCATTTGTCAAAGGGGGTTAGGACTAGGACTTGCATCACATAGGGCTGCTTGCGGAGCTTGAGACAGGAGACTGGTAAAGTGTCAGGCACTATGCCCAGGGAAGAGAAGATATCCGAGAAATGGTAGCTATACCTACTATATTATTACCAGGGCCCCATCGACTACGGCCTGCCCCTTTCCAGGGACAGCCTTCACAAAGATAATGGTCTTCGTTATCTCCAGGCTCCTGCGGGCATGGAGGGACAATTCTCACCCGCACCTGACTGCTGCATCCCCAGAAGCAGAGCCCGACACAGGGACTGGAAAGCAAGTCATTTATTTTGGAGATGAAGCTCACACCAGTCGGAGACGGGGAAAGGGAGGCAGGAGGAAGGGCAGCTGAGAAAGACTGTGTGATAAAGCTGGAAAATCACTGTGGGCCACCCGGGTGTTGTCCCCTGGGCCACAGTGTGGGATACACACTTCAAGGGGCTGGGGCTGGAGAGCTGATCGATCATCTCCCATCACCATGGGGACTGCTCCAGGGGACATTCATTCTTGAATACTTCTGGCTTGGTGTATAAGTGGCAAAACAGTCTTGGGAGAAATGCCTGGGGCAGAGAAATGTGGGTGCTGGTAGCTAGAGGCTGGACTCACGTGCACCCACGTGGTAACGATATGGGACATGGGTGGGGTGCTACTAGGAGCCGAATTGTGTACCACCAAATTCACATATGAAAATCCCAGCCCCCACTACCTCAGAATGTGACTGTACTTGGAGACAGGACCTTTATATAGGTAATTAAGGTAAAATGAGGTCATTGAGGGTGAGCCCTAATCCAACATGACTGGTGTCCTCACAAGAAGAGGTGATTAGGACCCAGACACACAAAGGGAAAAGCCTGGGTCAAGACACCAGGAGGTGGCCAGCTACAGGCTAAGGAGAGTTCTCAGAAGAAATCAGTCCCCCTGGTACTTGAGTTTAGACTTCTAGCGTCCAGAACTGTGAGAAAGTCAACTTCTGTTGATGAAGTCACCCAGGCTGTGGCATTTTCTTATGGCAGCCTGAGCAATGAACACAGGCACCACCACCTCTCCTCTCTCTCATTTCCGGCCATTCACCCTCTTTACTGACTAAGAGTCAAGTTCCGCTCTCGATCCAGCCATCTCCACCCTGTCTGGATGCCCCAAGTTTCCCCAGTCCTCTTTTGCCTCAAGATCTTGGCCTTTGCTATTCCCGCCACCTAGAATGCTCTTATCCCAGATCTTCATGTCTTCATTCTTTCTGTCTCTGCTCACTGGTCCTCTTTGTGCAGAGGTCCTCCCCTACCCCTTTATCCTTCTCTTTCACCTTAGCCTGTTGTATTTTCTTTTGTGCACTGCTCTGGCCCTGCCTTACTGGTTTGTTTACTGTCATCTCCCTCCACTGAAATGCAGGTTCATGATGGCCAAAGCCTTGTCCATCTTGTTCGTTACTTTTACCTCAGTGCCCAGAACAGTGCCTTTTTTAGAGTAGGTGTCAGCAAATTTGGGGAGAGTCAACATGAGTTCAGGAGTGGAGCCTGACTACCCAGCTCCCCATGCAGCCAACTCTTGAGAGTGTTTCAAAGCTGTTTGCATTTCCTCCTTCCCTTCAGCCCAGTACAGGCACATAGTAGGTGCTCAATAAATTATTGAGAAGGAAGAACAAGGTCTGTGGGGGCAGCTGTCTTTATTTATCCATATGCCTGATGGGTTTTCCTTTGTTTTTCACCTAGAAGTTCAAAGCTATGGATGTGCTTTAAACTGATAGATTTTCCTCTCTCCACATCTGCCAGGAGGAAGTCAACAGCTGAGTGCCTGGGAGGCCAGGAAGCACAGTACCCTGCCATTCAGGACCAGAAAGCACAAAAGGCAGTTGGATCCCACCCGAGGAGTAAGGAGAAAAGAAAGAATCATCAGATCATTTCAGACTCACTGAGGACCACAGTGAAAACCAAGGAGATTTTGCTGATGCCAGAAGCAGTGAGGGGTTGGTGACATAGGGTAAGGGAGGGAGGAGATCTCTGATCCTGCTTCTCCCAGGATCCACACTAAGCGCTTTTTAGCATGAGCTCACTGGATCTTCACCCCAGCTCTGTGAGGCAGCCTGGGGTGGCGGTTAAAGTGGAAACTCCAGAGCTCTATCTCCTGGGTTCAAATCCCATCCCCACAACTCGAGGGCTGTGTGTCTTTGGGGAAGTGTATGCAGCTCCCTGGGCCTCAGCCTACTTTAGACTGAAATGGGTAATGGTAACTATTTCAGACAATTGTTACAAGGGCCAAAGGTAAAACCTGATGGTATGAGTCTGAACCCAGTTAGAATTGGTTCCCCAGAATTCCTGGTTAACCTCACATGTGACTTTGTTCTGCATGGAATGGAATACTTTGTACTCCATCTTTGATGTTGCGGCAGGGCTTTTACTGCATTGAAAGCCCTTGAACAGTGCTATGTCAGGGGCAGCCATGATTATTGTTAATCTCATTTTAAAGATGACAAACCAGTGTCCGAGCTGGCAGTTGGCAGAAGTCCACGGGCAGGGGAAGGCATTTTGGTGGCCCCAAGGCCTGAGAACACGGGTGGATTTAGACATTTCAGCCCAACCCAGGGGCTGTTGGCTGATCCAGAGGGGCAGCAGCTTCATTACCTGCCCTGATCTCAATCAGCCAAGTCAAGTGAAGGAAAAACACGACTGTAAGCCAGGGCTTTATCTGCTGCCCTGAGGACAACCATGCTGGGCTGGGTCTCCTCCCTCTGGGCCCAGAAGCTGAGAGTCAGATGGCCACTGTCCACATAAATAAACCAGAAAAGCACACCTACAGCAGACAGGGATGGAGACTGGGTTTGGGGTTGCATAGCGGCCCAGAGAGTAGGGGAGTGGGCCAGGCTCTTTGCAGCACGTGATTAAAGACCTCAGTAATTGTGTCTGACTGGACTCATCCCCAGGGCTGGACAGGAGGGGGATCCCAAAGCCCAGATGTGGCCCAGGGTCAGAGGCTGACGGAGGGTGGGGAGCACCCCCTTGTAGCTCCTGAGCAGCGAGTCCTGTGGTTCTAGAAGATGGTGCCATACATCACTCGACATGCCTTTCCATGGGACTAGCCGGGCTGACAGCAGCCATTTATCTGAATGTCATTGGCAGTATACTGGCGCAGGGGAGGGTGGTGAGGAGGGAGGGAGCTGGGGACCAAGTGGGGAGAGGAGGGGGTCCTTGGGAATTTCCCAGAGGCCAGTCCACAGTCACAGTCTTGGCGAGGGGAGCAGGCAGGGCAGTGACAAAGCTGCCGTGGGGAGACGGAGCAAAGCTGTCCATGGTGCCAAACACCACCTTCTTTCTCACTGGAGACACTTGGGGCAGAGGTAGAGGTGAACTCAGTGCTAACTTGGAAGTCAGGTGGAAGTTGGGACCAGCTCCCTGGAGGGACACTCTGGTGGGGGAGGAGGTGCCTGTCGTAGACCCTCATGGTTATTGGCATGGAATTTGGACTTTGGAGCCATAATCCTGTTGTCTTCTTTCATTTAAAGAATATGGGCTGGGCGCGGTGGCTCACATCTCTAATCCCAGTGCTTTGGGAGGCCAAGGCGGGTAGATCACGTGAGGTCAGGAGTTTGAGAGACCAGCCTGGCAAGATGGCAAAACCCCGTCTCTACTAAAAATACAAAAATTAGCCAGGTGTAGCGCCACATGCCTGTAATCCCAGCTACTTGGGAGGTGGAGGCAAGAGAATCACTTGAACCTGGGAGGCAGAGGTTGCAGTGAGCCAAGATCGCACCACTGTACTCCAGCCTGGGTGACAGAGCAAGACTCCGTCTCAAAAAAATAAAAATTAAAAATAAAGAATATGCCCGGCAACAGTGGCTCACACCTCTAATCCCAGCACTTTGGGAGGCCAAGGTGGATGCGATGCTTGAGCTCAGGAATTGGAGACCAGCCTGTCCAACATAGTGAGACCCCATCTCTACCAAAAATACAAAAAATTAGCCAGGCATAGTGGCACATGCGTGGAGTCCCAGCTATTCGGGAGGCTGAGTCAGGAGGATAGTTTGAGCCCAGGAGGGGGAGGTTCCAGTGAGGCGAGATCATGCCACTGCCCTCCAGCCTGGGTGAAAGAGCAAGACCCTGTCTCAAAAAAGAAAGAAAGACTACACAACCTAAAGTAAGCATTTCACCACTGGCTGTGTGACCCAGGGCAAGTGACTTAACCTCTCTGAGCCCCAGTTTCCTCATCTGTAAAATGAGGGTAGTAATCATAGCTGCTCCACCAGGTCGTGGGAGGATTCAGGGAGCTAATTAGCAGTACCTGGCTCATAGAAAGTGCTTGGTAAGTCTTAGCTGGTGTTATTATCATTATTAATGCTATGATGCTCTGATAAGAAATACCAGGGGGAGCCAGGCTTCATTTACAGAGCCAGGGAAGACCTGATTAAAGCTTGCATGGGGGAGGGTGTAAAGCATTCTAGCCAAAAGAGATGGCACAGAGGCCCTGAGGCAGGAAGGTGCCAGACACCATCCAACAGCTAAAAGGAAGCCAGAGGGGCTGCACAAATCCCCAGGCCTCAGTTTCTTAATCTGTTAAATGGTCATAACAGTAGAACCTATTTCCTTTAAGGCTGTGAGGGTTAAGTGAGACTGTGTTTAAAGTTTCCAGCATAAGGCCAGGTGCAGTGGCTCATGTTTGTAATTCCAGCACTTTGAGAGGCTGAGGAGGGCAGATGGCTTGAGTTCAGTAGTTTGAGACCAGCCTGGGCAGCATGGCAAAACCTGGTCTCTACAAACATTTTAAAAATTAGCTGGGTGTGGTGGTGCACATCTGTAGTCCCAGATACTTGGGAGGCTGAGGTGGGAGGATCGCTTGAGCCCCAGCATTAGAGGCTGCAGTGAGCCATGACGGTGCCACTGCACTCTAGCCTGGGCGACAGAGTGAGACCCTGTCTCAAACAAACAAACAAACAAACAAATAAAAACACAAGGTGAGTCAAAGAAAGCATGTTTATGGCCTAAATTTGACCTGTGAAAGGTCATGCGCTCAGTAGGTATTCAATAAATGAGGCCCCTTTCCCTTAGGAAGTCTCTCTCCACCTCCAGTCTCCAGAGCCACTCCCTCCTCTGTGTCTCTGCCTCTATCTCCCTGCTTAGAGTTCAGACCTGCCTAGGCCAGGCTGGGACCCTGGGACCTGAGACCTAGATCCCTCCAGTTCAAGAAGAAGCCGAGCCTCACCCAAATCTAAGCAACCCCCCAATCCCCATCCCTCCTCCTGCCTGCCTGGGAACCCAGGATCACAAGGACACAAGTGGCTGGTGTGGGAGGCACATGTTACCAGCCTTGTCACCACTGCTGCCACCGCACCCTCTCCTGTCTGTGGCTTCAGAAAACCCTAGAAGCCAGGTGACAGAATTCCCCAGGGTCTACACCTGCTTCAGGGACGGCAGCTGTGACTCAGAAGTGCGACCAGGTTCAGTTGATGGTAAATGCTCCAGTGAAACAGGCAGAAAAGAAGTGACATGAGGTCAGGGCCAGAGGGAGCCTTGGAGGTCAGCCCAACAGTGTTCAGTGGGGAAACTGAGGCCCAGGTAATGGAAGGTCACATAGCAAGGTGCTAGGACCCAGGTCTGCTGACTAGAAGAGATTCATGACACCTGAGCCAGCGTGGTGGCTCACACCTGTAATCCCAGCACTTTGGGAGGCCAAGGCAGATAGATCACCTAAGGTCAGGAGTTCGAGCCCAGCCTGGCCAACATGGTAAAACTCCATCTCCACTAAAAAATACAAAAAAATTAGCCGGGCATGGTGGAGCATTCCTGTAGTCCCAGCTGCTCAGGAGGCTGACGCGGGAGAATCGCTTAAACCTGGGAGGCAGAGGTTGCAGTGAGCCGAGATCACACCACTGCACTCCAGCCTGTCCAGCCTGGAAGACAGAATGAGACTCCATCTCAAAAAAAAAAAAAAGATTCAGGACACCTTTCTTCCAGAACAAAGTCTAGAGCAGGGGTATCAGAGCTGAGGCATCATATTCCCTGGCCTTCCATATCTCCTGGGTCATGGAAAGAGGATGGCACTGGAGGCTTACAGGCTGTGTTTCCATCCTGGTTCTGCCACTTACTGTGTGTCCTCAGGCAAGTTGCTTAGCCTCTCTGGACCTCCAGTACATCATCTGTAAAGTGGGAATAAACCCTTTGCCAAAGTTAAGTGAGAATTTGTGTAAAATGTCCAGTTCATAATGGATGTGTAAAAGTCTTTTTTTTAAAAAGGCACTTATACCTGGCTTCATTTAAAAAGGGCTTAGAAGTGACTTAGAAATATATACCATGATGCCAAAGCAGGAAATGCCCTGACGAGGGGAACATGATGGATGGCGGGATAAGGTTCCATATGTCAAGCAATGGGGCTAAACATGGTCTCAGAGTTTCCTGGCAGCCAAAGCAAAGAGAGATACACAGCCATTACTTGACTCCTAGAGTCCATAAGCTAAGAAACTACCAGTTGCTTAGGGGAGAAAAAAATTGGTTTTTCATAGTAATGAGATGTGAGAAATATCTCATGTGAGTCTTCAAAAATGAACACTGTAAAAAGTTGTGTTAATTCTCTTTCCTTTCCACACTCTCAGCCCTTCTCTAACTACTCATTAGGGTCACCCAAACCCTACAACCTCAGCTGATGGCATCATGGCTAAGAGCCGAGGCCTTGAAGACAAAACCAGACTCCATCCCTGTGCAGCCTTGGGCTAGTGTCTTCCCCCCTCTGAGCCTCAGTTTCCTCATCTGTAAAATGGGGAGGGAGGATTTATAATGATAACTAATCTTACTGGGTTGCCTGGAAGATTATAGGAGTTATCTTCCATAAAGAGTTTGGAATGGAGTCTGGTACACAGTAAGTGCTCAATAAATGGTGGCTGTTACAGGAGTAACTCAATAAATGTTCAATGAATGAATAGCACAGGGCATCTTATCTCCCAAACTGTCCCTTCTGTGCTTCTTGGCAGCAGGCTTTCTCCCCAAACCAAACTGAAACTCCGGGTGTGTGTGTGGCGTGTGTGTTTGTTTTCATCAATTCCAGGGTTTGTGGGAGCCAAAAAGCCCAGGTTAATGGAACAGAGCCGAATCCCCTGTGAATTTCAAACCCTCCTTGAAAGGCCTTTGCTTTTTCCTGCTCAGCCACCGGGAAGCTGCTGCCTCCACTCTCCACTCGGGGAGGAGAAATTGAATAATTGATGCAATTTGAATAACACTAGGATTTGTAATGATATTGAAATGTAAAGATAAAAAGGGGCGTGAACAGGCGCTGATAGCGAAGGAAAAGTTGTTAATAGGCACTTAGGGGCTGGCGTTGGGGGGGAACGCGCCACTGGAAACACACACGGAAAAGGCATTTAAGAGAGGAGGCGCAGGGGGTGGGGGGTGAGCTGGGAAACCTCCACCCAACAAGAGGGAAAACCATCTTCATAAATAAGATGCAGAAATTTCTCCCGACTCAGCAGCGCTAACAGTTAGAGAGGGGATAATTATTTAAATGCCAAATCATTCTGTTCATTAGAATCCCAAATCATAGCTAAAGAAACTGATTGCCCAGGGCAGGGCTGAGGAGGTGGTGGAGGAGGAAGGAAGTGGCTGGAGGAGCAGGAAATCAGGGGAGAGTTTCCCGAACCTCTGGTCCATGCCAGGAGTAAGATGAGATGCAACAGATGGAGAAGTGGCTTCAAAAGTCAGAGAGACTTAGGTTCAAGTCCAGGATCTGGTACTTCCTGGCATGTGGGCATGTTACCTTACCTTTCTGAGCCTTAGTTCGCCCAGCTGAAAAATGGGGTTAATGCAAGGACATACTGTAACCTTCATAGGTTCAACACTCAAGGCCCGCAGCAAGTCAAGACACCAAGACATGGGGTTGCAGCAGAGAAAGAGGCTTAATTATAGGGTCACTGAACAAGGGGATGGGAAGAAACCTCAAATCCATCTCCCAGAGGAGTTTGAGGCTGGCATTTTTAAGGGTTTTGGAGTGGGCCGAAGTATGGAGATGGCTGATTAGTGGAAGAGTACAGGGCGAAGTCATGGGGCAGGAAGAGGAAGCAGCTGTATTCTCACACTGATCCCGTTCCTCTGTGAGCGTTGCTGGAATTCCAGGTCTGAAAAATACCTTAAGCAATCCTTAAACAAAACCCTTATGATTCTAACATCAGAGATCCCATCTACAAGAACAACAGGAATACAAGTCAATTCTTAAACCATCTTATGAATCCGATTTATAGAAACAGTGTGGACGCAATGGTCAGTATCTAGTGCTACGTGACTTTTTGCAACAAGGAAATGGGCCAAGTGCAGCCTGATTAATGCTTAATTATAACTATATTTCTGTCCAGAACCTAGCATGTCCTTCTTGTCAACCCGGTGGGGACGGTTTTATTACTTCGTAGGCAGTGAGTGTTATCTGCTATTAATAGCGTATGATCTTGGGCGGGACTGAGAAAGGGTGGAGGAAGGAGATAGCTGAGGCTGGGGGAGGTGGGAGAGAAGTCTCCAATGGGCCCCAAGTTGAGCCCCTTTCTCCCTCCTCATTCCTCCCCTCTCTCCCCCAGTCACAGCCATAGGAGCTGACTTAAGA
Source organism: Nomascus leucogenys (assembly GCF_006542625.1). NCBI lineage: Eukaryota > Metazoa > Chordata > Mammalia > Primates > Hylobatidae > Nomascus > Nomascus leucogenys. The sequence continues at coordinate 76,755,676 of NC_044390.1, forward strand.
AGTAGATACTGGGTCCCAGAGACCGTAAGGGACTTGGCCAAGATGGCACAGTAAGCCGGTGGCACAGCCAGGGATCCCAAATACCCATGTATCCTATAATCCCCCAACTCCCAGCCTGACCTGGCTGCCCTCTGGGGTGGGCGCCTCCTCAGTCCCCCGGGAGCATTATCGTCTGTGGACAAGAGTCACAAGGGCAAATCAGTAACAATTTGATTATGCGAAGGACTCCAGGCTGGCTGGCGCCCCTTCCCATGGCAGATGGCCAGGCTGCCCCTCGGACACAAGCCAGTGAGGTCCTGGAGCAGGGAGCACTGGCTGGGCTCAGTTGGGACAGGAAATCCCCAACCAAGTAAGCAGCATGTGCATATGAGCACTCACTCTAAGGACAGTGATAGCAGTAATAAGACAGTCACACGCGTGTGAGCGCGACAGCATCTGCTGGCTTTTATTCTATACCAGGACCTACACTAAGCATTCTACATCATCTAGGTGTTATAACAACCCCATGAGCAGCGACGATGAGGAAACTGAGGCCCAGAGACTCGAGGCCACTAGTTCACTTAGCCCCGGAGCTGTGAAACAAAGGTTTGTACCTAAGTCTGCCTGAAACCCAAGACTCTCAGTGTAACTCGGGGCAGCACCCAAGCCTCAGTCCTTGGCCAGTGCCTTACTTCCTCTTCACCATGGCTCTGGGAGGTCCCTTAGGTGCCCTGTTTGCAGGTGAGAACCTGCACAGTCCCACAGAGAGGTGGAGAAGGAGCTGGGATTCAGGCATAGATTGCTCTGAGTCTCATTGTTATGCACCCCCCATCTGGCTTTCTTTTTTTTTTTTTGAGACCTAGTCTCACTCTGCCACCCAGGCTGGAGTGCGGCGGCGCAATCTCGGCTCACTGCAACCTCCACCTCCTGGGTTCAAGCAATTCTCCTGCCTCAGCCTCCCAAGTAGCTGGGATTACAGGCATCCACCACCACGCCCAGCTGAATTTTTGAATTTTTAGTGGCGACGGGGTTTCACCTTGTTGGCCAGGCTGGTCTCGAACTCCTGACCTCAGGTGATCCGCCTGCCTTTGCCTCCCAAAGTACTGGAATTACAGTCGTGAGCCACTGTGCCTGGCTTCCCATCTGACTCTTTCTGGAGCCTCAGACCCCACCTTGTTCCATCCCACATTGCCAACCTCCACCCACCCCACCAGCATCCTACCCTGAGGCCTCCTGGTCACCTAGGAGAGCTGCCGGGGTGCTACTTCCACCATTCCTCCAAATGGCACTTCAGGTGGCCACTCTTTGGGCCCAAGAAGTCTGGGGAACCAGCCACAAGCCCCTGCATGGCCCCCCCACTTGCTGAAGGTCACCCTGGTACTCACACTCAGCCTAGGCTGGGGGCCAGGCCTGCCAAGGTGCCCTAAGTAGTAATTGAAATATTCGCTCTATGAACATGTCAGTGGCTCTGCGCTGACAGGCAGCTCCTTTGGCTGTGAGGCAGGGCCCTCTTCTTTCCCCTGGGGGCCACACGGAGAGATCTGAAAAGCACTGGGACCTGGGCCAGCCAGAGGATCTGGGTTGGACCCTGCATCGCTGTGCAGCCTTGATTAAGTCCCTTCCCCTCTCTAGGCCTTTGTATTATAAAATGGATACATCCATCCTTCCTGCCTCATCCGTTGACTGAGATTAGCCTGGGGCCTGGCATACAGTACGTGCTAACTAAATGCTTGATGGGATTCACTAGAACAATGTTTTCCAAGGTGAGACAGCTGTTCTACCTGCCCAGCGTCATGTGAGGTGCTTGTTACGAATGCAAACTCCTGGGCCCCACCCGGAACAGCAGGTTCTGGGGCCTTGGAGTCTGCATTTGTGACAAGCGCCCCCAGTGACCCCAGCTGGCACTGCCCAGCGCCCCTGCTTCCTGCTGAGGTAGGAGGAGCTTAGGCTTCAGGGCAGGCAGCTGAGCCTCAGTTTGCTTACCCATCAGTGAGAACAGAAATACAGGAATGAGATATCAGGCATGACCCATAATAAGTACCCAGAAAACAGGTCGGGGACAGTGGCTCAAGCTTGTAATCCCAGCACTTTGGGAGGCTGAGGCGGGCAGATCTGTTGAGGTCAGGAGTTCGAGACCAGCCCGGCCAACATGATGAAACCCTGTCTCTACTAAAAATACAAAAATTAGCTGGGCATGGTGGCGAGCACTTGATCCCAGCTACTCGGGACGCTGAGACACAAGAATTGCTTGAACCCAGGAGGTGGAGCTTGCAGTGAGCCGAGATTGTGCCACTGCACTCCAGCCTGGGCGACAGAGTGAGAGTCTGTCTTAAAAAAAAAACAAACAAAAAACAAAGGTACCCAGGAAATGATATTCCCCCTTCCACCCACCCATGCCCCTTTGGTGGAGGACCAAGCATCAGCACACTCCCCCAAAGTGGGGACAAGTGGCTATCCTTCCCCTCAGGAGCCTCGTCAGCAGGGCCCGCTCCAAATCGATCTTTTCCCCCCATTTTTACAGACGACGTCAGCATCTCTTGGGGCGGGCGAAGAAAATGCCAGCGTCAGCACACCACATGCCCCAGCCAGACACCGCTGCTCTTTATTAATTAACCGCCAGATGTTAGTTTTGCATCTTTTATCAGAGGGAGGTTTGTCATCGGGACCTTGTATGTCAGGCCATTAGGGAGAGTCAGGAAAACATCCCTGAGGGGACCCTGGAGTTGGCAGGGAGCCGGGAAGGAGGACGTGAAGCCAGGTGTCCGGCCCTCTCCCCTGTGAGCCATGCAGCCCCCAGCCCAGTGCACGCCTCTGCCCCAGCCGCCCCAGCCCCCAGTGCCTCCCTGGCAGTGGCTATAGCAGCCAGCCATCTGGTCCTTCAAGAAAGGTCCCTGAGGAGGCTACTCGGGCACCAGTTCACTGGGGCCACCTTGGGAGGCAAAACAGGCCCAGCCCTGCTCTCCGGAGCTCACAGTCACAATGGAGAGACAGCCACAATCCAGTAAACCCACATCAATAACATGATGACAAATTGTGATCTGTGTCATGAAGGAAACTGACAAGCTTCAGAGAGAGGGCAAACAGCGGGCAGGGGACCTAATTTAAATGAAGCGGTTTCCCGGGGAGGTGACATTTAAGTGGAGTCATGAAAAAGGAGCCAGGGGCAGAAGGTTCCAGGCAGAGGACACAGCAAGGACAAAGGCCCTGGGGCAGGAGCGAGCTTGGCATGCTTAAGGTACTGAAGAAAGATCTGCAAGGCTGGAGTGTGGTAAAGGGGGCAGCCACCAGGCTGGCGGGGTCAGCTGGGCCCAGACCAGAGGTCCTCAGGGGGCATGGGGAGGAGCATGAAATTCTTGTCTGGAGGGCACTGAGGAGCCACAACAGGCTTTGGAGCAGGGGAGCAATGTAGTAAAGGGATTTTCATGTCAGGAAGGTCCCTCTCTCTGCAGAGCAAGGAACAGATTGGCTGCGATATGGTCAATTGCAAAGGACAGCAGGACCCAAACAATGGCTTCATCAGGACACAGCATGTTCCGGGCGCTTCCTGGGTGCCAGGCAGGATTCACGCTTCAAAGTTTAGGAGGCAGAAATGGCAAGTCTTATTCCTCCATCAGATGTGGGGTGTGAGGAAGAGTAAAGCATCTAGAGGGTTCTGAGTTCCTTGCTGCAGCCACCCCTGAGTCTTTTCATGCTCCCAACACCCTCCAAGACTGGAATTATGGGTTGTCTGTATTTTATAGGTGAAGAAATGCAGGCCCAGAGACGTGCAGGAGTGTGCTCAAGGTCACACCGCTAGGAGCAGCAGGTCTTGCATTTGAACCAGGTCTGCCTGCCACCGTCTTTACTGTGAACAGCTGTCCAAGCTCAGGCAGGTGGCAAGTAACAGTTCACCTTTACCCTGCTGCTTTGCGATGCCTGTGTCATCCTCTCCCAGTGACACAGCAAAGGCCACTGGCAGAGCAGAGAGAGGGGTCCACCTCGCTATCTGACCTGACCAGGCAGGGGTCAGTAAGTCCCAGCTCCAGGCTGTCCCAGCCCAAACGTCAGCATCATCTCCCTGCAAATAGATATGGCCCCATTACTCTGGGTTATTATTTTCCGCCTGATCCACGCACCATAGGATAAACAGGTGATTACTTCTCCCCTCAGTTCAGTTTCTGATTTGCATATAATAAATATCACCCCCAGGAAGTGTGTATGTGTTGTGTGTTGTGTGTGTGCATGCACACACACACACACACACACGTCGGGGGTTGGAAAACAGAGCTCATGTCTTATTTATGAGGAATAAACAGGAGCACAAGCTCACATAATCAACACATATTTAATCTGGCTCTTATTCACCCTTTTGACTCTAATCAGGCCGGGTCTGTGAGTGGCTGTGTGTGTGTGTGTGTGTGTGTGTGTGTGTGTGTGCATGTGTGTGTGTGTGCACAGGCTACAGGGGGATGCCCCTGCCAGAATCTTTAGTCCACCCTGGACAGGGCTGATGGTTGGGGCATAGACAGCTGAAGACATCACCTGACCCTAGGGGTTCACCCTGGGGGTTCCTCAAGAGGTAGTTGAGAGAATCCAGACTTCAGATCTGGAAGGAGGGCATTTACTCCCTCCAACAAGTTCGCAGCGCAATTTTTTAAAATATTGCCATAATGTGTCTGAGCTATCCAAAGTACTTGCAACCAGCAATATAAATTGTGCGGCATTAGCCACGGTTCTGTTTGCAGTGACATGTAATATCACACATTTTTCAGCAAGATAGAAAAGCAAAAGTGAAGAAAAAAAAAAAAGCCAAGCAGAATCAAGGTCATGTGCTCATACACGCCAGAGCCAAGACTTGAACCTGGGACTCAGGCTTCACAGCCCAAGTTAGTGCCACCTCATCATGCTGGCTGCCTGATCATGAGGAGAAAGAAAAAAAACAGGAGAACCCATCAGTGTGCCCATCTGCTACTCTTCAGCTCCTGTTCCAATGAGAGAGAAACTGAGACCAGAAAAGTGAAGGGATTCGCCTATGGTCACGCACAAAACCATGCAAAGCTTGAATTCAAATCCAGGTCTTACTCTTTTGTTACAGTCACTATTTTGTGGACTGGGAATTCAGTCAGGGCGCAGCAGGGACAGCTTGTATTTGCTCCATGATGACTGGGCCTTCATTTGGGGTGGCTTGAATGACTAGAAATATGTCCCAGTTCTGCCGGGCATGGTGGCTCTCACCTGTAATCCCAGCACTTTGGGAGACCAAGATAGGCAAATGGCTTGAGTCTAGGAGTTCAAGACCAGCCTGGCCAACATGGCAAAACTCTGTCTCTACAAAAATATACAAAAGTTAGACAGGCATAGTAGTACACACCTGTAGTCCCAACTACTTGGGAGGCTGAGGGAGGAGGATCGCTTGAGCTTGGGAGGTCGAGGCTGCAGTGCGCCATGATTGCACCACTGCGCTCCAGCCTGGGTAACAGCAAGACCCGGTAAAAAAGAAAAAGAAAAAAATGTTCCAGTCAAATGGGTTTTCTTGATTTTTCTCCAAGTTGAATATGCTGGGGCTGAAATGCCCACAGTGGCTCTTTCACTCACATATCTGACTCCCGGAATCAGTGGCTGGAACATCTAGAGCTGGCTGAACACGTCCCTCCTCTCCACCCAGCCTCTCCACTTAGCCAGCTTTGGACTTCCTCACAATATGGCGGTCTCAGAGTAGTTAGACTTCTTACGTGGCAGCAGGCTTCCACCAGAGAAAACATTCTGAAATCGTGGGTGTGTTTTCTATTTTGGTATGCTTGTTTATTTCTATGAATACATTGTTTTTGTAAAAACACAAATGATGAGTGTGTGGTGTAAAAATTCAAACAGTAGGTCGGGCGCAGTGGCTCACGCCTGTAATCCCAGCACTTTGGGAGGCCAAGTGGGGTGGATCACCTGAGGTCATGAGTTTGAGACCAGCCTGGCCAACATGGCAAAACCCCGTCTCTACTAAAAATACAGAAAATTAGCTGGGTGTGGTGACAGGCGACTGTAATCCAGCTACTCGGGAGCCTGAGGCAGAAGAATCGCTTGAACCCGTGAGGTGGAGGTTGCAGTGAGCCAAAATTGCACCATTGCACTCCAGCCTGGATGACAAGAGCAAGACTTTGTCTCAAGAAAAAAAAAAAATCAAACAATATGGAAAGTATAAAGATTAGAGCCAAAAAAAAAAATCAGAATTCTACCACCTAGAAATGAATGTTTGGTGAACTTCAATCAAGGAATTCTTCGGCAACCAAATTAAAAATCAAAGCGTGAATGGATGAATGAGTGACAGGCAGAAGGATGAATGGGTAAGTATATGGGTGGTGACTGAGTTGATGGAGAGAAAAAAGAAAAGAAAATTTGGGAGGCCAAGGCAGGCGGATCACTTGAGGTCAGGAGTTCGAGATCATCCTGGCCAACATGGCAAAACCCCATCTCCACTAAAAAATACAAAAAAAATTAGCTGGGCATCGTGGGAGCTGGCCTGTAATCCCAGCTACTCGGGAGGCTGAGGCAGGAGAATCGCTTGAACCCAGGAGCAGAGGTTACAGTGAATTGAGATGGTGCCACTGCACTCCAGCCTGGGCAACAGAGTGAGACTCCATCTCAAAAAAAAAAAAAAACCTGTGACTGTTGAGGATTCTAAGAGTTGAGGAAAGGGACAGCTAAGGTTCTGTGGATGTTGGAAAGGTGGTGGTAAGAGACCTGGCTCTCCAGACCTTCACCCTAGCCACTCAGCAGCCATGACTGAAGCTCATCTGCTGCAGAGTCCCCCTCCCAACGGGATGGTAGAGCATTCTAAAAATAGACCACTTCCCTCCAGTGAATCATCTAAGAGGAGATGGTCTCTAGCATGGGGGATGGGGGCCCCCACCACACAGAGCCAGGGTGGTTTACCCTCGACCGTGCCTCCACGCTAGTTACCTGCCTGAATCCTCCTTCAACTCAATCCGCCTTCAACTCAAACTCTCATCCTTCCCTGCCCTTGAGTGGCTCCTGCCACCTACAAGGTGGAGTCCAAACTATTACTACCATTCCTACCACCTCTACTACTATTACCACCATTCCTACCACCACTATTACTATTGCTACCATTCCTACCACCATTATTACCATTACCACCATTCCTACCACCATTATTACTATTACCATCATTTCTACCACTACCATTCCTGTCACCACTATTACTACCACCATTATTACTATTACCACCATTCCTACCACCACTATTACTATTACCACCATTCCTAACACCACCATTACTACCATTCCTACCACTACCATTCCTACCACCACTATTACTATTACCACCATTCCTACCACCATTATTACTATTACCACCATTCCTATTACCCCTCTTACTATTAATACCATTCCTACTGCCATGATAACTACCACCACTATTACTATTACCACCATTCCTAACACCACCATTACTACCATTCCTACCACTACCATTCCTACCACCACTATTACCATTACCACCATTCCTATTACCCCTCTTACTATTAATACCATTCCTACTGCCATGATAACTACCACCACTATTACTATTACCACAATTCCTACCACTATTACTATTACCACCATTCCTACCACCCCATTACTATTACCACCATTCCTAACACCCCGTTACTACCACTATTGCTATTGCTCCCACAATTACCACTATTACTCCCATGATTGCTGTTACTACTACAATTACTATTACTGTCCCCACTATTACTATTATTACCACCATTATTGCTACCTTTACTGCCACCACTATTACTTGTATTACTAATTACTACCACTATTACTATTATTACCATACTATCAATACCACCAATACTGTTGCTACCACCACTGTTACCACAATTACTACTGCCACTATTGCTATTGCTTCCCCAATTACTACTATTACTCTCATAATTGCTGTTACTACTACAATTACAATTATTACTACCACCACTATTCCTATTACCACCATTGCTACCACCACTATTACTACCACTATTGCTATTGCTCCCACAATTACTACTATTACTCCCACAATTGCTGTTTCTACTACAGTTACTACTATTACTACCACCACTATTGCTACTATTACTGCTATTACTGATGACTACTGCTATTACTACTATTGCCACTACTATCAATACCACCGTTACTATTGCTACCACTATCACTACTACTACTCATTTGCCTTATCCTTTATTCTTCTGCAGTAATCTTTATTGTTATTTATAATTTTTTACTAAAAAGGTAACACATAATTCACTGTAGAAAAATTAAGAAATTAGAGATAATTTGAGAGCTTGTTGGGAGGTTCTAGCAGGGGAGCGCAGCTACTGTATACCCTTGACTGAAGACTGGTCCTCCTCTATCGGGGATTGTTGGCCTCTTTGACTGAGTGTGCACCTTCGGGAGGGATGCACATGGAGTGGTGAGGGAGGAAGGGGACACCTACCTAGTCAGCCAGATCAGCTGAATCAACCCTGGCGATCAGTGGGTTGACAGACTTCACAGCCAGATTGCCCTCACATCCAAGAAATTAGAGATAATTTCAAAGAAGAAAGTAAAATTCACCCCCAAGTACCACCAGCCAGAGGTGTCAGCCACATTAGGTCCCCACTCCTGAGTGGAGTCTCAGGCGCTCAATGGCCAGCTGCACGCCACCTTTGCGCCCCATATCCTCTCTGACCGTAGGCTCCAGCTGGACTGAGTCTCAAATGTTCCCAGAGGCACCTGCCCGCTGTCCCCTTGCCTCTGGGCCTTTGTCTATGCTGTTCCTTCTGCATGGCATGGCCTTCCTCTTGGACTTCATCTGGCTACCCCCTCGCCCTGAACTTGCCACGCTCCTGAGGCTCTGAGCATAGACCAGGCCCCCTAGGGAGCCTTCTCTGAGGACCCACACCCCTTAAGCTGGGCCTGGGGCCCCTGATGGACTCCCACAGTCCTCAAGCATCCCTAGTTGAAGCCCATTTCACCCTGTGTGATAAGTCCCTGCGTCCCTGTCTGTCTCCCCCACTGTAGAAAGCAGGGGTCATGACTGGGCCACCTCTGTATGCCTGTCACAGGCCTGCCACAGAACAGGGGTGTCTATACACGCTCATTGAATGAATGAGTGAATGCCTCAGTCTGGAAGGGCTTCTTAGAAGAGGTGGCATTCAAGCCAAGGTCTCAAAGGTGGGGAAGAAAGTAGTCCAGACACAGGGCCAGGCAGCTTTTCCTCCACCAAATGATGGCTCTTCTGCATTGACTTTGACCTGGGCTGTCACCTGGGCCCAGAGCACTTGCAAACCCTCTAGGTTCCCAGCAGCATGTTTGAGGAAGCCAGGCAGCTCCCGCCCTGTCCATGCCACCACACAGACACCACCAGATGTGAGGAGCAGGGGACCTCTGTGTGCTATTGATTTCTCATAACCGCCCACCAACAGACAAGGTGAACAGTTCACTTTTATGAATCCTTGTTAACAGTGCGGCAAGAGATATTTCACTTTAAGTGCCCCTTTCTACTGAAAAAGAGAAAAAAATGATAACAGAAAATGTAAGTGATCTCATCATGGAGAGATGCTGAAAGCTCTGAGTCAGGCCTTCAAGGAGATAGAACAGAGGCTAGAACATGAGGAGGGGAGTCCCTTTCATGCCCCGCCACAAGTAGGCCCCAGGGGCCTTCTCAAAGCAGAGATTGACAGGAAAGCCAAACCTAGCAGGGGAGTAAGGTGGGTACAGCTGGCTCCATGTATCCAAACGGGCAAAGAGAAAAGTACAGGGCTGGTTATGGCAACCTTTAGAAAAAAAAAAAAAGCACAAAACTGGAAACAACCTAAGTATCCATCAATAGGGGACTGCTTAAGTATAAATTATAATATGGCCATTTGAATGGAGTACTATACATCTAGGAAAAAGAATACAGTTGTTCCGTGTGGACCAATAGAGAAGCATGTGCATGAAATATGACTAAGTGGAACAAGCAAATTATAGGACAATTTATAGCATGGTACAATTTATGTAAAAGGAAGCATGTATGTGCTTGATATGCACATAGAAGTATATGGAGAGAGTTACACAAAAATCTATTCACACGGCTACTCTCTGGGGAGTGAGATGGCAGAACTGGGGATGGGGAGCAACTTTTGACCTTTGTTTCATTTACTTTTGTGTTAGTTTTTACTGTGTACAGTATTACTTATTTTTATTCTTTTTGTTTGTTTTTATACTTTTTTTTTAAAGACAGGGTCTCACTCTGCCACCCAGGCTGGAGTGCGGTGGCACCATCATAGCTCACTGCAGCCTCAACCTCCAGGACTCAAGCAATCCTCCAGCCTCAGCCTCCCAAGTAGTGGGAGCTCCAGGCACTTGCCACCATGCTCGGCTCATTTATTTATTTTTTGTAACAGTGGAGTCTCACTATGTTGCTCAGGCTCAATATTACTTTTATAACTTAGAAGTTTAAATCTTTTAAAATGTTAACTTGAGAGGAGGGAGTGCTTTATTTTTTTCCTTTATATCCTTCTCTATTGTTTGAATTTTTTACAACCATTATGTCTATAAATATAAAAATATAATACATTTTTTTTTTGAGATGGAGTCTTGCTCTGTCACCCAAGCTGGAGCACAGTGGCATGATCCCGGCTCATTGCAACCTCTGCCTCCTGGGTTCAAGCGATTCTCCTGTCTCAGCCTCCTGAGTAGCTGGGATTACAGGTGCACGCCACCAAGCCTGGCTAATTTTTGTGTTTTTAGTAGAGACGGGGTTTCACCATGTTGGCCAGGTTGGTCTTGAACTTCTGACCTCAGGACATCCACCTGCCTCAGCCTCCCAAAGTGCTGGGATTACAGGCGTGAGCCACTGCGCCCGGCCATATAATACAATTTCTTTTTTAACAAAAATATATTGGCTTTGATGTCAAGCAGACCTCGTTCTTGTTCTCAGCCTTTCCTTTACCTCCTGGTTGGCTCAGCCTCTCTGAGTATCAATTTCCTCTGCAGCAATTTTGGATATTAACAGAATGTACAGGCCGGGTGCTGTGACTCATGCCTATTATCTCAGCACTTTGGGAGGCCAAGGTGGAAAGATCCCTTGAGGCCAGGAGTTCAAGACCAGCCTGGGCAACATAGTGAGATCTCATCTCTACAAAATAAATAAATAGAGAAAGAATTAGCCAGGCATGGTAGTGCATGCCTGTAGTCCTAGCTAGTTGGAAGGCTGAGGTGAGAGGATCACTTGAGCCCAGGAATTCAAGGCTGCAGTGAGCTCTGATCACACCACTGCATTCCAGCCTAGGCAACTGAGAAAACTTCATTTCAAAAGGGAAAGAGAGAGAGAGAGAGAGAGAGAATGTATGGAGCAAGTGTGCATTGCAGTGAATGTCAGCTTTATCATTGTGATTATTATACCCCATCAAGGGAGATGGCAAGCTCTTATACACCATCCCAGTTGGTGAGTTAATGCCCATCCCTGTGACAGACTCTATAAAGCTACTTAAAATGTTGTAGACCAGTGGCTCACAAACTGTTTTCAGGAATGTAATTCAGTTACAAATGAAATCTTAGGGGGAAGCCCAGAATGCATAACACAGGAAGGAGAAGATTGTAACAGCATTCAAAGTGTGACACCCATACTGAGTGGATGTTTGCAGCCTTATGTTTGTCCTGTATCCTGTCCCCTTCTTTTGGTGACAATATCCTGGTCTTCCTTTCGGGGGAAATGTCCCTCCCCCAACTCTCAAGCCCTCCACAGCATCAGAGGTGGGCGTGGACCTGATGCCTAAAGCATCCTCTGGACACAGGGAAAGAAAGGTTCAGGGACCAGAATGACCAGTTAGGGCCAGTCAGTCTTGTCACTTCCATGCAAAGTGTGAAGAGAGGGAAGGTCCCTTTTTTTTTTTTTTTTTTGAGAGAGAGTCTCCCTCTGTCACCTGGGCTAGAGTGCAGTGGCACAATCTTGGCTTACTGCAACCTCTGCCTCCTGGGTTCAAGCGATTCTCCTGCCTCAGCCTCCCAAGTAGCTGGGACTACAGGTGCATGCCACCACTCCCGGCTAATTTTTTTATTTGTTTAGTAGGGACGGGGTTTCACCATATTGGCCAGGCTGGTCTCAAACTCCTGACCTCATGATCTGCCCTCCTCGGCCTCCCAAAGTGCTGGGATTACAGATATGAGCCACCGTGCCCGGCCGGGAATGTCCTTTACTTCCTGGATTTGAGCCTGGGATGGGGGTGGGGTAAGCCTAGAGCTGTGAGAGGCCATCCTCAGAGCCTACAAATGAGGCCAATACTGGGAAAGGTGAACCAGGGAGACGGAGAAAAATGGGCCCTGGTGACAAGAAGGAAAGCCCCTGAATCGCACTGCGCCTGAAGCCAGCACTACCCTCTGGAGTTTTTTCTTGCAGGAGCCATTATGCTCTAGTCAGTTGGGTTTTCTGTCACTTGCAACCAAAGAAGAGCTAAATGATATAATACATTTATTCATAAAGCCAGTTAGGAAAAAACAATGAAGGTGCTTTGATAGACATTAACATTTGAAATCAGGAGTTAGGGATGACAGCTGCTGTCTTTTTTCATCCTTGCATTCAATTTCTTCTTCTTTTTTTTAGTATTAACTTATTTTTTTATTTTAGTTTAGTTTTTCAATTGACATATAATAATTGTACATATCGTGATGTTTCTATACATATAATGTATAGTGATCAGATATCAGGGTTATTAGCATATCCATCATCTGAAACATTTCTCATTTTACATGCAACTTATTTCTGTGTTTGGTTTTGGTTGCCTGATAGTTCCACTATCAGGGAGATCTGGATTCACAAGTAAGAGGTTGCAAATTGTTTGTGGTTTAATGTAGGACTTGGGTGCCCAAACGCTAGAGTGAGACAGTCGGAGCTCAAATACTCCCCAGCTGCGGAGTCTGGGGTAAGCCACTTGACCTCTCTGAGTCTCAGTGTACTAGCACCCACCTCACAGTAGGGTTGGGAATAGGAGAGGAGTGAATACATGATACACGTGAAAGCATTTAGACAGTGCCTGACACCTGGTTTGGGTGAACTCGTGTTCTTATTCTGCCACATTCTAACTCATCGAAGCACCTGTGTGCTGCCTCAGGCTGACAGGTTTACCGGAATAAAACTTCACCTGCTATGTCGGTTTCATTGGCAAACATCCTGAGATGGCAGGGCATGCTTTTATAAAACTTATGTGCAACTGCTTCTCTGTGATTTAGGATTTTCTGGATAGTGACCTCAGAGCCGTGCTGCGGGGACAAAGGAATCTCTAGAGACATTTTCGGGAAGTGATTTTGAGCTCCACATGCAGAACATGTTCCAGTGCATGAAGCTGTCTGGAGTGGACCAGGCTGCCCTCCAGGTAAGAGCTTCCTGTGTCAAGAAAGTGTTCATAATTAGGCTGATTGTCGTGCTGTGAGCATCATAATAGGGATGCCAGCACCAGCTGGAAGGAAGACTTCATTCACGCATTCATTCATTCATCAAACGTTTACTGAGTTCTTTTTTTAAGAGTCAAAGTCTCACTTACTCTGTCACCTGGGCTGGAGTGTAGCGGTGCCTTCATAGGTCACTGCAGCCTCAATCTGCTGGGCTCAGGGGATCCTCCCAACAACAGGTACATGCCACCACACCCAGCTAGTTTTTAAATTTTTTATAGAGACAGTGTCTCACTTTATTGCCCAGGCTGGTCTTGAACTCCTAGCTTCAAGCTATCCTCCCACCTCGGCCCTGCAAAGTGCTGGATTACTGGATTACCATGTCCAGCCTCCAGAGTTCTTACAAGGAGGCAGGCACTAGGCTGAACATCCCCTCTAACTCTCAGATTAGGTAATTTCACAAATAATTTCTTGCAAAGGTAAGAAAGACTCAGCTGGGCGCAGTGGCTCATGCCTGTAATCCCGGCACTTTTGGAGGCCGAGGCAGGTGGATCACCTGAGCTCAGGAGTTCAAGACCAGCCTGGGCAACATGATGAAACCCTGTCTCTACCAAAAATACAAATAATAATAATAATAATAATAATTAGCTGGACATGGTGGCATTTTAAAAATTAGCTGAGCCTGGTGGCACATGCCTGTGGTCTCAGCTACTCAGGAGGCTGAGGCAGGAGGGTCACCTGAGCCCAGTTCAAGACCAGCCTGGGCAGCATAGTGAGCCCCTGTCTCTACAGAAATTTTAAAATTTAGCCTGGTATGGTGGTCCACACCTGTAGTCCCAGCTACTTGGAAGGCTGAGGTAGAAGGTTCTCTTGAGCCTGGGAGGCAGAAGTGGCAGTGAGCCGAGATCACGCCCTTGTACCCCAACCTGGGTGACAGAGTGAGACTCCGTCTCAAAAAAAAAAAAAAGAGAGAGAGAGAGAGAGAGAGTTTCCTTCCACCAGCCTTCTGTGGGCTGTTTTCATTTTTAAAGAGGATCAAGCGTGCATGCTTCATGCTAAGGAGTGGGTTTCTGATGGTGGCCCCTCAGGCACCACTGCAGCTTACCTGAGAGTAGAGAGGGAAGGCAGCCCCACCTGCCTTGCTACACATCTTACCTGCCGATGTGAGCAGAACAAGGGAGAAAGACACATCCCCCAACACCTCCCACCAAGGTAGGGTTTCAGATCGTAACAGCAGTATTAAAAGTGACCAGCTAAGCCAGGTGCGGTGGCTCACACCTGTAATCCCAGCACTTTGGGAGGCCCAGGCGGGTGGATCACTTGAGGTCAGGAGTTCGAGACCAGCCCAATCAACATGGTGAAACCCCCTATCTACTAAAAATACAAAAATTAGCCAGGCATGGTGGCGGGTGCCTGTAGTCTCAGCTACTCAGGAGGCTGAGACAGGAGAATCGCTTGAACCTAGAAGGTGGAGGTTGCAGTGAGCCGAGATCGTGCCACTGCACTCCAGCCTGAGCAACAGAGTGATACTGTCTCAAAAAAAAAAAAAAAAAAAAAAAAAAAGTGACAACCTAAGCATGTAACACATGTGAGCTCATTTCATTTTCATTTCAGCTGCCCTGGGTCGGGGAGAGGGTTTGGGTGGGAAGGTGGGGATAGGTAGGCAGGATGGAAGCAGATCGCCCTCCCCTACTCACTCACTCACCAACACCTCCCCTCCACATATGCACACCAGAAGACCTCAACCTCCTCTATCCCCGGGTGAACAAACAGGCAGGTTGGAGAGCAGACGGTGGTACCAGCAGCAGGAACAGCAGATCAATCAAATTGTCTTCACCAGAAAGCCTAGATCAGGTGCCCGGAAAGAAAGCATCCGTCAAGGGGTAGAACATTGGCCTTCAAGGAGTGTCCAGTAGGCCCTGGAAGGTCCTAGCTCCCTGGAACAGAACATCTCTATCTATTGAGCATTTTCTGTGTGTCTGATAGTAATGACAATAATAGCTGGCACATATTCAGTCCACACCTGGTTTAAGCCTCATAGAACTTCTGTAAGGCGATTGAGGTGACCCTCTTTTTATTTCAGATAAGAAACCTGGGCCTCAGAGAGGCAGAATGTCTCTTCCAATTAGCAGGCCTGCCTGGCTTCAAAGCTCCTGCCCTCCCCACTCTGCTACCCAGCATTCTGTGACTCCCATAATCTTCCCAAAACCTCCAAGGATGCTTTTATGCCCATTTCACAGGTGCAGAAACAGAGGTCCAGAGAGGCAAAGTCAGTTGCCCAAAGACCCACAAGAGCCGAGCTGGCCCTCAGCCCAGTTCCATCTGACCTCCAGTCCTGGGGCTTCCCCTCACCTGTGGCCTCCCTGAGCAAGAACCTGAAGGAGACAGTGTGGTACACAGGCTCATTTCTGGCTCAGGGGACAGTGTGTGCGGTAGCAGCAGAAGGCTCCAGGCCCATCGTAGAAAGGCATAGCCCCCCGCCTCTCTTCCTCTGCAGCCTGGGGAAAATCTCACTTCCTATAGGGGCTGCTGCTCTAGCCAATTAATCTTCACATTTCTTCTTCTAAATGTAAATGGCAGGTGAGTGGGATGTTATGGGTTTTGGAAAAATAAAAAGCAACACAAAAGTAATTTGTGTTCGATTTGTGTGCAGCTCTTGACAAAAGCCCCAAAGAGACAAGGACTCCCCAGCCCTGAGTTCCATTCTGGGCCTCCACCTTGGAGCGTGGGGAGGGCTCAGTGAGGAATGAACAGGTTCTTCACATCTTCTGGGAAGGACAGCCTCCCCCGCCCAGCGCCCCACCCTCCTTCTCCTCCCCTCACCTCTTCTTTGTCTCTCTCCCTCCCTAACCTCTCCTCCCTTTCCCAGCTCTCTGCTTCTCTCTCTCCCCAACCCCCAGAACTCCGCTGGTGCACTGCACCGAGAGGCAATTTATAAAGCAGATGTTTACTGCAAGTTTTACATAAGCTTGGTGCCTCGCCAAACGTTATAGTAATTGGAGGCTGCGTTTAATTACTGATCAATGTAAAGTTAGGAAGAGACAGGGAAAATGCCTCTGGTCTAGACTTTCCTCTCTGCCTCCGAGAAGGCAAGAGCTCCTGAGCCGAGGCCTGAGTAGCAGCAAGAATGAGGAAAGCAGGCTTGCAAGTAGCTACTGGCCCACTGGGCTCTAGGAAATGGCACTGGGGAGAAGAGACCAGATTTTGCTATAACCATTCCTCTTCTTGCTAGCTCATTGTTGTCGATGCCTTCTTCGTGCCAGAACTGTGTTGGGCACTGGGGTCACAGGGATTAATGAATTTCTCCCAATGCCTGGGCCAGGTGATTTACAGACATTATTGTTCAACATAAGACAGGTATGCTAGCTAGGCTCTAAGTCCAGAAGTGATGGCCTGTGACTTCCAAGGCTAAGCCATTACAGACACCGCAGCCTCTGTCTTGTTCTCTTAGATCATTTGCTCCAGGGGAAGCCAGCCACCATGTCATGAGGACACTCAGGCAGCCCTGTGGGGAGATCCATGTGGGGAGGAACTGAGGAGCCATCTTGAGGATTGGATCCCCCAGCTCAGTCAAGCCTTCAGATGGCTGCAGTCCTGGCCAACATCATAACTGCAACTTCACAAGGGACATCAAACCAAAGCCACCCAGCTATGCCACTCCCAGGTTCCTGACTCACAGAAATTATGAATGCTAAATATTTATTGTGTTAACTCACTACATTTTAGAATAATAGGTAACTAATACAGTAGCCATGGAAAAGAAGGAAATATAAGGAAGCCTGATAAGTAGGAAACACAAATAAATATGGCAAGAAAGAGTCCAGCCATATAGTTACATAATTATTTAATAGATATATATATATATAAAACATAGATTGAGGCAAGGTGCAGTGGCTCATACCTGTAATCCCAACAGTTTGACAGGCCAAGGCAGGAGGATCAGTTGAGACCAGGAGTTCAAGACCAGCCTGGGCAATATAGCAAGACCCCATCTCTACTAAAAATAAATTGTTAAAAATGATGGATAGATAGAGATAGATATGGCCATAGATATACGTGAATGTAGATATGGATACAGATATTTTGATATATTGATATATATTTTATAATATGATATAACAATATAATCACAATAAATGTGAATGAGTTAAATTCATCAATTAAAAAATATTATTTCATTCTTTCCTCACAATAACCCCAGGAGATGAACATTTTTATATTCACTTTACAGGTGAAAAAATTGAGGCTCAGAATGGGAAAGAAACTTGCCCAAGGTCTCTGAACTCAAAAATGGTAAGGTTGTGATTCAAACCCGGGTCCTTCTGAATACAAAGCCCAGAGACTCTAATACCACACTGTCTTGCTATTTCCTTGTGATAGAAGAGGAAACTGAGACTCAGAAAGGGTGAGTGACTTGCTTAGGGTCACACATCAAGGCATTGCAAAGCTGGAGTCAGAGCCAGGCACCTGACTCATTGTCTGGTGTCTGCCCAGTGACCTTTGGAGCTCTGCCATCAATGCACAAGCATCTCAGGGGTCTTCTGTCTTTGTAGCTGTTTAAGACGGCTGGGGACCCTTGACTGTGGTCACAGAGATCCTGTAGAGTCAGATGGTGGGGCCTCCTCAGGGGAGGACACCAGCACAAAGCAACGTGCAGGAGTGCAGGGTGGGGGTGGCTCGATGCATTGAGCTGAACTCCGGTAATTACATCAAGGCCAGAAGCATAATTTGTATCTGGGTGATGAATGTCTGTGTTTTCGGGCCTGATTGCCCTATTTACATTTGGAATTTGCTGATCTATTATTAATGTTTCCCAGAGGCCAGGGTGACGGGTATGTGCAGCTGGGGAGCCCCCTTCCCCCTGATCCAGGGAATATTAGTTCTTAGGCTCTAGCTACTCCAAGCCCCATTTACCCACTCCTTGTGTAACTCTGACCTTCATGGGGCTCTCTTGGACCAAATGGCATGGGGCTACCTGAGATGAGATTTCCCAACCTCTTACAGACCTGTGCATGCACACTCAGATGTACGTATGTGGCAGGCACAGTAATTGCATACTCACACACTCACACCTATGTATATACATACCTACCTCCTTATCTACCCTTATGCACCTTCACACAAACATGCACCTACATGAAATGCATATGCATGTGTGTGCAAACACTCATGTGTACATGTGCACACACATACAGCATGCACACACGCCATCACATGCACCGACCATGCTGAGAACAGCACAGCAGCTTGCCACGTTCTCCCAGCCAGAGTGGTGATGGTCGAGTCCATGAACCATGGGCCCAGATGGCTCGCATTTGAATTCCAACTCTGCCACTTACCAGCCGTGTGATCTTAAGCAAGTTACTTCACCTCTCTGTGCTCTGTTTCCCTCTATGTAAAATGAGGATGATAACCTTATTCATCTCATAAGATTATTGTGAGGAAGTAGTGAGCTAATGAAACACCCTTGCCTAATGCGTGGTAAGCACTGGATATGTATTTGCAATGTCATTATTAATGTTATTGCTTATGTTCCTGAAACATGGTAGACTCTGAGTCATTTTGTTGAAGGGATGGTTAAACACACCCTTCCAAGTTCAGGTACAGAGTCCCACTGTCCCTCCCCCAACATTTCTGCTTCTTCATTTCTTCAACCCCTCCTGAGGTCAAGCTCCACAGCCTCTTCTCCTGAAGCCCCTCCTGTCTGTTCACCCCTCTGTGTCTACCTCAAGGCTTCAGATCAGACGGAACTATAGAAAGAGCACTGGAGTTGGAGTCCCCAGACTAAGAATCAAACCATGGCTCTGCCACTTGCCAGCAGCATGACCCTGGCCCCGCAATTCTAAGACTCAGTTTCATGATCTAGGCCATGGCATAATGATAGAAATTACCTTAAGAAACTGAACCGCCAATGGATGGCTACTGGTGGAGGGATAGGCAGTGTAGGGATGAGCGTGTATATTTTCTGGCCAGGCTGGGCCCTGCTGGGGGATGTTTGTGGAGGGGAGTGACTGCATTGTCTTGCAAATGAGTATGCAAATTACATGCTCATATGTGCATGGGCAACCACATCCTTATAGGGGCACCTTCACACAAACATGTGCCTACAAGGGAATGCATGCATGAATATGCAAACACACATGATGCAGCCACACGAGAAGTGCCAGGACTTGGAGGAGATGGTGCTATGTGACCTTGCCTGAGTCTCCATACCTCTCTGAGCCTCCATTTTCTTTGTTTGTTAAATACGATGAGCTGCACCTGGCCCATGTTTAATTGTGTTGAGGACTGAATAGACAATGATTGGTAATTCTGATCGTGGTGCCTAGTATACAGTAAGCACTTAATACATGTCGGCTATGATGAGCTTCTTCATTTGTGAAGTCTCAGGCTGGAAGGAGTGCTCTCTGAGACCCCCGCCAACTCCAAGGTCCTGTGAGTCTGTGGTTTTCGTCCCCCAATCCCTTAGAGTTTGTCAGCCATCTAGACTGGAGGGTCCTTGTGTAGTTTCCAGAAACTGGCTCCCAAAAGTTGATTCTGCCATTCTTTGCCTATGCTGGAATCTCTGGCCTGTGGCAACTCTAAGAGTTATGCTGGTGGACCCAGTGACAGATGAGGAAACTGAGGCCCTGGGTGAGGCAAGAGTCACCAAGGACAGCCCAGAGCTGGAGGCGGGACGGACATTGGAACCTAGACTCCTGGGTACCCCGGGCTGCGCTTCTGCAGCCAGCATTTTTTTTTTTTTTTGAGACAGAGTCTTACTCTGTCACCCGGGCTGGAGTGCAGTGGCGTGATCTCGGCTCACTGCAACCTCTGCCTCCTGGGTTCAAGCAATTCTCCTGCCTCAGCCTCCGGAGTAGCTGGAACTACAGGTGCACGCCACCATGCCCAGCATTTTTTTTTTTTTTTTGTATTTTTGGTAGAGATGGGGTTTCACCCTGTTGGCCAAGATGGTCTTAATCTCCTGACCTCAGGTGATCCACCTGCCTCAGCTTCCCAAAGTGCTGGGATTACAGGCGTGAGCCACCGCGCCTGGCCTGCAGCCAGCATTTTTGCATCCTTCTCTGTGCAGAGCAGAAGCCGGGCATGTTGGCTCAGTCTGAGTGTCCTACTTCAAGATGTGACCCATCTCAGGGTCACCAAGCCCTAAGCAGTGCTCCCCACCATGCACACAGACACAAATCAAATACATTGTATGTGAATACCCCGTAACAGGAATAGGCACTACCCTGTATTGAGTACTCACTATATCGAAGCACTTCCCACCTGTTTCATCTCATCCTCATGTGTGGGAAGCTGAGGCAAGGAATGCGTTCAAGGACACACAGGTCAGAAATAACAGAGTTGGAACTTGAACCTGGGTCCTCTTGACTCCAGAGTCTCTGCCCTTAATTTTGATGCTCCAATGTCTCCCAGTGAAGTCAAGCAGAGAAAATGGGTTTGCACACTGCAACAGGCAGGGCCGATCTGGGATCAGAGGCCTTAATTGCTCCTGGGTTTGGGGGGTGGGGGAGTAGGAAGAGGTGCCTGGCCTAGAGGCTGCAGTAGCAAGAACCGCCCACTGCACCCTCCAGAAAGGGGCCCCCATTTTCTTGTGATGCCAGGGAAGGTCGGGCAGTAAGCCCATTAAATAAGGCCATAAATTTGTCATGAAGACTGAAAATGAACAGGGCTTATCATTTATGGATGGAGTAATTAAGACACTGCTTTTGGCGGCTTCGCCGAGGGCTGTGCCTGGACTCCAGGCATCGCCAGCAACCAAGTCAGTGACCCCTTGGGGGATTTCACTGTCATCCCCCGAAACCCCAGCATCTCACACCAGACACTGAGGAGACTCCACCAGCGGCCAGGACAGCCACTTAGTACAGACCTCCCAGGCTTTGTGAGGTCATAGAAACCCTGACCAATCCCAGGGAGACCCCTCTCTCAAACTCTGCCCATGGAGGGGTTGTCCACCTCCTTAGATAGAAGTGGTGGACCTGCCTTCCTGGAACAAAAAGAGGCCCCTGGTATGGTAGAAAGTGTGAAGCATTTAGACCGGCCTGGGTTCAAGTCTTGGCTCTCTCATGCTCCAGCTGCGTGCCTCTGGGCCAGTCACTTCACCTCTCTGAGCCACCTCTCAAAAATGGGCAAAATAGACCAGGCACAGTGGCTCATGCATGTAATCATTGTATTTGGGGAGGAGGTAGGATTGCTCTAGGCCAAGCGTTTGAGTCCGGCCTGGACAACACAGTGAGACTTCATCTCTACAAAAAACGTTTAAAAAGTAGCCGGTATGGTGGTGCACACCTATAGTCCCAGCTACCCTTGAGGCTGAGGCAGAAGGATTGCTTGAGCCCAGGAGTTCCAGGTTACAGTGAGCTATGATTGCACCGCTGACTCCAGCCTGGCAGACAGAGTGAGACCCTGTCTCTGAAACAAAAAAAAAAGGCAAAATAGTGTTTAGTGTTTTATGAGTTATGTGGAGGATCGAGTTAAATCACAGCTATGAAGTGCCTAGAGAGGATCAGGCATCTTGTAAGTGCTCTACAAATCCAGCATGTCATCTCTTTCTCCCAACAGAGTTCTTAGGCAGGACTGGAAGGCTCAGAGAGGCGATGAGACTCAACTGAGGAAACACAGCAAGTGAGCAAAAAGTGGTGCCTACTTCCTTCCCCTGGAGTTCCCTGTCATCTATCATGCATGGTATAGGGCTCAGCTCATTCTCCAAGAAAAGACTGAGTTCCAGTCCCCTCCCTGCTCCCAGCTACTGCAGGTCAGTGGAGAAGAGGGAGGTCATCGTACAGGTGATTGTAGCCACTAATATTTCCAGAGCTCTTGCAGTGGGGTAAGCGCTATCCTAGGTGCTCTGCACTTGTGGTTTCATTTTATTCTCCAAACAACACTTTGAAGTAGAAACCATTATCATCCCCATTTTAGAGGTGAAGAAACTGAACTCACACCCAGATCCTTGACCTGAGTCACTTAGCCAAGATGTGGAATTTGTATGTGATTTCCTGGGTCCCAGCAATGTCAGGCTTGGGGGAGGATAGCAAATTAAGACTATTTGGATTCTGCCGGCACATTCCAGATTTCCAGCTTTGATATTCCATGTTCTTGAATGGGTTCAAGCCCTTTTTTACAGATTGGGAGACTGAGGCCCAGCCCTAGAGGCAGAGCCTTAGAGCTTGCCCCCTAGTTCTCCAGGGCCTGTCCCATCAGTGGCGGACACCAAGGCTGATGCAATCAGAGAGGCCTCTGCCACCTGCCTTGGGGAAGGGTCTGGACCCTCTTGCCTCCCCACCCCACCCACTCTCCGTCACTATGGCAACCATGCAGGTGAGCCTCATCACCGCTAATCCTCTAATTACCAGCCACCTCTTCAATCGGCTGTAATTACTTTGGGGACACAGTTAACCTCTCATTAGGAACGCACGGCCGCTTTCTCCAAAAGCACAGCAGTGACATGCCTAGTAATTTACCGCCCCGGCTCGCAGGGCCGCTTTGTATTTAACTCGGGCGCCATTGCATCCCTGTCATTACTCCAGCCCGGTTGTCATGACGATTAATCATTCAATCCCTCATCAGCAACTTTTGCCAAATGTCACTCTGCTCTTGATCAAAATCCATCCTGCAGCCCGACACTGGGGGACTAATGACTTGGAAATAGGCTTCCCCATTCCTGAGAGCTTTTCTCCAAGACTCCTTTTCAGCTCCCTCCAGGAAAGGGAAAGAAAAATGTGAGCTCAGTGTGAAGGGGGGTGAAGGGGGGTGGTGAGGGTGGCAGAAAAATTAGCATGTTTTCAGTGCTTACTCTGGGCTAGGCACCTGAGGAACATCCATGCGTTTAACCCTAATGGCAACACATTTCCTAGAAGGGGAAATTGAGGCTCAGGGAAGCTGAGTGGCTTGCCAACAAGGAAGTATAGAGAGAGCCTTCCTTAGACCTCTATGATTCCCAAGCTGGGCTGTTTCGACCAGACCTCAAGAATCTTGACTATCACCAATTATCAAGGATCCTGGAATGCCAGAGTTTGGACAGCTCAGTTTAATGGGCCAGAAATTAGCTGGCCCATAAAATCCAGGGCAAAAAGCATTAAGAGACAAACCTGGGCACTTTACGGTAAGGAGCCCAATCCAGGATGAGCAGGTAACTGTCGTGAATACCTACGTCCCAAACAACATGGCAGCAACATCTGGCAGACAGCAACCTCAGAATCCAGATGAAGAAATAGGCCGAAACGGCCGGGCGCGGTGGCTCACGCTTGTAATCCCAGCACTTTGGGAGGCCGAGGCGGGCGGATCACGAGGTCAGGAGATCGAGACCACGGTGAAACCCCGTCTCTACTGAAAATACAAAAAATTAGCCGGGCGTGGTGGCCGGCGCCTGTAGTCCCAGCTACTCGGAGAGGCTGAGGCAGGAGAATGGCGTGAACCCGGGAGGCGGAGCTTGCAGTGAGCCGAGATTGCGCCACTGCCCTCCAGCCTGGGCGACAGAGCGAGACTCCGTCTCAAAAAAAAAAAAAAAAAAAAAGAAATAGGCTGAAACATATTGGTAATAATGCCATAAGATTATCTAGACTAAGATTCTTGACCTGGGGTCCTTGGAGCTTCATGATGGACTTTGGTGGCCCATGAGCCCCCTGAAAATCAGGCTACATTTTGATTGGATGTATGTGCATTTTTCTAGGACGATGCTACAGAAAATGCTAAGAACTGCTCTAGTACATTTCTCTCATCTTTCCCCATATCCCTATTTTATAGAAGGGAATACTGAGGCCCAGGTACGGGCCATGGCTTGTCCAAAGTTCCATAGCAATTCAGGGTGGAAACCCCAGGTCCAAGCAGGGATGAACTCTTTCTCAGATGCCTACAGCAGCCAGGTAGGGCTGGGCAGGCTGTGCAGTGCACAACCCCCGGGGCCTTCATGAAGACAGTGATGTGCATGACACCCTCCCCTCTGGGTTCTGCTAGATCAAGGGGAAGAATTTTTTCTCCTTCACAGTGGCTGCCAGCCCCCCAGTCCTCAGACTCCTAAGGAAGCCCAGCCCCCAATCCTGCTAAAGGAATCTTTCCTAGGCCCCTCCCAGGGAACGTTCCTGCTGGCTGGGCCGCCAGCATGTGTGAGACATAATTACAGCACGTTGTAAATGGCATTAACAGACTGTCACAGCAGCCACATGGTATTAGTAAATGGCTCTGTCTTCATCAGGCAGTCCCCGCAGCCCCCAGGATAGAGCACTTCCCAAGGGGTCTTCTTCCAGGTCCAAGTTGCATAAGCCTCCTGGTGGGGGACTAGGGGTGGGGGCAATGATTCAACTCACAGAGACCTGGAGATTCTCCAAGGCTTTCTGAGGTCTCAGCAAAGAGCTGAGTAAAAAGTTAGGAAATCTGATTTGTAAACCTAGTTCAGCAGCAAACTTTCTGTGGGGGACAAACTAACCTTTATCAGGCAGCTACTTATGTGCCAGGTGCTCTAGAATGTAATCTTATTTAAACCTCATAACAACAGCTAAACAATTATATTCACCTTGCTTTACTGAGGCTCAGAGGGGAAAGGTCACTTGTCCAAGTCCCTTCAGCTAATAAGTGGCAGGTGTAGGATTCAAACCAAGGTCTGATGCCTTCAGAACCTGGGCTTTTCCATATATCACGTTGCTTCTTTGGAAAATTCTTTGATCCGTTTTCTGACAATAGAATCTATAGCCTTGAAGGCAATTCTCTAAAGCTGCCAGCCCACCGGAAAGTTACCAGCCCCTGAGCTCTACTTAATGGGGCTTCCATGGGAGCAACATAGTAACAATATGGTAATAATTGAGATAATAACAATTGTTAAATGTTTCCATGCAGTTTTATCCTATGATTCTTTGTAACAAACCTATGAAGAAAAAGGAACAAATAGTCCTATTTGAGAGAGTAGAATACTAAGGTCCAGAGAGGGAAAGGAACTTCCTCAAAGCTCCACAGTAAGTCTGTGGTGGAGCCAGGATGAATTCTCCTTGTGTCCTAATTCTCAGTCCTGTTGTTTTCCCACAAGCCACTGAGAAAGGTGTCCACAGGGCTGTGTCTGGAGACTGAGCAGGAGAGCATTCATTCTTCTGGGTGCTTCCTGCCCTCCCACCTGCCCGGTGGGCACCAGTGATTTATGCTTTATCTGGGAGGCCTCCAGGCTGCAGGCAGCAGGATGGGCTGCTTCCGGACTGGTAAGCAAATCCCCCGCTGAGCAGGTCATATTTTATCCGGGCCACCACCTGCCAGCTCATTTGCTTACAGATACAGGTGCTTCATCAGGAAGGAATTAACGATTACTTAGCCCACAGACCCCAGCAGATAGAGAGCAAGCCTGGGCCATAGCTGGGGTGGGAAACCAGGAACCTGTCTGTGAGGTCTCTATCTCCTCCCGGACCCTTAGCCTGATCTGGAACCAAAGGATAGGTAGTAGTCAAGGACAAAAGGAGGGGCCAGGTGCAGTTGCTCACACCTGTAATCTTAGCACTTTGGGAGACCGAGGTGGGAGGATCCCTTGACCCCAGGAGTTTGAGATCAGCCTAGACAACATGGCAAACCCCATCCCTACTAAAAATACAAAAATGAGCTGGGTATGGTGGCGCACACCTGTAGTCCCAGCTACTCGGGAGGCTGAGGCACCAGGATGGCTCAAACCCAGGAGGTGGAGATTGCAGTGAGCTGAGATTATACCACTGTACTCCAGCTTGGGAGACAGAGCAAGACTCTGTCTGAAAAAAAAAAGAAATAAAAAAAGGATAGAAGGAGTAACCTACCTGCTTTGGAGGAAGCTGATCCCCTGCTCCCAACCCCATCCACATTCTACCAGTTCTTCAGAGTTTGGTGCCAATAACCCCATTCTCAGCAGCCTTCCAAGATCTTCTGCTTACCTTACCAAAAATAATACTATAGTAAATTGAACAGTCCCAGATTGTTTATTGGTGCCTAGTACTTTATAAACATTGCCTCGTTTAATTCAAACCAACAAATAGGAGGCATTTTTAAATTCCTATTTTACATATGAGGAAATTGAAGCTCAGATTAAGCAACTTGTCCAAGGTCACACAATGAGCAAAGGGCAGGGCCTAGGCTTCTCTGATTTCAGATCTCCATCCTAAGCAGGGTGTACTGCCCCACCCAGCCTGTTCCCTGAACCCCAGACTTTTCTTTTTCAGTGTTTTATTTGCTTGCTCATTTATTTATTTATTTTTGAGACAGGGTCTTCTTCTGTCACCCAGGCTGGAGTGCAGTGGTGCAATCCTAGTCCACTGCACCCTCACCCTCCTGGGCTCAAGTGATCCTCCTACCTCAGCTTCTCAAGTAGCTGGGACTACAGGCGCACCACACCCAGCTTATTTTTATTTTTATATTTTTTTGTAGAGCCAGAGGTTTTACTATGTTGCCCAAGCTGGTCTGAAACAATCATCCTGCCTCAGCTTCTCAGAGTGCTGGGATTTATAATTGTGAGCCACCACATCGGGCCTATTTACTTATTTTTAAAAATTTCAGATGCACAGAAAAGTTTTTCTTTATTTTAGAAACATTATATTTTGGATTTACAGAAAAATTACAGATGGTTCAGAAGTAGTACAGAGTTCCCATATACTCCACACCGTTTCCCCCATTATTAACGTCTTGTGTGAGGATGGTACATTTGTCACAGTTAATGAACCGATATTGATACACTATTATTAACCAAATCCAAACTTTATTTAGATTTCCTTAGTTTTAACCTAATATCCTTTTCCTGTACCATGATCCTATGCAGGATACCACAGTACCTTTAATAGTCACTTTTTCTTCGGCTCCTGTTATGTGGGTCTGTTGCTTGAACTTTCTTTGTTTTGATGACCTTTAGGATTCTACAGAGTACTAGTCACATAATTTGTACGATGTACCTCAACTGGAATTTGTCTGATGATTTTCTCGAATTAGACCAGGGTTATCTCTTTTAGGAGGAAGACCGCAGAGGTAAGTTGCCATTCTCATCACATCAAAGTACATATTATCAGCATGACCTGGCCAGGCGCGGCGGCCTATAATCTCAGCACTTTGGGAGGCCAAGGTGGGTGGATCAGGAGTTCAAGACCACCTGGCCAACACAGGGAAACCCCATCTCTACTAAAAATACAAACATTAGCCGGAAGTGGTGGCGCACCCCTGTAGTCCCAGAGACTCAGGAGGCTGAGGCACAAGAATTGCTTGGACGCGGGAGGCAGAGGTTACAGTGAGCCAAGACCACACCACTGCACTCTAGCTTGGGTGACAAGAGTGATCCCCTGCTCCCAACCCCATCCAAATTCTACCAGTTCTTCAGAGTTTGGTGCCAATAACCCCATTCCTGGCAGCCTTCCAAGATCAAAAAAAAAAAAAAAAACCAAACATGACCTATCACTGTTGATCTTAACCTTTATCATGAGGCTGAGCTCGTGTTTGTCAGTCTTCTCCACTGTCATATTACTCTAGAGAGCAGCGGCATGATCACAACTCACGGCAGCCTCAACCTCGCGGGCTCAAGCAATCCCCCCACCTCAGCCTAGCAAAGTGCTGAGATTACAGGTATAAGCCTGTAATGTTACTTCTGTGTTTCCTCCTTTCCATATTGCACTCTTTAGAAGGAAGTCACCAAATGCATCCCAAACTTAAGGAGTGGGAAGTTACGCTGCACCTCCTTGAGGGCAGAGTATTTACATAAATTATTCAGAATTGTTCTGCAAAGATTTGTATGTTCTCTTCTTTGTTTGTTTATTCAATCATTTATTTTTATTAGTGTGGACTCATGGATATTTGTTTTATACCTTGAGTCATGATCCAGCACCATTGTGTGCTTTTTAAATGACACTTGGCTCTTTCTTCCTTGGTTCACCAGTAATTGCCAAAAATCCATTCTAAGGCAATCTTATTCCATGGCATTTTAATAGGCAATCCCCTCAAAATAGATTTTGGAGGCAAGTCATTTGGGTAACGGTGGAAAAGGATTGGAAAGAGATCTTGACTGCATTGACTGGTCAGATTTTTTTTTTTTTTTTTTGGAAGATAGCGTCTTGCTCTGTTGCCCAGGCTAGGGTGCTGTTGTGCAATCAGAGCTCACTACAGTATTGACCTCCCAGGCTCAAGGGATCTTCCTGCCTCAGCTCTCAAGTAGCTAAGACTACAGGCATGCACCACCATGCCCAGCTAGTTTTTTTGTTTTTTTGTTTTTTTTTTTCAGAGATGAGGGGGTGGTCTTGTTGGTCTTGAACTCCTGGCGCCAATTGATCATCCAGTCTTGGCCTCCCAAAGAGCTAAAATTATAGGTGTGAGCCACCATGCCTGGCCCAAATCTTTTAATGTGCTAATAATTTGAGTAGTGAATCACTTAGAGGAAGGTCTAATAGGCAACATTTCCCATATTTTTTTTTTTCTGGAACCCTGGTCTGGGGGCAGGGAGGAGGGGCAGGTAAAGGACACATATGAGAAAATCATCAAACCAGGAGCTCTTAAGAGCAAAGATTATGTTTTATCCTCCTCTTCCTCTCCAGAAATTAGTACAGAGAAGGTGCCAAGGAAAAGTAGTTAGATAGGTGGAAGGATAGATAGATGGATGGATGGGTGAGTGAAAGGGTGAATGGATGGATGGATAAATGGATGGATGGATGGATGGATGGATGGATGGATGGATGGATGGGTAAGTGGATGGTTATGTAAATGGATAGATAGAAACAGGGAAAGATGAACAGACAGAAGGATTTGTGGTTGGTAGATGGATGGATGAATGGGTGAGTTGGTAGGTGGATGAATGGATAAATAGTTGGGTTGGTAGGTGAATGAATGGACGGATAAATGAGTTGATAGGTGGATGAGTGGATACATAGATGGGTTGACAGGTAGATAAATGGATGGATGGATGGACAGATAGAAGGATGGATGGATGAATTGGTAGATTGGAAGGTGAATGGGTTGGTAGATGTTGAATTCCAGGTTTTTGTTGTTGTTGTTGTTGTTGTTGTTGTTTTGAGATGGAGTCTTGCTCTGTCACCCAGAATGGAATGTAGTTGAGTAATCTTGGCTCACCGCAACCTCCATCTTCCAGGTTCAAGCAATTCTCCTACCTCAGCCTCCTGAATAGCTGGGACTACCAGTGTACATCTAGCTACAGGTGTAGCCAGACTACAGGTCTGGCTCATTTTTGTATTTTTAGTAGAGACGGGGTTTTGCCATGTTGGCCAGGCTGGTCTCGAACTCCTGACCTCAGGTGATCTGCCTGCCTCGGCCTCCCAAAGTGCTGGGGTTACAGGCGTGAGCCACTGTGCCTGGCCTCTGACTTCTGGTTTTGATAGTTTTCTTTTTTAGTACTAAGAATATCCCCCACTTCTATTACCCACAAGCTTCCAGAGTTAAGGCTCAAGATAATTGGTCACTGCTGACAGAGGCAGTGAAAATAGTGACCATTTGTTATACCCTAACTCATGCCAGGCACTTTGCATGCTCTTTCATCCTCACAACAGTCTATGTGGTAGGTATTATTATTTCTCCCCATTATTCAAAGGAAGAAACTGAAGACCAGAGAAGTCAAGAAACTTGGACAAAGTCCCCCAGCAGGAAACAGTGATGGAGCTGGAATTGGAGCTGAGATCTAAGTCTCTTTACTCCCTGGATTCCCCACAATGGCCCTAGGTCTTTAGGCTTATCATCACTCCTCATTCCCTTTGCTGGGCCCCACCAGGTCAGTGGGAAGATGACAAAGATCTTCAGTGACCTGGGGAAGACAGAGGCAACATTACAGAACTTGCTGTATCTTTTCATCCAGCACCAGGCTGCAGAATGCTCCCAGCTGAGATAGAACAGAGTCCCTGGAAACAAAGCGCCAAGGGGTCTTCAGACCAGATGCGCATGTGTATGTGTATATACATTTAAAGATCTACTGTGGGTTTTTTTCTTTTTTTCTTTCTTTCTTTTTTTTTTTTTTTTAATTTGAGACGGAGTCTTGCTCTGTTGCCCAGGTTGGGGTGTAGTCGCGCGATCTCGGCTCACTGCAACCTCCACCTCCCAGGCTTAAGAGATTCTCGTGCCTCAGCCTCCTGAGTAGCTGGGATTTACAGGCATGCACTACCAGGCCTGGCTAATTTTGTATTTTTAGTAGAGTAATTTTGTATATTTAGTTGAGTAATTTTGTATATTTAGTTTCAACATGTTGGCCAGGCTGGTCTCAAACTCCTGACCTCAAGTGATTGGCCCACCTTGGCTTCCCAAAGTTCTGGGATTACAGGCATGAGCCACCACACCCAGTTTATAGTGTTTTATATAGCTACCTGTGTTGCTTCCAAAAATATGATTCGAAGTAGTTGACATTTAAAAAATCTCTGCCTAGTTATGCCATTAAAATTAGAAATAAAATACAAGAGAGTTAAGTATAAAGAGAGTTGGGAGCAGAGAGGTATCCAGGCTCTCACATCAGAGGGAATGAGGTGGGGAAAAGGCCTATACTATTAGATGGGGGAATGGGGAATATGCACAAAAAAGACTATTCTCTGACCACCCTGTCTCTGCTTTTCATCGTCTTGCAAGGTCATCATATTCCCTTAAAATTGTTTAAAAGCCACATTTAAAAAAAAGAATGTTTTTTCCTATCAGTATGGAAAGAGACAAATTATATCAGAAAATCTAGGTTAAGGCAATAATGGCAATTGAAGTCTAAACCTGGTCCTGAGCTTCCTAGCAGCTGTGGCAAAAAGGCAAATGAGTTTGTTTTCTTAGTTCTCATGGTCTTCCAAAAGCAATGTTTAAGGAAAGTATAATAAAGTCTAGGTTTTCCAGAGAGAGAGACTTTTCTCCATGCTGAATCCTGAGAGGGACATGTCCCCTGGGCCATTGGAGCCTCCATGTGACATGGAATGACCCTGAACGACATCATGGTTCAGTTTCTTTATCGCTGTTTTGCATTCTACATGTGGTTCTTTCTCATGTCAACCCTCAGCAACCACCAAGGGCTCCATCAGTTTGTGGCACTGGGTGGGCAGTTCTCCAGGGGAAGGAGTAATTTGATCTGACTTGATCCAGGGACCAAGCCTGGATCATCTGGAGGGTGGAGGATGGGTGTCTTCGGGTGGCAGCAGCAGCAGCAAATAAGACTCCAGCAGCCCTGGGAGCAAGAGGAGGGCGTGGGAGGCAACGGACACAGGGCAGTTAACATTCCTAGTATCCAGGATTGGACCAGAGAAACCAAGTCTTTCACTCCTTTCTTCCTCCCTGGAAAGGCCTAACCAGGGCATCTGCCCACCAGGAAAAGCCCTCAGCCAAACCTAGTAGAATGAGCTTTGAAATCAGATCATCAAGACTCAAGTCCTGGATCAGATCATCAAGACTCAAGTCCTGGCTCTGTCACTGGTTAGCTGTGTGACCTCGAACAAGTCTCCAAGCCTCTCTGGTCCTCCATGTCCTCATCTGGAATGCGGAAATAGTCACTGCTCCATGAGGTTGCTGAGAGCCTTAGATGAGGTAACGCATGTAAAGTCAGGTTAGTATTATAGTTGCCAGTCTCCTTTCTGCCTTCCTTTTCTCTCCTTGTCTTGGAACAACCCAGTGTGCCAATGGACCCCATGTGGGAGAGCAGAGCCTGATGCTTCTAGAGTGGCCTTCTTAGGGGTCCATGGCTAGGTTTTACTGTGCTCATGAACCCATGAAACAATAGGCAATATGAAGTGTACAGATGCATTTTTCTAGGTAGAAAGTCCATAGCTTCTATCAAGTGCCCAAAGGGACCCAGGACCCCAAGAAGCCAGTGGTCACTGCCCTGAGGGGTGGCTCTGACCCTCTTGTCCTGTGCCGCCCTAACCCCAGACTCCAGGCCCAGTCCTCAGGTCATCTGCCAGCCTCAAGTGTCATCAGGCCCCAACCTGGCTGGGTTCCTCCTTTGCCACAGTGAGGGAGATGGGCAGACCTGGTTCTTAGAAGGGTGCAGCCTTGATCTGGGCTGGTACCAGGAAATAAACGTCCAAAAGTGTATTGAGGTCAGGCGCAGTGGCTCAAGCCCATAATCCCACTGCTTTGGGAGGCTGAGATGGGAGGATCACTTAGGGCCAAGAGTTCAAGACCAGTCTGGACAACAAAGCAAGACCTTGTCTCTACACAAAATTAAAAAATTAGCTGGACACAGTGGTGTGCACCTGTAGGCCCAGCTTCTCAGGAGGCTGAGGCAGGAGGATTGCTTGAGCCCAGGAGTTTGAGGCTGCAGTGAGCTATGACCGCACCACGGCACTGCAGCCTGGGCGAGAGTGAGGCCCTGTCTCAAAACAAACCCCAAATAGTGTATTGAGAACTTATGATGAGCTACAAGTGCCTGCACATGTGATCTTCTTTAATCGGCCCTGAGTCCTGGGATGATTATCCCCATTCTAAAGGTGAGGAAACTGAGGCCCAGAGAGGGGAGTGGGAGGGCTCACTCAGAGCTAGAGGCAGTGTTGGGATTTGGGCCCAGTGCTCGTTGATTCCAGAGCCTGTGCTCTTTCCATAGTGTCACTGGGAGCCCAGGAAATCCGTGGGGGTCTGAAGAAGGGAACAGGCCTGCAAGGTACCGTTGTTCAGGTTGTACCCTGCCCAAGGACACCTGGTTGAGGGAGTGGCGTTGGAAGTGAAATGCGTCTGAAATTTGGCTCAAGGCCCACTAGCCCAGGCGTGTCCTAAGGGTCTTCAACAGCCTGGAGAAAGAGTTGCCTTTCTTTTCTGAAGACAAATTATTGTCCCCAGAAATGGGGCTTTTTCCAAATGGGTCAGCCCAGAGTGAGTACCATTTTTTATAATTTCAATAAAGCCCCCAGAAAGGCTCCCTGCAATTCTGGTGGAAACACATTTTTTGGGTTTGTTTGTTTGTTTGTTTTGAGACAGGGTCTCACTCTGTTGCCCAGGCTGGAGTGCTGTGGTGTGATCATAGCTCACTGCAGCTTTGACCTCCCAGGCTCAAGCAATCCTCCCACTTCATCCTTTTAAGTAAATGGGACTATAGGCATGCACAACCACACCCAGCTAATTTTTAAAATTTTTTGTAGAGATGGAGGTCTCACTATGTTGCCCAAGCTGGTCTTGAACTACTGAGCTCAAATGGTCCTCCTGCTTTAGTCTTCCAAAGTGCTGGGATTACAGGCATGAACCACCACACCCGGCCATGAAACACATTTTTAAAAGGTGAGCACATTGGCATAAGCTGAGACTCTCTGCCTAGCTTCTACAATGACACTTTCGAGATGGAGCCCCATGGGACCTACCTGCCCAGAGGAGCCAGCCCAGCTTCAGCGGGCAGAAGACAGTTCCTGACACTCTCCAAGGTAAGCCAGGGCCAAGGAGGAGGTGCAGGGATTGCGACATCATTTACTCTGCTCGGCTGTTCCTAGAGTGCCCCTTCCCACCCCATCTGGCCCCTATCTCCCAACCCCCCGCTAACATGTGGCCCTCAGGAATGGGAGGCAGAGCCCCTTAGTAGAGAACCATAGAGACCTCAGGCCTATAGTCATTTTCCTAGCCACTGTAGTAATCTACAAACCAGTGTTATCTTTTCAGGAAAGGGTGGGCAGGCCCTCCTGGTCCCTAGAAAATCCCTCCCGTGACTGGCATCTCCCAGGAGCATCCTCCCCAGGCCAGCCCTATGGTCACTTATAAGGAGTGATTGCCCGGGTCCACCACCACTCAGCACCCATCCTGTCCTGTCTCCTCCTCTTCTCATCCTCCCCCTCCCTGCTACCACTTTGGGCCTGATAATCCCCTGAAATCTGCCATGCCACAGTGACTAATCAGGCTCATGCCCTACTAATTGGCACTCAGAGACCTGACAAATGGCTCTGCTGTGGGATTCCAGTGCTGGGCTGGGCTAACTTTCCATACCCAAGCAACCACCAGTTTGCCCCTAAGACAGGTGGGCTGGAGCCCTAGCAGAGAGGGGGAAGCAGAGGACCCAGGACAGAGGGAGGGCCACTTAGCAACCTTCTGATTAACTCAGGTCTGCCACTTCCCGGCCTTTTTGTTTTCAGAGAGGGAGCAAATTATCTCCCTCTCTGAGCCTGGCATTCAGACTCCGAGCTTTATCTCCAGTTTTAGCTCCTCAGGTACCCTGCTTCCTCTGCTCCATCCAAACCGCCCAGTGACCATCGTCTAGTCTCAGCACTCTGGGGGAAAAAGGTGTGTGCATTATATGTGTGCATGTGTGCATAAGTTTATTATAAACTTTATTGATATAACAGATGTGTAGCACACAATTTTTTTTTTTTTTGAGATAGGGTCTCCCTCTGTTGCCTAGGCTAGAGTGCAGTGGTACGATCATGGCTCACCGCAGCCTCGACCTCCTGGGCTCAAGTGATCCTCCCACTTCAGCCTCCTGAGTAGCTGGGACCACAGGCATGTGCCGCATGCCTGGCCAATTTTTTATTTTTATTTTTTTGTAGAGACAGGTTGGTTGAGGGAGTGGCATTGGAAGTGAAATGCGTCTGAAATTTGGCTCAAGGCCCACTAGCCCAGGCGTGTCCTAAGAGCCTTCAACAGCCTTAGGGTGTTGCCCAGGCTGGTCTCAAACTCTTGGCCTCATGCGATCCTCCTGCCTCAGCCTCCCAAAGTGCTGGGATTACAGACGTGAGCCACCATGCCTGTTCTGTAGCACACAATTTTAAAACAATAGTAAAATACACAGTAGCCTTTTATTGTAGATTCCATAGAGTCAATTGATTCTCATAAAATGCTTTCATGGATTTTTGCCAAATTCTGGCATTAGTAGCCACTCTATGGTTAAAATTGATGAGCAAATGTAGTTCAGGCATGAATATTGGTTGGTATTTTCATTTATGTGTTAAAGGGTAAGCTGAAAGTGAAACAACGACACTGCATTTCAGAACTTCACTCATTCAGCAGTGATGTGAGCAACTTCTTTGTTGAATTGCATAATAATTTTTGAGTACAGGAAGAATATTTTCTCGATTTTTTATGCTATTCACTTGCAATGACTATAAACACAACATACAGAACAGGTGCAGTGGCGCACACCTGTAATACCAGCACTTCGGGAGGTGGGGATCACTTGAGGCCAAGAGTTCGAAACCAGCCTGGGCAACGTAGCAAGACCCCATCTCTACCAAAAAATACTTTAAAAATTAACCAGGCATGGAGGTACATGCCTGTAAGTCCTAGCTACTCAGAAGACTGAGGAGGAAGGATCGTCTGAGCCCAGGAGTTGGAGGCTGCAGTGAACTATGATCACGTCACTGCACTCCAATCTGGGAGGCAGATTAAGATCCTATCTCTAAAGCAAACAAACAAACAAAGTCTACAAGCACATATACATTTAATCTGTGTTATTAACATATTCTGCATTTCTTTCTTTCTTTTTTTCTTTCTTTTTTTTTTGAAGCAGAATCTCGCTTTGTTGCCTAGGCTGGAGTGCAGTGGCGCGGTCTCAGCTCACTGCAACCTCCACCTCCCGGGTTCAAGCAATTCTTCTGCCTCAGCCTACTGAGTAGCTGGGACTGCAGGCGCATGCCACCATGCCCAGCTAGTTTTTTGTATTTTTAGTAGATATGGGGTTTCACTGTGTTAGCCAGGATGGTCTCAATCTCCTGACCTCGTGATCCCCTTGCCTTGGCCTCCCAAAGTGCTGGAATTTCAGGCATGAGCCACCACGCCCAGCCTTTTTGTTTTCATTTGAGAGAGAGTCTCACTTTATTGCCCAAGCTGGAGTGCAGTGGTGCGATCTCAGTTCACTGCAATCTCTGTCTCTGTCTCCCAAGTTAAAGGAATTCTCCTGCCTCAGCCTCCCAAGTAGCTGGGACTACAGGCATGCGCCACCATGCCCAGCTAATTTTTGTATTTTTACTAGAGACAGGGTTTCACCATATTAGCCAGGCTGGTCTCGAACTCCTGACCTCAGGCAATCTGCCCACCTTGGCCTCCCAAAATGCTGGGATTACAGGCATGAGCCACTGTGCCTGGTCATTTTCTGCATTACTTTCTAAGTTTGGAGTATCAACAAAACAATAAACTAAGCCTTCATTTGTATCACTTGCCAATTTCTGTGGTGTAAATACTCTAATTTCAAACCACCAGCATGATGTTAATAAATGCAGAGAGGGGGAGGGATGGGTAGATACCATTATATGGTTATCTCCACCATATAGGTTCAATAGATGCATCTATTGAATATATATTATACAGATAATAGCAAGATGTAGTAAAGCACTAAGGATTGATGAGTTTTGAGTATTTATTACTGTTTTAATGTGAATGTATTTAGCTATACGTTTATATAATTTAAATTTTAATAATC
Organism: Nomascus leucogenys; assembly: GCF_006542625.1. NCBI lineage: Eukaryota > Metazoa > Chordata > Mammalia > Primates > Hylobatidae > Nomascus > Nomascus leucogenys. The sequence goes on from NC_044390.1 coordinate 76,792,289, forward strand.
ACCAAATGTTGTATAAGGAAGAATTTGACTGGCTTTTGTCTCTTATTCCTGGGAGGGAGACTCTAAATCCTTGGAAATTAGGAGTGATCTTCGTTATTTATGAGCCCTTTTGCTTGTTTGTTTGAGATGGAGTTTTGCTCTGTCACTCAGGCTAGAGTGCAGTGGTGCAATCTTGGCTCACTGCAAGTTCCGCCTCCCAGGTTCAAGTGATTCTCCTGCCTCAGCCTCTCAAGTAGCTGGGATTACAGGTGTCCACCACCATGCCTAGATAATTTTTGTATTTTTAATAGAGGCAGGGTTTCACCACGTTGGCCAGGCTGGTCTCGAACTCCTGAACTCAAGTGATCCACCCCCCACTCAGCCTCCCAAAGTGCTGGGATTACAGATGTGAGCCACCATGCCTGGCCTATTTGTTTTGAGATGGGATCTTGCTCTGTCACCCAGGCTGGAGTGCAGCGACATGATCACGACTTGCTACAGCCTCGATGTCCCACACTCAAGTGATCCTCCTGCCTCAGCCTCCCGAGTAGCTAGGACTACAGACACACACCACCACACCACACCCAGGTAATTTTTTTATTATCTGTTGAGACAGGGTCTCACTATTTTGCCTAGACTGGTCTCGAACTTCTGTGCTCAAGCAATCCTCTCACCTTGGCTTCCCAAAGTGCTGGGATTATAGGCATGAGCCACTGCACCAGTCCTATAAGCCCTTTGGATCACACCTGAGCTTATTTTAAAAGATGAAATGACTCAGGATGGGGTTGGTCACCAGAAAAATGAACCATGTGATTAGGTCTTTGAGGCTCCTAACCTCCAGGCAGGGGAGATGTCTGCAGATTGACTTCAGTCATATGGCCATTATTCAATCACACCTACATAATGCACCCACAATAAAAACTCTTGACACTGAAGCTCAGTAGAGCTTCCTGGCTGGTGAGCACACTGATGTGCTGAGAGGGTGATATGCCATGATCCCACAGGGAGAGAAGCTCTGAGGTCAGGACCCTCTCAGACCTCACCCTATATGTCTCTTTATTTGGCCAGTCCCAATTTTATCCTTTATAATAAAACTGTAATTGTAAATATAGTGCTTTTCTGAGTTCTGTGAGCCACTCTAGCAAGATACCAAATATGAGGGGGGTCATGGAAACTCCTGAATTTGTGGCCAGTTGGTCATATGTGCAGGTGGCTTAGGGATCCCTGATCTTGCAGCTGACATCTGAAAGGAGGGCAGTATTGTTAGGACTCAGATGCTAACTCTGGATGGTCAGCATCTAAATTGGATTGAATTGCAGTACACCAGCAGGTATCAGATACAGTGTTTAACAACTGGCTCATAAAATTCCTGAAATTGTAGCAATTGGGTTTCACTGAGGTGACACAAGCACCACTGCCTTGTACTACCTATGAACCTTCGCCTATGCCATTCCTCCTCCTGGAATGCCCTCTTTACACTCAGCTTCATTCTTTATTGACTGAGTTATTCAAAATCTTTCTTGAGTGCATGCTCTGCATCAAGCACTATGCTAGGAGCTTGGGAAAGTGAAGAAGATAGACGTCATCTGCAGTGGGTGCTATCAACACCCCACTCAGGTCCCGTGGGATCCTTTTGTCTATTGCTCTGCACTGCTCTGCCAGCTTCCATGTGCTGTCTTTCATCTGCCTGCACTTCACTTGAGACTCTTCCTCAAAGGACTATCTCTGGGCTTCTGGAGCCACTCTTCTGCCATGTGCAGAGACCCAAGGGATCACTCGCTTCACCTCTCTGCTAGGGCAGTTCTTAGTCAATGACTGACAGTGAGCATGAAAGTCCAGCTTTCTTGCCTCAGACCAAGATAACCCTGCCATGTAACTCACACTCCAGAGCTCCTGTGTGGGACCATGAGTCTTGTCCTGAGGTTGTACCCTGCCTGGCTTCCTTCCCTTCCCTGTCCTGTTTTCCCCACACCCTTCCTCATCTCCCTTGGGATCACTGGCTTAAACCATCATTTGCACACCAATTCTTGTCTCAGATTCCAAACCATCTCTGCTCTGTGGAGTTCACAGTCCAGTGGGAAGCCCCCAGCCAAGAAAAATAACACCCCATATTTCTTTACAAATGAAAATCAGTGCTCTCAAGGAGCAAGAACAGGGTGTCTGAAAGCTGTAGCTCAGACCTGCCCAGTCAGAGCAACTAAGGAAGGCTCCCTTGAGGAGGGGGTGCTTCTTTTAGGATGAACTCTGAAGGATGGGGGGGAGTTTAGCCAGGTTAAGGAGCTGAGAGGCTTTGCAGGCAGGTGGCCTAGCAGGTGCAAAGGCCCTGTGCTAGGAGAGAGAGAGGTGGGTGTGGCCTGGAATGCAGAGTGAGATGAAGCAGGAGGAATTGGCAGAAACAAGACCGTGTGGCTTGTCAGCCTGAGTGGGGATTGGGGTCCATACTCTGACAGGACTGGAAACACATCTAGCATGGCAAGAGATTTAAATTTTGAAATTTATCCAGTTGTAAAATATAAAAGATCTTCGAGTCACAGGAATTAACCATGTGAATCAGCCCACCCAATGAAAAAGGTGACTGCATGAACAAGCATGTTCACTGAGGCGGTGTGTGTGATAGAAAAGGAAACAGAGAAGCAACCTGAATGTCTGCCAAGAGAGGACAGTTTTAATACATTTGGCTATTCATTCATCGGATCCTCTATCACCTTTAAAAAGCATGAGGGAGATGTGGACATGCTCACACAGAACTCCCTCTAGGCTGAGCTGTGGGGTGCAGAAAAAAAACACGCAAATTAGATTGTTGTATGCCCACATCCTCTGAGAAACAGGGTGTATCCAGAAAACATTGACAGAGAGTTAACACACATACACGCAATTGTTAAAAGCAGCTACCATGGTGTATGACACATAGTAAACAGTCAATAAATAGTTGAGTGACCAACTGACGAATGAATGAATGAATGAATGCCTTGTTGCTTCTGGGGAGTAGAAATGAAGGTCGGAGAGAGTTTTACTTTTTTATCTTCTATGCTTCCCTGTGACTAATTGTTTTCTATTTGCATATTTTCTTTTATAATTTTAGCTTTTGAAGTACAATTTACATACAACAAAATTCACTGATTTTAAGTGTATAGTTTGATGAGTTTTCACAAACGCATACAGTCATGTAAACAACAGCACAATCACTATGTAGAACATTTCCCCAAATTTTCCTCCCTGCTGGGGCCCCGGCTTTGCCTCCTTTCTTGCCTTCGTCCTGAGAAAGGAAGTTGAGCCCAGAGAGGAGGCAGGAAGGACCTCAGGCTCCTCTGAGGGAATTACCTCGTTTAATCCCCACACAGCCTGGCATGGTACGAGGCTCCCTGTTTTAGAGGGGAAGGACAGCTCAGAGGGTGATAAACTGAGGATTCATCTCCTCCCCTGTATTTGGCTACTGAAATGCTTGGAAGCCCTTCAAGATCAAGAAGTGAAGGAGAAAACATCCTAGAAGCACTTGGACCACTGTGAATGTAATAATGGAGATGGAGGCCAGGCATGCTGGCTCACACTTATAATCCCAGCATTTTGGGAGGCCAAGGCAGGAGGATCCCTTGAGGCCAAATGTTCAAGACCAGCTTAGGTAACATAGTGAGACCCCTCTGTCTCTACAAAAAAAAAAAATTTCTTAATTCGCTGGGCATAGTGGTGTGTGCCTGTGGTCCCAGCTACTCAGGAGGCTGAGGTGGGAGGATCACTTGAACCCAGGAGGTCGAGGCTGCAGTGAGCCATGATCGTACCACTGCACTCCAGCCTGGACAACAGAGCAAGACCCTGTCTCAAAAAAAGGGGGGGCCAGGCATGATGGTTCACACCTGTAATCCCAGCATTTTAGGAGGCCAAGGTGGGCAGATCACTTGAGGTCATGAGTTTGAGACCAGCCTGGCCAACATTGTGAAACCCTGTCTCTACTAAAAATACAAAAATTAGCCGGGCGTGGTGGCTCATGCCTATAATCCCAGCACTTTGGGAGGCTGAGGTGGGCAGATCATGAGGTCAGGAGGTCAAGACCAACCTGGCTAACACGGTGAAACCCTGTCTCCACTAAAAATACAAGAAATTAGCCGGGTGTGGTGGCAGGCACCTGTAGTCCCAGCTACTTGGGAGGCTGAGGCAGGAGAATGGCGTGAACCCAGGAGGTGGAGCTTATAGTGAGCCGAGATTGCGCCACTGCACTCCAGCCTGGGCGACAGAGTGAGACTCCATCTCAAAAAATAAATAAAATAAAATAAATACAAAAATTAGCCAGGCATGGTGGCTCACTCTTGTAATCCCAGCTATCTGGGAGGCTAAGGCGGGAGGATCACTTGAACCCGGGAGGTGGAGGTGCAGTGAGCCGAGATCGCGCCACTGCACTCCAGCCTGGGGGACAGAGTGAGAGTGTCTCAAAAAAAAAAAAGGAGGAGGAGATGGATAAGGTCATCCTGTCACCCCCTCCAGTCTTTCACCACTGGGGCATCAGCAGGGAGCAGGAAACACCGCTGCTTCTCTGGACTACTTGGGTCCATCTCTCCGCTGCTCCCACCCCACCGCCATGAGCTAGCCCAAACCCCTCCAGCTGTGACCTGTCTGATTACAGGAGGAGGAACGAAGGAGTCCCTCCCTACCTGCAGGGTGGAACGTTGGACCCCAGGGTTGGGAAGACAGAAGGAAGTAGACAGCCTCCGGAGACCCAGCTACCTGCCTCGCTAAGAGCTGTTCCTCCTACCTTCCTATTTATATTTCTTGTCGCTTTCCCTGCCAATAAAATGGTAATAATAATCCATTTTTAGCACCCCCAAAGTCCCTACTGCTGGGCTCAGGGACACGAGATAGCAGCCTCTGGCTGTCCATAAACATGAGAGACAGATGTTGTCAACATCTGGAGACAAGGGAGGCCCTGTTTGTGCCTGGGGCTGGGAAGTGTGCCCATCTGGGAGGAGTGTTTCAAGGGTAAGAGGCCCCCATCTGTCACTCACCTGGACTGAGGACGCTTCCACCCAGAGGAGGGCCCCTAGGCCCTGGCCAGGGCTTCCAGGCTTGGAGGCCCTTTGGAGGGGAAGCTGGGCAGGCGCCGACTGCCAGGAGGGGACTTCAAAGGCTCCCCTAATCCCTGTGACATTTTCAGACACAGGAGTTGGCTTTTTTCATGCTGAGGATCAAAGCCCAGAGCTTTATAAATAACCCTCATAAAAGCCAAGGGGCTTGTAAAGTCAAACAAGAAGTCACAAAGAGTGTGAGCCTTTCGGAGTAGGAGAGAGGCTGGAGAAGTCCAGCCCCTACCCTCGCTCTGCCCCACCAGATGGCCACTCACCAGCACTCCCGGATGAGCCGAGAGATAGAAGGCCCTGTGGGAGGTCAGGAGGAAGGTCTGGGGGTGGCCTGGGTTGGATTTGGAGGCTCCTCTGCCACCCCGATAGACATCCTAGATCTGGCCATTCATTCATTAAATCATTCTTTCGCTCATTCATTCTTTCAGTCAATCAGTCAATCAACAAACATTTCCTGATCCCATCCATGTAAAAGACCTCTGGCCAAGGAACATGCACTTTGAGGTCACTGGGGTTCAAATCATAGCACTGCGTCTCCCAACTGGGTGACCTCCAGCAAATTACTTAATCTCTCTGAGCCTGTTTCCTCACCTTTAAAATGGGGATACATTTTGAACCTGTCCTAAGAGAGTTCTTGAGGAACTTCAGTGGGCATGGCAGGTGGGAAACACTCAAAACGTGGGTTATTATTACCATTAATCAGACAGCAATAGTAGCCATCAAAGGTGGTCTCTACAGGGTTGTGGTTGCTGTTGTTGCTGTTGTTGTTTTGCCCGGCTCTCAGTCTCCCCTAAATAACTTCCCCTTCTGCAGGGCCTAACTGGGAGGTGGGTTTTGGTTTGTGTTTTCTGTGAGTCACAGAGGCCATGAGTCATCACCCAAGAAGAGGCTGTTTCAGAGTCAGGGGGTCATAGATTCTAGTCCCATGCCCAGCACTTTCCAGCTGTGCGCCCTTGGGGGCCCCTGTCCTCCCTCTCTAAGCCTCAATTTCCTCATCTGTAAAATGAGGGCAGTGGGGAGGATCCAGTGAGGGTAGGAATATCCAGTGCCTGGCGCATAGTAGGTGCTCAGTAAGTGGCTGTGGAGGCTTTTTTAGCCCTTCTCCCAGTGGGAATTTCCAAGAGAGAAGTCAGCATCAGTGTGGAGGGGATTAGAAGATGATGGGGGTCCCTGAAGCTCAGCATGTTGGAAGCTGCGGCCTGGGACCTCCCTTGGATGAGGAGGCCAGGAAGTAGGACAGACTGTACCAGTGTGTTGCCCTTACCTCATCAAAGGACCTTTTCGTTTTTTATTTTTCCTTTTTTTTTTTTTTCTTTCATGAGATGGAGTCTCACTCTGTTGCCCAGGTTAGAGTGCAGTGGCATGATCTCGGCTCACTGCAGTCTCCACCTCCCAGGTTCAAGCAATTCTCCTGCCTCAACCTCCAGAGTAGCTGGGACTACAAGCACACACCACCACACCTGGCTAATTTTTGTATTTTTTTTAGTAGAGATGGGGTTTGTTATGTTGGCCAGGCTGGTGTCGAACTCCTGACCTCAGGTGATGCACCTGCCTCGCCCTCCGAAAGTGCTGGGATTACAGGCATGAGCCACCGTGCCTGACCAAAAGAGCCTTTTCTAATTGCAGAGAGTAGCTTCAGGATATCAGTAAGTTCATTTCACAGATGAGAAAAACTATAGTCCAAGGTGGTGAAGGCATCTATACTGGAATTCAAACCCAGGCCTGGCTGATTCCAGATTAGCCTTTTCTGCAGCTCCTGTACAGGTGCTAAAGGTGGGCAGCCCAGAGCCAGCTTCTCCCTGGCTTCTCCTAGGCAGCATCTAGCTGACCAGGTTATTCTAGAGAAGGCAAATTAGCGTCCAGGGCTGGCCTCACATCCAGGCATCTCCTGTTACCGGGGATTCAAATTTAGCTGCATCCACCCCAGCTGCCAGCATCCTGGTTCTCTGCAAAGGAGGTCGAGGGCCAGGAAGCCAGGCAGGCGTGCCAGCGAGTGCCATTCATTGGTTCAGCTACTCACTCATTCAGTGCACGGTCAATCACTGAACAAATGCTTATTAGCGCCTTCCACGTGCCAGGCCCGTACAGGACGCCAGGGCTACAGTGCAAACCAGGTAAGTGTGGTGCCTTATCTAACCTCCCCCCACCCCGGAGCTCACAGCAGGTGAGTAGATGATAGGGGTAGTGTGATGAAGTTGAGGGTGAGGCGTGTAGAGATGTTGCTTGGCCCCTCATGGAGGAGCATCAGTGAGAACTTCCCAGTGGAGGTGACAATTGAGCTGGGACCAAACTCAGTAGAAGGTAACCTGGGAAAGGAGACCAGGAAAGGCATTCAGGCCAAGGGAACAGCCTGGGCCAAGGTGGGAAGGCACACAGCATAGACATAGAAGAGCCCCTTCCCCCAAACACGCCTTTGTCCTGTTTCAAGCATCCTCTGGCCAGATGCGGTGGCTCATGCTGGTAATCGCAGTGCTTTGGGAGGCCGAGGCAGGAAGATGGCTTGAGCCCAGGAGTTTGAGACCAGTCTGGGTAACATGGCGAAACCCCATCTCTACAAAAAATACAAAAATTAGCTGGGTGTGGTGGTAGGTGCCTGTAGTCCTAGCTACCTGGGAGGCTGAGGCTGGAGAATCACCTGAGCTCAGCAGGTCAAGGCTGCAGAAAGCTGGGATCACACTGTTGCACTCCAGCTTGGGCGACAGAGGAGACTCTGTAAGAAAATAAAAATTAAAAAAAAATCCAACTCTGAGTGACTGGTGTGTCTGGTATTCTGTGATCCTCATATCCACCTTGTCCTCCATCCCCATGCCCAGATAGATATTATTATTCCCTTTATGGCACCTGAGTCAAGGGAGGCTCAGAGAGGTTGATAATTCGCTCAAGGCCACACAGGATCCAGATCAGCCTGATAGATGCAGCTGTCAGGTGCTGTTTTCTGTTTTGTTTTGTTTTGTTTTGTTTTGTTTTGTTTTGTGATGGAGTCCTGCTCTGTCACCCAGGCTGGAGTGCGGTGGTGTAATCTTAGCTCACTGCAATCCCCGCCTCCCAGGTTCAAGCGATTTTCCTGTCTCAGCCTCCCGATTAGCTGGGACTACAGGTGCCCACCACCACGCCCAGCTAATTTTTATATTTTTAGCAGAGACAGGGTTTCACCATGTTGGCCAGGCTGGCCTCAAACTCCTGACTTCAGGTGATCCGCCAACCTTGGCCTCCGAAAGTGCTGGGATTACAGGTGTGAGCCACCATGCCCAGCCCCCAGCTAAATTTTTTTAAAAAATGTTTGTAGAGACGAGGTTTTGCCAGATTGTCCATGCTGGTCTTGAACTCCTGGGCTCAAACAATCCTCCTGCCTTGATTTCCCAAAGTTCTGGGATTACAGGTGTGAGCCACTGCACCTGGCCCAGGAGCTGTTTATCTGGGGCTCTCTCAGAGCCTCTGGGGCTTACAGTCTGCACCTGGGCAAGTCATAGCTCCCCGATAAGCCTTAGTTTTCTCATCTGCAAAATGAGACCCAAATGGCTGACTCCCCTGGACAGCCCCCACCCCACACCTGTTATAGCCACTTCTCCCACTGACCTCATTAGGGCAGGTGGCCTGGAAGCAGTGGTCCCTGGGGGAGGCGCAGCCACAAACCCTGTCCCAACTAGGGCAGGGACAATGGGATCTCCCCGAGGGCTTCTGGCCTAATTGCCAGCAAACCCCAGGGAGCTGTGGCTGCTTCATGCTACTTCCTTAGGATCATTTCATGACTCAGGAAGCACACTGGGAGCTCCTCTGAGCCAGCCCTGGGACCTAGCTCCTCTGTGGCCAAAGGATGGGCTTCTAACACCAGACTGGGCACCTCTACCTACCGATCCACACTGGGTGCCTCTCATAGCTGCTCTCTCCCGATTCCCAAGGTACCTTGTGAGGTCAGTACCTATGTGCCCCCTTTCCAGACAAGACATCCCAGAGGGGGAGGACTGCCTCAGTTCCTCCTTCTGGGAGATAAGAATGATGAGGCCCACCTCATGGGCAATACTAGCCCTTCCTGAGCCTCAGTTTCCTCATCTGTAAAATGGTGGGAATCTGACTTGCCAGGTTAGTGTAAGAATTTACCACCAAATAATAACAATAGCGCACAATTATTATTATTATTGAGATGGAGTCTTGCTCTGTTGCCCAGGTTGGAGTGCAATGGAGCAATCTCAGCTCACTGCAGCCTCCGCCTCCCAGGTTCAAGCAATTCTCCTGCCTCAACCTCTTGAGTAGCTGGGATAACAGGCACATGTCACCATGCCCAGCTTATTTTTGTATTTTTAGTAGAGATGGGGTTTCCCCATGTTGGCCAGGCTGGTCTCGAACTCCTGACCTCAGGTGATCCACCTGCCTCAGCCTCCCAAAGTTCTGGGATTACAGGCATCAGCCACCAGGCCAAGCCAATAGTGCACAATTATTGAGCACTTACTACGTGCCAGCTGCTTTTCAGGGGTTCTGCGTGTATTAACTCTTTTAGTTCTCACAGCAATCTTAGGAGATAGGGCTTGCTATTAGCTTCATGTTACACCTGAGCAAACAGAGGCACCAAGAGGCTGAGAAGAAACTCCCCTAACACATATAAAGGGCTTAGCACAGAATAGGGCTCCATAAAGGTTAACGCTTATTTCTCCTTCATTCCCTCCAATATCAAGCGAAGCCCTTTCCCACCATCCCTACCCTTCCAGTTTCCTCTGCCTTCTCTGGACAGCGACAGAGGGTGTCATTCATGGGATCACCTGGGGACCAGAGTTGCAAAGCTTTTACCTTAACTAAAGTTAGACACAAAAGGAACTTCCAGCCCCATGGGGACCGTGAACAGAAGAACATGTCCCCCAATGAGAGATGCTGAGATATAAACCAATCCTGGGACAGAAATCGGAACAGGGGTCCTTCCTAAGTCCCTTCCACTCTTAGATTCTAAAAGCAGGACTGCAGTGTGGTCTGCGTGGTGCCGTCTCTCTTGCATGTTTCTCCCTGGAGCTGGGAAATGCCAGGCTATTGTCTGGCACTGGGGGAGGGGGAGTTTCTCTGTGACAAGGTCCTGGGATTGGTGAGTACACCTCCTTCCACACCCCAGGCACGCCAGCCCCCCAGAGCAGCTGGGCAGCATTTCTGCTGTCTGTGGGCTCATTTATCATTCAGAGGGGGGCATTGCTGCCGTGAGGTCCCCAGGGATGGCTCTGCCGTGGCCCCATCTGATTGAAATCCAGGCCCAGCACACACTCAGCCAGGAAAGTGGCTGCCTGGAACCCGAAATAAATAACACCATGGGCAGGAGGCACAAATCTGCTGCTAATTACGGCATATCCTGATTAAATGGGGTGTGTAAATAAATATTTCAGCTCAGAAGATGAATAGGCTGCAAGAGCTGCTGTGGCCAGCCCTGCTCTGAGACCCTCTTGCCCTTCTTCTTCCTCATGGTGCCAAAGGACAGGGCCTTGGCTCCACTTGCGGTGTGGCTCAAGATCTGTCACTCCCCTACTCTGGATCTCAATTTCTTCATTGTCAAACAGTGCCAAAGATCACCATTCAGCCAACTTTGCAGGTCTGGGGTGAGAATGTGAACAAAGCATTTGGGGTGATCAGATTTTGACAGAGCCAAGGAGGCAGTGATTATGAATGGTAAAGAATTTGGAATTTGGGCTGGGTGCAGTGGCTCACACCTGTAATCCCAGCACTTTGGGAGGCCAAGGTGGGAGAATTGCTTGAACCCAGGAATTTCAGATCAGCCTGGGCAACATAGCGAGAGCCTGTCTCTGTAAAATAAAATTTAAAAATAAGTAAAAGCATGAGAAAGTTGGAGCCCACCAGTCTTGGGTTTGAATGCCAGCTGTGGAACTCTTTCTGTTCTTCAGTTTCCCCTTCTGCAAACTGGGGGGATGCGAAGAGCCAGTGAACCCTCTGGGCTGTGGTAGCTACTCTTGATGGTAACCCAACTCCATACACTTGAGTCCTGGTAGTTACTGTCATTATACATGGAGGTGCCCAGAAGACCCAGCCTCAGGCAAGGCCCACATTCTCCACTCTGTGCCCACGTGGATGCCCTGCCTGGAGACCGTGCTTGCTCTCCCAGATGCCACCTCCTTATTTCCGTGAGGCAGAGCGATAATAGAATCGGGGGCCCAGGGGAGGGTAGGAGGAGGGAGAATCATCCTGGAAAAGTTTAAATCAATTAACTTCCTTCCAGAAAACAGACTGGGAAATGTAATGGAGAAATAATGACTCTTCTCCATAGTATTAAATGACAGACCAGGGCCCAGCAAGGAATTGCAGAGGCAGGCTCAGGAGTCTTGTCTCTGACTGCCTGTGTGGCCTTGAGCAAGTCTTAGTCCTTCTCTGAGCTTCCTCTGAGCTGCCCTCTTCCTTCTCTGAGTTTCCTCATCTGCACAAGGAGAGGGCTTGGACCAGCATCAGGAATGGCTAATCAATAGCATGGCTTCCCTAACTCTCCCCTTCCTTGCCCACTGCAGGCATTGCTAATCGGTTGCAGCACCATTCTCACTGAGCCCAGATGAAATAGCAAAACAACCCAAGCCAATGCTCCAGGAATTCCCTCCTGATGGGTCAGAGTGGGCACCCGGGCACCAGACCAGTTTAGATGGTCTCCAAGTCCTCATCTAGCACTAGGCCAATATTGGTGTTATTATTATTGCTACTGTAGGTGTTATTATTGCTGTTGCAGACTCAGTGTCCATCGTAGCACTAACAACAAACGTTAAAGTTCACTGAGTGTTAGCTGTGGGCCAGGCGCTATTCCAAGCACTTTCACATTTCAACTTACTACAGCATCATAACCATTGGACAAGGCAGTTCTTCTTATTATTATTGTTATTATTATTTTACAGATCCAAGGCCCAGAGAAGGGAAGTGATTGGCCCAAGGTCACACAGCTAATAAGTGGGGCAAGGATTCAAATCCATGCCTCTGAGGCCAAGTGTGGTGGCTCACGCCTGTAATCCTAGCACTTTGGAAGGCCAAGGTGGGCAGATCATTTGAGTTGGGGAGTTGGAGACCAGCCTGGCCAACATGGTGAAAACCCGTCTCTACTAAAAATACAAAAATTAGCTGGATGTGGTGGTGCACACCTATAATCCCAGCTACTCAGGAGGCTAAAGTGGGAGGATCTCTTGAGCCCGGGAGGCAGAGGTCACAGTGAGCTGAGATCACACCACTGCACTCCAGCCTGGGTGACAGAGCCAGACCCTGTCTTAAGGAAAGAAAAAAAAATCCATGCCTCTGCCTCAACTGAAACAGTCCAGATGGGGTAAAGAGACCCTTCCCTTCTCTTGTAATTGGAAGTCAGGGGAAGACAGCCATCCTTTCTCCATGCTAAGCTCTGTGCCAAATTCATCACACACACGATCAGTTTGGAACTGTAATTATCCTCATCTTCCAGATGGGGAAACTGAGGCTCAGAGGGTTGATGGGACCTGCCCAAGGTCACGTGGCTGGTTGTTTTCAAAGGGTGGGGGGTGGCGCTGCTCTTCTTTTCCCATCTGCCCTCTCCCTGCCTGCACTGTGAGCCCCTGAGGGCAGGAGCAGTGCCCGTTTATCCTGGAATCTCCGGCCTAGCACCTGGCACACTGGAGTTGCCGAATGAATGAAGGATGCACCTAGTATGAGAGGAGTGCCAGGCTTAGGGTACATGCCAACTCTAAGACCATCACCAGCTCTCAGACCCCTGAGCTGACTCCTCGTCCCTGTCCTTTGCTGACCCACCTGCCCTGCATGCGTGACCTCTCACCTCTGTTTATGGTCCCAGATGACCTGGGGGCTTCTGGTTGGGGTCCAAATCCATCATTCCTGCATGATCTGTCCCAGCCCTGCCTCCTCCCATCCATCTTCCCTCTGCAGCTCCAGAGAAGGGGATGGTGCTGGGATGGAGGGGGGAGGGGCATGGTCCCACCCCAGGATACTGTTGGCTCACTGAGTCCTCCCCAGTGTCCTCCCATCACCTCTCAAATAGCCACTCCCCAGGGCCAGGCACAGTGGCTCATGCCTGTAATCCCAGTACTTTGGGAGGCTAAGGCGGGCAGATCACCTGAGGTCAGGAGTTCAAGACCAGCCTGGACAACCTGGTGAAACCCCGTCTCTACTAAAAATACAAAAATTAGCTGGGTATGGTGGCAGGCGCCTGTAATCTCAGCTACTCAGGAGGCTGAGGCAGGAGAATTACTTGAACCTGGGAGGTGGAGGTTATAGTGAGCCAAGATCACGCCATTGTACTCCAGCCTGGGCAACAAAGTGAGACTCCCTCTGAAAAAAAAAAATAAATAAAAATAAATAAATAAATAAGCCACTCCCCAACCACAGGTCCCTTTGGTCAAATACCATGATACTCAACGTGTAAGACAGCCAAAAGCAGAGGGCTGTGGCTGGTAGGTGTGGGTTAGGGGAGTTCAAATTTGTGCCCAACCCTCGCTCCTTCGCTATCAGCCCCCAGGGTGGAGTCTCCCTGGAAACTTCCAGAAAGAAACTGTCCCAGGGACCAGGAAGGCTGAGTTGGAGTTTCATGAGCAGCCACTGGCTCACTGTGGCAAATCTCTTCCCCTCTCTAAGCCTTAGTTTCCCCAGTGATGACATGAGAGGATTGAACCAGAAGTTTTCAAACCTTTATTGTTGAAACTGTAAAAACGCTGAACCCCAATTTTAAAAGGGATTTATCCCTCTGTCTTCATGCCACCCCATGCCAGGTCAGAGGGGGCCTAGCCATCTCTCCAGAAGAGTTCAGCTTTGTTCAACAAGCACATATTGAGCTCTTGTTGTATACCTGGGCTCTGTGCCAAGCCTTGACCATACAAAGATGAAAAAGACCAGGTCCCTGACTTCAGGTTGAAATTGAACATGCTCTAGTTGAAGTTGGCAGTGTAGGGGCTGGAGTGCAGTTTCCAGAGCTTTATCTTTCCCACTACCTCTGCCCACCCCTTTCACCAACTAGTGGTCCCCGAGGCATCTTCCTAAAACCCTAAGGCTCCTAGAAATGTTTTGAAAGTACCAGATTAGATTTTTTTCAAGCATTTTACTATGAAAAAATTCAAACATACAGCAAAGTTGAAAGACATTTACAATGAACACTTTAATACCCACCACCTGGTGTCTACCATTAATATTTTACTGTATTTGCTTTATCCAATAAGGGCACCCTCCCAGCCCTGCAAGGTTTCATGACTCAGAGAGGGCTATAGTGAGGAGTTTGAGTTCTTTTTGGGAAACCCTATGAATCTGTGATGGCAACACCAGAGGCTGCAACAGACACAGGCATTTAAGCAGTATATATCATGCAACAGTTTCAAAGCTTATGTCATTGATCAACAGGTGGGCAACTTTCATCCACAAGTGATTCAGGAATCCAGGCTCCATCCATCTTATAGCCCTGCTCTGCCTAGGAAGAGTCGATCTTCTGCCTCGGGGCACAAGAGAAAGTTGGTGGAAAAGGGGCACAATCACTTTTTTTTTTTTTTTTTTTGTACACTGATTCTTGCTCTGTTGATTAGCCTGGAGTGCAGTGGCACAATCTTGGCTCACTGCAGCCTCCACTTCCTGGGCTCAAGCAATCCTCCTGCCTCAGCCTCCAGAGTAGCTGGGACTCCAGGTGCACACCACCATGCCTGACTAATTTTTGTATTTTTTTGTAGCCACAAGGTTTCACCATGTTGCCCAGGCTTGTCTCGAACTCCTGGGCTCAAGTGATCCTCCTGTCTCAGCCTCCCAAACTGCTGGGATAACAGGTGTGAGCCACCGCGCCTGGCCTCACAACCAATTCTTATATCACACTTGCTCACAGTTCATACACAGATGATAGTATGTATGTATGTATCATACATAGATACATAGTTCATTAATACAGAGATGAAAAAGACCAGGTGCCTGACTTTAGAGCCTTCCAATAAGTGAAACAGACGCTTATTTCCTCTTAGCCATCCCTTTCCTGAGAGAAAGCCCATGAGATTTTGCATTTTGCATGGGTGGGTGGATCTGACATTGGAACACTGGAGGAAGGATTTGATTCAATAAATCTTTACTGGGCACTTCCCATGTGTCCAGCGTATTCACGTGGTTGAACTCATTGAATTTTTTCCTTCACTCTTGCGAGAGCATTTCCCCCATTTTAGATGAGAGAATGTTGAGATTAAAAAAATAAGCAACAACATATATATAGAGATAGATATCAGGGAATGGATGCCAAGGCTCAGAGTGGTGAAGTAACTTGCCTAAGGTCACACAGCTAGTGATGGAGCTGGAATTGAACCCAAATATCACTTCCTAGTTCCTTGCTTTTTTCTGCATCATCAGAGTGTCTGCTGGAATCAGAGTGAAGACATACAGCGGGTAGGTTTCCTGACAGAAGCCATTCCTCAGGCCCAAGCTGGAGTCTCCATATGCATCTCTTCATCTTCTCCTCCCTTACACCCCCATGAGGTTGGTGCCGTCATTCTTGCCTTTTCAGAAAATAGGAAGCTGAGGATCAGAGAGGTGAAGCAACTTACCCGAGGTCACACAGCTACTTTGGTTTCATATTTCAGCCTATTTGACCTGGGGCATATCTTGATGTATCACTGGTTTTTATGCTGAACATAAAGGCAGCAGAATTGTTCCTTGTCGCAAAGATGGTTTAAAAGGCAATGAGACACTGGCTCCACTAACAACGGCGAGAACATCTTTTAAGGCCATGGAGTGGCATCTCTGAGCGATAATGCTTTACAGAACAACTCCAGGCAATTTAGTAGATCCTCTAACTCCTGGGTCCCAGCCAGAAAGGGGCTCTGTGGCAAGGGCAGGAGTACCTTCCTGGAGCTCCCTGGGTCTGAGCCCAGGTCTGGGGCTGCGGGAGGGAGCCTAGTGCAGCTGGGCAAGAAGTTGGGACCCAGCCTATCAATGACGAAGGGCCCAATCAATGCTATCTCTCCGGGCCATGCCTGGCCAGACATTGATTTCTACTGCTGTTGTTAACTCCCTGTTTATGTAACGCCTGAACTTTGCACAACTGAACCGTTTAATGTGCAGAAGAGGGCCTGTTGCCATGAAAACCAGGCTGCACGTGGCAGCTGGGATGCGGCGGTATCCCTGTTTTATTGGCCTGCACTGAATGTATTTTAACCTTGATAAGTCAATAACTTTTTGTACAAAAGGAAATCTGCCAGGAGGGCTTAGGAGGACCTGGGAGAGCCTGCTGGCCTTTCCAGGTTGGAGAGGAGGCGGGGCTGGCTGGGTTTAATCCCCTGGAAATATCCCTGCCACTCAGAGCCTAGGAGAACCATGCCCAGCTGGCCAGAGGACAGAGAGAAACTTGGAGGGGGATGGTGGGGACCACCCATGCCTCCAATCACTATTTCCTGTCTGGTAAGGACTGCAGCTAAGTCAGAAACCCTCTATGGCAAACAAACCGACCAGGGTTCAAATATTGGCTCCACCCACCCAGGAGCTCTGTGTGACCTTCAGCAAGGCCAGTGACCCCAGCCTCAGAATCAGCATCTATAACACAAGCCATCGGTTCCTCTTCATGGGCGTGTTGTAAAGTTAACAGATCATGTATGCAAAGCACCTGGGGTAACTCCTGGTCAACAGTGGGGCCTTCATAGATTATTGTTGTCGATATATTTTACAATAATAATCATTGATTATATTTGCAGAACACATTAGGCTCCAGAAAATGTTATATCCATTTTCTCATTACACGCCTGGCTAATTTTTGTAGTTTTAGTAGAGACAGGGTTTTGCCATGTTGGCCAGGCTGGTCTAGAACTCCTGGCCTCAAGTGATCTGCCTGCCTTGGTCTCCCAAAGTGCTGGGATTACAGGCATGAGCCACGGCGCCCATCCATCATTACACTCCTTGATTTAGGCAGGGCTGGGGTAGATAGCCCCACTTTTTAGATAAGGACACTGAGGCCCAGGGAAGTTGGCTCTCTTATCCGAGGGGTCACATGATGAGATGGTGGTGCCAACTGAAGGAACCAAGTCTCTTGACTCCCAGCTTAGTGCTCTTTCAAACTCAAAACCACAAACACAGAAATAGCCCCCATGCTATCAGGAATAGCCCAACATCCAGCCCCAGACTCATGGCAGACATCATTAATCCACGGCAGCACCACAATCTTTCCCTTCTGAGCCTGGGCGAGGCCTCAGAATCCTCCTCAACACAGAGCAGGTGTTTGAGATGAGACTCATGTGGAACCAGATGCCCTGAAAGGGCTCTGGGTTCAAGTTCCACCTCTGGCCCAAACTTGCATGACTTTGGGCAAGTGCCCTCCCCTCTCTGGGCCTCCTGGTCCCCAGTGGTGAAACAAGGGGGACATTTAATTGTTCTTGATTCTGAGGGGGTCTTTCAGGTTGAAGAGACCCCCTACCACCTCCTGGTTCCTATCCCAACTCCCCTGCAACCAATCCCTCTGAACCTTCTTCAACTCCATCCACAAATAATGACCTAGATCCTACTATGTGCCAGTGACTATGCAAGGCGCTAGGGACACAGCGTGTGAAGAAATGACAGTGAAGAAATGACAGTCTCTCCCCTCCCAGAGCTGAGTCTAGAGAGGGAAACAGAAAATAAACGTCATCCAGGCCGGGCGTGGTGGCTCATGCCTGTAATCTCAGTACTTTGGGAGGCCGAGGCAGGTGGATCACTTGAGGTCAGGAGTTCAAGACCAGCCTGGCCAACATAGTGAAACCCTGTCTCTATTGGAAAAACAAGAAAATACAAAAATTAGCCAGGCATGGTGGTGCGTGCTTGTAATTCCAGCTACTCGGGAGGCTGAGGCAGGAGAATCGCTTGAACCTGGGAGGCGGAGGTTGCAGTGAGCCGAGATCACACCACTGCACTCCAGCCTGTGCAACGAGTCTGTCTCAAAAAAAAAATAAAATTAAGAAAATAAACGTCATCCTGCAAGTGCTCAGAAAGCTGCCAATAGCAGTAAGCACTGAGGAGAGGGAAAGCAAAACAAAAGGGAGGTGTTCTGGGGAAAATAACTTCAGATCGGGTAGTCAGGGAGGGCTTCCCCGAGGAGGTGACATTTCAGCTGAGACTGGAAGTATGAGAACAAACCAGAGAGCAAAAGGAAGAATGTTCCAGGCAGAAGGAACGGCTTGGGTCAAGGCCTTGAAGTGGGAAATAGTTTGGCACCTTCAAGTAACCAAGAGGAGACTACAGTGGCCAGAAGGGAGTGAGGGTGGGGTGTAGTCAGGGAGCTGGGCAGAGTTCGGTTCCTGAGGCCACTTGGACCTCCTCAGCCCTACACATGGCTCACCCCCTCCTCCTTGCCCCACTAGGCCTGCCCCAGAGAGAGACTCAGGTACTGGGGGACGGAGCTGGGTGAATAACAAGGTTACACGTGTTTCTTCTTTCCCGGTTTCTCCAGGAGGAGCATAAAGAGCTCTTTCTTTTCTGCTTATTAATAGCTCTGATTAAATTATCTCTGAAAAATCTACGTGGCATGCACCAATGGGGGCTCGGCTCCCTCCGGGCTCTGGCCTAGATCACAGCAATGAGGGCAGGTGAGGCAACTGGGGGTGGGGTGGGAGGCTGGAGCAGGCCTGCACCCTCTGCCTGGATAAATGCCCTGTCTCTGCCTGCTCGCCTCTCCCCAGCCCCAGCTCAGCCTCTCACCCACCTCTGCTTTTGGGGCGTTCACATCTCCCTCACTTGGAACACTAGGCCTTTGCATTGGTTGTTCCTTCTTCCGGGGGTGCTCTTCCCTCACCTCTGCCCTTGGCTACCTCCTACCCATTTTTCCCAGGGTAGCTGACTTGCCTTTTTACCATCACTGGCCCTCTGCTGAGTCAGGTGCCTGCTCCGGGTTGTCCCCTCTACTGGTACCCTGGATGACACCTGTTAGTTGCCTTCTCTGTGCCCCATGAAACCTGAGTTCCAAGAGGCCTACGTCTTGGTCTGAGTCACCGCTGAATTCCCAGTGTCAAGCACAGGGCAGGTACTTAGAAAATGTTGAATGAATGAGGGAATTAGCAGATTTAAAGGGGGAATGCTCAGGCTTCAGTGCATGAGACCAGAGAAGGGCAAGGCAAGGATGGGCCGGGCACTTTTGGAGGCCGAGGTGGGCGGATCACTTGAGCCCAGGAGTTTGAGACCATCCTGGGCAAAATAGCGAGAGCCCATCTCTTCAACAAATTTAAAAATTAGTTGGGCATGGGGGCGTGCAGCTTGTAGTCCCAGCTACTCAGGAAGCTAAAGTGAGAGGATCACTTGAGCCCAGGAGTTCAAGGTTGCAGTGAACTATGATGGCGCCACTGCACTCCAGCCTGGTGACAGAGTGAGACTTTGTCTCTAAAAAAACAAACAAACAAACAGAAAAAACAGAGAGCAAGACTAACCTTACATACGTGGGAGGGTGGGAACAAAAGTTCCAGGCTCCAGGCCCCTTGAGTGATGCCTTGATTAATTGAAATGGCAATTAATCCCATTTCAAAGATGGGGGAAACTGAGGCACAGAGAGGCTGAGTCATATGGCTAGTAGCCCAGTCAGCCTGACTCCACTCCCTTCTCCTCTTCATTCTTCCCCTCTACATGAAAACAAAACAAAACAAAAACTTGGGCCACATTCATTCAGTGATTCAGAGATTAAGTCAACAGACCTTCATTGAGTGCTGACTCTATGTCAGGCCTATGCTAGGAATAAAACCGTCTGAATGCAGCCTTTGCCCTGGAAAAGCCCTCAGGACAGTGGGAAGTCTGACAAACAAGTGGGCCATTATAACACACACTGGACACATCTGTGAAGGGGGAAGTGCTCCAGCCTGGAGCAGGGTAGTCAGGGAAGGCTTCCTGGAGGAGGCAGCACTTTGGCTGAACTCTGAAGATGGTGCAAGAGTTAGCTACCTGGAGGGAGGGCATTCTAGGTAGAAGGGACAGCATAAGCAATGGCCTGGAGGTGAGAGAGGCACGTGCAAGGATATGTAGATATTTCAGCAAGGTTGGTGTGTGGGAGGCAAACAAGAACAGTGAGAGATGAGATGCCCTCTGTCCCCTGCCCCCTCAGGGCCTCTTGGACCCCTGGCCAGAGCCAGTGTTCCAGGGCTGGCCTGCCTGGTGGTTTTATGGACCGTGGCAAATCCATCTTGACACTGTCTCCGATCACATAATGCAGTTATTGGAGTCGACCAAGAGCAAAGGCACGAGGGTCTGATCTCAGGGAGATGGGCATATGGGGGAGGGGGGCACTGGGAGTGTGGGGAGTGGGGCAGAGCATCTTATGGGGCATTCACCTGCCTGGAGAGGAGTGACAGGCAAGACTGCTGCTGTCGGAAATTCCACCACGAGCACATCACGGACTCATAGAGCTTCAGAGATGGAGGGGTCTTTTGAGATCTTCTCGACCTGGGGTTGTCAGCCCTGGCTGTATCGGGAGCCACATAGGAGCTTTGGGAACTGCTGTCCCACCAAGGAGAGTCTGATTGGTAGGGCTGGGGTTTGGGTCTTACCCTCCATTTCATGGCAGGGGAAACTGAGGTCCAGAGAAGAGAAGAAACTCCCCTCAAGGTTGCACATGGTCAAACAGTGGCTGCCACAAGGTGCAATAAATCAAGGTCAGGGCTCTGGACTTTGGTTCTGTCACTTGTGTGACCTTGGGTAAGTCACGTGGCCTTCCTCTGCTGTAGGATGTGCGTAGTGATCGTATACACCTTACAGGGTTTCTGCCAGGGTAAAAGGAGTTATGTGACATAAATAGCAGTGAGCACATGCCTGACACACAGTAGGTGTGAAGTCATGGTGACCTACAGTGAAAAAAATCCCAAACTTTGGACAGGCTGTGGTGCGACCTGCTGCCTTCTCTTCGCGATCTCTCTCACTTCCCAGGGTTTAGTTGTTACTATCCCTCTCCCTGTCCTCAGGTGAAGTCTGGTCTCCCCACCTGTCCACACCCTGGGTCCACTCATCCAGTCGCCCCGGCCGCCCTCCCTGACGTGCTCGCAGCCCTGGCTGCTGGCCCCAGCGGGAAGCAGCTGGCGGCGTATCACATTTCCAAGTAAATCCCCACCCCCACCTTCAACCTGGGGAGGGAAGGGGAGGAGATGGGGGCGGCCGCGGAGAAATAGAGCAGAGCTGCTGGGAACGGCGCGCGGAGCAGCCGCTCAGAGGCCTGAAACAGGGCCAGCTCTTGCCCTAGATAAGGCGGCGGGTGGCCTACTTGGGCCGGCCCTGGAGGTCCGCCGCGGGCGCCTCTCCCGGCGGGGTGGGTTGGCTCCTGGAAGTAGGCTAGGGCCCGTATATAATCAGCCCGTCCGCTGGATACACTCCCCAGGGTCTCCAAAGCCCTCCAGCCCGGGTGAGTACAGCGGGCATTTATTGAGCACTTAATGTGTGTTTTGAGTCCTTTACATGCAAGAATTCATTTTGCCCTCAAATCTACCCTGTAAGGTAGGAATTATGATGCCCCCCATTTCACAGACAAGAAACTGAGGCGCAGACCCGTGAAGGTAAATGGCCAAGACCGACAACCAGCAAGGGCAGGACTGCAATCCCACCCAGTTTCGGTGGGACTCCAGGTATCACACGGGCATAGTCTGAGGGGTGGGGGGGTCTGGCTGCTGCTCTGCATTTCTGTGGGGATCTTTGTTATTGTCCCAGAAAGCTGGCTTCCTACATTGCTATGTGATGGACACATGGCAACTGAGGGAACTGCCCCACCCAGGACTCAATTTCCCCATCTGTAAATGAGACTGCTAGACGGGCCGCCCGTGGGCTGTGAGAACCCAGGAAGCTTCTTTAAAAGTAAAAGGCAAAGCACAGTATAGTTTGATAGATTCATATTTGAACCCCAGGTTGATGTGAAACTCTGCCTCAGTTTCCCTATCTATTAAGTAAGGGAGTAGGCTAGTGCCTGTCTCTTGTGGACGTGGGGTACGTCTAGAAGGTGTAGCTTACAAATTGCTCAGCGCTGTGCTGGGTTATAATAGTTAGCGCTCCGCAGATCACAACAGTGATGCCAAAAGCACATCGCTGCCAAAAATAAGCCTTAGGACAAAAAACATACAGGACCGTGTCACTTCACATCTCCTAACCTCAGTTTCCTCCGTAAGTTGGAAGTATAATAATAGTACCTACCGTATCAGTTTTCTCATCTGTAAAATGGGGGTGATAATAATACCCACTCACACGGTGTTGTGAGGATTACTTTGCTACATAAGTATTAGCTACAGTTGTTATTTTTAACAAATTCCTCATAAGGTTGGTTGTTGCCAAGATTGAATGAAATAATGCCGATAATGCACTTATACAGTGCCTTGTCCCAAATGTGTGATCAATAAGTGACACTGGTTTTGCCACCCCTAGTTCCTCGACAAAGGGACTACAAAAACCAGCATGCCCTGCGCCCCCAGTCGGGGCCCCTTCACCCGGCGCCGGCGCGCAGCATGCCGGGAGTTGCAGTTCTCGCGAGGCAGGTTCCGCCTCGTCCCTGCTTGGGGGAGGAGGTTGGAGAGCCGCCCTGCCGGCCTTTGAATTTTGCCGCGAAAAGCACGCGTGGCGGCCCCCGGCTCCGCCCCCCGCAAGACGCGGCGCCGCGTCACCCTGGTAACCGCCTCTCAGCCGCCGCTGATTGGGCTGGGCCGCGGGGGGCGGGCGGCGGACAAGACGCGGGGGCTGCTGCCGGCGCTCGCGCCTGGCAGTCGGGCCGGAGCGGAGCAGCGGGCAGGACTGCCTGGCCGGCGGCTCCGCGGAAAGGCTGCGCGCGCCGGCCGGGGGAGGCGGACAGCCGGGCCCGCCGCCTGCGGGGCGCGGCGCGCGGCACCCGGGCCTGAGACCAGGCAAGGCGCCGGCGCGCGCCAGACGGCGCGAGGCTGCGGCCCCGGGAGCCCCGGCGCGCCGCCCGGGGCCATGGGCGCGTGAGAGCCCAGCGCGCGCGGCCTCTGCTGCGGCTTGCGAGCTCGCACACCCGGTGCACAGTCCCACGGGCCGTCCCCGTGTTCGCCCTGCGCCACTGGGTTCGGCTGTTTCTCAGCGCCGAGGCCCCCGAGGCTGCATCCGAGCTTGCGTCGCCCGCTGCCGCCGCCGCCGCCGCTGCTCGCCGGCTTCCCCTCCCCCCACACCCGGGGCTCAAAGCAGGAGGAGGAGGGGCCGGTGCATTCTCGCCGCTGTTCTTTGCAACCTGCAGGGGCCGGTGTATGTCCGGCGAGGAGCCGGGGCCGCTGCGGGTGCGTGCAACCCCCGGAGGAGAAAATCCCCCCACCTCGGGGCGAACCCGGGGGCTGCAAGCCGCGGGCGGGCGGGCGAGCGAGAGGAAGCAACAAAGACAGGCTGCAGCTGGGGCTGGCGAAAGGGGCCGCGGCCGCCGGGCTCCCAGCGCGGGCGGAGAGGGCGCCCTGGGAGCGGCGCGGGCCGAGCTGCAGCCTTGAGCGGGGCCCCGAGGGGAGGCGCAGCGCCGCCCGCCGGACGTGGCGATCACGGGCCCCGGCGAGGATGCGTCGCCTGAGCGCCCGCGCGGCCCCCGTCCGGGGCGGGCGTGACTCCCGCTGAGCGGAGACCTCCCTTCCCCCCCCCCCCGACTTCGGACGGCGCAGGCCGGCGCCAGGATAGCCCTCACCGACAGCGCCCCTTCCCACCCGGAGAGAGGCATCGGCCCCCAAGGGGGGCTTCCTCAGGCAGCTTCTGCCACTCCTGCATGGCTGCGACCCGCCGAGCGGAGCGTCGTGGTAGCTGAGACCTGGTGCCCTTCGACGGCCTGGCTGATCCGGTGAGTTGTGCGGGGCGGGGTTCTGCGCTGGAGCTGGGGGCACCCCCTGGCGTCCGGGCAGCCGGGATTGGACAGAAGGGATCCTAGGCTGTTGGGGGTCCTGAAGCAGCGATAACCGTTGTCCGCCCCTTTCCTGTCTTCAAACACAACTTGTTCAGACGGGCCAGCCGATGGGAGTGGAGGTTGGGGGGCCCATTCGGATTCCGCGGGGCCCTGGGCGGGTTGGTTGCCAGAGAGGAAAGGTCACCCCACCCGTAAAGCTAACAAAGGTAGCGGCTCTGTCATCCGAAAATTCCCCGGGAACTCCAGTGTCTTGGAAGGGCTGGGGGTGGGGGGCACCCAGGATGGGAAAACGTTGAGGGTCTCCCCAGCAGCCTCTGAGATCTTCAAGGGAAATCACCTCAGAGGGGAGTTTGGGGTTCCAGAAACGCAGGTGGCCACGTTTGAGGTTTGTGCCCCATGGGGCTAAACCTTAGAGCCCTCGTTCAAACCACGTTCCCACAAATAACTCGCAGGGACGGTAGGTTCCCCAGTGGGGGCACGACATGACGTCAAGGCTTAGCCTCTGATGTCACCGGGGTTGCCATGGCAACGCCACTTGACCCAAGGCCGGAGGGGGTGGGGTCGTGGTAACAAGGGGCGGGGCTGGATGCCTTTGGGTAGTGGAGGGGTGAAGGCAGACTCCCCCCACCCCTACCATTGCAGTCCTCTGACCTAAATCCTTAGCGCCCCATAAGGTGGGGGAGGGAGGCAGTGCCAGCTGTCCCTGTTGATGCTCCTCCCCCCAAGGACAGGTGTTCAGAGCTTTGCCCATGTAGCCTGGCAGTGCCTGGGGGCTCAGGCCTCCCAGACAGAGCAACTTTTTGTTTTGAAAAGAGATGCTGTAGAAGAGACCTCCCTGAACCCCATGTACCCAGCCGGCAGGCTGAAGTTCCCAGGGTCCCCAGAGAGATGTGGGCCTCCGGCCCTCCAACAGGCTACTTCTGCTGGGGAAAATGTGGGTGCCCCTCCCCCCGCCAAGGAAGGTGCAGAGGAGCTGCTGCCTGCTGCACCCCCTAGTCCAGGGGCTCCCCGTGCTGTTCTACCCCAAGGTGAGGGGCCTTGGCCAGCCTGGAACTCCTGATTGCCCCCTGCTCCTTCTGGTGTTTAAGAGGATTGCAAGGAGCATATTGTGAGGCTGCTTAAGTGAATGGCGGGCAAGTGAGGCCCATCAGTGCCGAGGTCTGAATAAACTGTGTCTCTGTCAGGGCACCCCCCAACCGACACACACCCCAGCACCGGCCCTCTTCCCTGCAAAGGCCCAGAGAACCCCCAGCCAGCATCCTGCTGCTGGCTCTGGGATTCGTTTAGGTCCCTTCCAGCAATTATTGCCAGTGTCGGGTGCTGGTGAAACTGCTGTGATCACATTTCTAGGAAAAGGTTCGAAAACTGTGTCATTGCTTCAGCAGCGTGGGGTGGAGTAAGAGCAGAGAAAGTATGTGTTCGGGTCATTAGGAGAAGCCAGGCCCCAGTCTCTGCAGCAAGCATTTTCCCTGCTCTTCTACCAAGCTCTCTAGCTAGATTAACAGGTCAATAAATATCGGTGGAGCTGCTTTGGGGGGCTTGGCAGGGAGATGGTATTTCCAGCTGAAATGGTGTCGTTAAACACACAAGCTTCCAAGGACAGAGGAGCAACAGCAGATTGGGGGAGAGCCGGGAGAGGTGGGCAGAAGGGCTGTTTGCGCTGCCTCTCGAAGCTTCCCAGTTTAGAAACAAACTCGGAGTGCGCGCCAGAGATTCACAAACACAGGCAGTTGGAGGCCCTCCGCCGAGTATTTACACTTCCACAGCCAAGGCAGAGGGAAAGGCTGTCAGAATTGGGCAATTCCTTCTGTTCCCTTCCCTCATCTCCCCGGGCTTGGCAATCAGCGTGCCAGACGATGAGCAGGAGGGAGTGCCAGCTTTCTCAGCATCTCCCTATATGCCAGGCGTTTTACACGATCTCAGTTACTCCTTGGAGTGGCTCATACGCTGTGGCCCATTTTATAGATAAAGAAACTGAGGCTTAAACAGAGGAAGTGATGGGCTACAGGTGATCAGCCAGGCAGCTGCAGAGGTTTGGCCCTGAATTGCCCTCCTGGCTCCAGAGTCCTTGTGTCTTACCACCTCCTCCCATGGGGTTGGGGGACACCCCTACTTATTGGACAGGGGTCCCTGCAGGCATCAGAGGCTATTAGCCATGGAGGGGGAGTCTGGCCCCACCAAGATGCTTTGTCCACACCAAAAGGCAGATTTGAATCCTCTCTTCCTGTGACCTACAGGTCAGTGTTAAGTAGCGTAACAACTTCCGCCCGGCCTTGTGGTCTCTCTGGTCCCCTCACCCCCAGGACTCCTTTCTCCAGCACTAGGGGAAAGAAGGTGTAGCTTGAAACTCGCTCCTTGTCACCTGCCCTTCTGGGCTTGCTTGGAGGGAGGCAGTGAGGCTGCCCCTGGCCGCCCCAGGGACCTTCTTGGGATGTAGACGGAGCAAGGGCAAACTAGTAGATGAGGTTCCTGACCCAGCATGAGGGTCAAAAAGCCCTAGAGGAGAGGTGCCACGTGAGTCACGAAGAGGACAAATAGGAATGTGCCAGACAGGAGTGAGAAGACTGTTCTGGGTGGCCGGAGTGCCCCTGGAGCAGCCAGTGATGTGTGTGGGCCCTCATGCCTGATGGGGAAAGGGGCAGCCATGGGTGGCTATGTCCTGGAGCCTTAGGTGGATGGGGAAGGTTTAAGCAGGGCAGAAGATCCAGTGATCTCCCTTGACAAGGACAGTAACCCGACATCCCTTCCCGTAAGCGTGGAAGAGGACACCTCGGTTCTGGGGGCAGTCTCCTCTCTCAAGGTTGGCCCCACCCCCACCCCCACTAATCCTTCTCACTTATCTAATTACTGTAAGCTCGTCCATCCCCTGTCCCTTCTGAGGTTTAGGGCTGCTCTGGACTAAACCGGAACTGGGCTGGGCTGCTGAACCCCCTTGACGAGAAACTTGAGGCACCCTGGTGATGGGCAGTGGCTCCTGATTAGGTGCCCATCTCTGGCGTGGGTTGGGCCTGGATCGTACTCTCAGCCCGCCGCTTGCAGGCTTTGTGACCTCGGGTGAGTACCTTTGCCTCTCTGAGCCTCAGTTTACTCATCTGTGAGAAGGACCATAGCACTCACTGCGCAGGATCTGGTGAGGATTCAAGGAGGACCTAGCACAGCACACAGTATACAGTAAGCACTCAAACGCATGTTGTCATGGCTACTGTTACCTCCTCCTCAGAACGGAGGCTTGAAAGACTCAGTCCCTTGGAGCTAAAGGTTGAAGACCCCATTTGCAGGGAGAGGCCGGAACTCTACCAGCTATCTCTGCCAGGGGCTTCTCTGTCCACTGAGGCCCCCACCCACCCACATGATGAGCACTCGTGGCTCTTTTCTGAGCTTCTGCGGGGGCTGGGACTTGGCCGGGGGTCCCTCCCCAACCTCCCTCCAGCTCCCTCTGCCTTCCCATCCCTCACCAACCGGAGGAAGGCAGCGAAGCAGCTCATATTCATGAACCGTAATTCAATCAGGCGGCGATTCCTCTGGGCTTGGGGCGGGGGGTGAGAACGAGGAGGCGCGCACAAAAGGGCCGCTTTATTACCTCCCACGGGCCGGGAATTGCTGCTCTACCCCAGCAGCGGCCGGAGCTGCCTTTATTGTGTTAACCCATTTGCGTGTCAAGAGCTATTGTGCGCTTTCTCTGCCTGTGCGTTGCGGGCCGCGGGAGGAGGGCTGCGGTGCCGGCCGGTCACCTCCGCGGGCGCCGCCCGCCGCCCTGATTGGTTGCTAAGTGATTTGCATCCAAGGTAATCACTTTTATCTCAGAAGGATGTCGACTATAATTATAAGCTACTGACATCTTTTGAAATCTGCCTAATGACTATTTTAGTCTGCACGGGCTGGGTGTAGGGAGGGAGATTCTGGAAAGGGTGGAGGCTGGGAAGAGGGATGGATTCCTTCCACCTGGACCCCTGATTGCTTAGTTGAGAAATATCTGAGTACCTACTGCATGCATCAAACAAAAGATGGGGTCTCTGTGATGGAGGGCTTGCATTCCTGTGGGCAGAGTTAGTGCCACTTCAGAGATGGGGAAACGGAGACCCTGGGGAAGGGGCGACCTGCCCAGACCACACAGCCAATGTGCAGCCACCATCTGGGTCTCTCTGACCCCAAACTCATGCCCTGGCCACTCCAGTGGCCACAGTCAGGAATCATGTAATCATGCCTGGATACAGGTCACCAGACTAGTACCTTCCAGAGTTTACATCATAACCCTAAGAAATGCACGTGCTGGTACCACCCCCATTTTGCTGAGAAGCAGGGGCCCAGAGAAGCTATTATACTTTGCTTCCCGAGGTCACACAGCCAGGGAGTGGCAGAAGTATGAGGTTCATTGGCAGCCAGAGATGGGAAGGCAGAGGTGGGGTTCCAGCTTCCCACTCCTCTTCCCACCCACTCGTGGTTCCATTCGGTAAAGCCAGGCATTAGGTAAAGACCGAGCGAGGACACCCTGTCCCCCCTGTCCCAGTGGCCAAGTGATAAGGAATCAGAGGGCTCACAGCCTCTAGAGGGAGTAAGATGAGTCTGCAGTTAACTTGAATTCTAGACAGGGCCAGAGCAGGGCTGGAGGAGGGAAAACCTGCAGCTGGTCCTGGAGGGCTTCCTGACCAAGGGGTCTGTGCTCTGTGCCCTGAGGACTGAGTGGCTCTGCCCAGCATGGAGTAAATGGGGGTGTCTCTGGCAGAGGGAGTTTGGAGACCCAGGAGCATGACCAGGAAGGGCAGGGGGAGCTTATTAAGATGATGGAGGTGAAAGGGAGATAAACTAGGAGGGTGTGCAGCGGGCATCGGGTACTGAGCTCTAAGGGTTGCTGTGAGGCCCTGAGGAAGAGGGAAGCCAGTGAAAGCATCTGAGAGGCAGGGGCCAGCTCAGATCCTGGTACCTTAGAGGCCAGCAGAGAGCTTGGGAGTCACAGACCTGGGCTGAAACCCAGTGAGAGAGAGCGCCTGCACTCTCACTGGCTGTGTCCTCAGAGAAATCATTTTACCCCTCTGTGCCTGAGTTTCCTCTTAGGAGAGTCTCAACAGCTTTCTCATGGGCTTGTGGGTGGGGTGAGCTTGCATGTGCAGAGTGCTTGCGGGGGGCTTAGCTGAGCCCCTCAGAGCTGGGTGGGCTGGGCTTGAGCACAGGCCTGGGCCAGTCCTGGCCCCACAGCAAGCCAGCATCCCAGCCACAGCAGCTGTTTGGGGCCCTGGGAGCCCCTGCTATTGTGCAGAGGGCACAGGGGACAAAGGCCTGGGAGGTCAGGGGGTGAGGCCGAGACTGGCTGTGAACAGGCTCCCAGGGATGGGGACTTAATGACGCAGAACTTAATGACCCAGAGTCTGTGGGGAGGGGGGCCTCCCTTGGAGGAGGAGGGAGGTCCAGCCACCAGCTGTCTGCTCCAGGATTCGCTGCCAGGGCACAGGCAGCTGCCTCACAGAGTCCAGGCCTGAGCTTGGCACTGGGGGAGACAGAGGTGGCAGGGCCTCCCGGCATGAAGTCCCCAGGCCTGAATGCAGGGCTTGGCCCTGCCCCTCGGCATCTGCAGATCTCCGTCTCTTCATCTGTGATGGGCCAAGGGACCACCTTAGAGGGCAGCTGTGAGGTTTGGCAGTAACCAAAGGCCAATGGGCAGTAAACAGGAACTGCTATTTTTGCTCTTTATCCATCCATTCATTCAGAGAGCTTCACTGCTCCAGGCCAGGCTCCCTGCCAGGTGCTGGGGACATGAAGATGAACAAGCCCCAGTTGCCTTGAAAGGTGGTGTGTACCAAGGGAGAGGCCTCAAGCGCGCCCCCTCAGCCACCCAACAAGTGCATGTGGGTTAATCGCCACAATTGAGGAATTCACAGTATGTGGGCACTGTGCCAGGGGCAGGGGGGCACAGCAGTGAACAAGCCAGACATGGGCCCTGCCCTGGGCCACCACCAGTCTCTCAAAGGAAATCAGAGGTGGAAACAATTACTTCTGGCTGGAGTAGCCAGGGAGGGCTCCCTGGAGGAGGTGGCACTTGTAATTGAATACTTTCGCCTATTAGAGAATCACAGGACGCTGGTATCTGCTGTGTGCCAGACTGAGCTTCCTACTTTGGCATTTTGTTCTCTCATTTAATCCTCATATCCCTCTCTGAAGGGTGTTTTTATCCCTGTCATTCGAATGAAGAAACTTAGCCTTGGTGATGTAAAGCAGCAGCCCTGGGCCACATGGCAGGCCCACAGAACCCCCTTCATTATCCACACAAGCTTTTGCCTCCTCCCTACCTGTAAGGGTACTGGGCATGGTAGGATCCTCGGGCAGGGGCCGAGGGGACCCTGTTCTGGGCCAGCTGTCTCCTTTATGAGCTTCACGACCTTCAGCAGGTCACCTTCCCCCACCCCTCCCAACCCAGACTCAGCCGCGTCCTTCATAAATGTCAAGGATGGCAAATCTGTGGCAGGCCTGGCTTGCCTTACACCGCTGTGCCCTTGGCAGACATTGCCAATCAATTGCTGCCCTCTTCCCCTGCTGAGTTCTTCCCCTGACCTTGGGTTCCTTCCAGGGCTCTGGGCAGGCAGCGCCAATCAATCAGCAGGGCCTGTGAGCTGAAACCAGTTGCCTGCCTGGCCTCAATGAGCTCAGGGTGCCTCTGGCCCATCGCCATGTGGCTCAGAGGACCAGGGGGGACAGCGAGGGATTCTAGGGGATCTCTGTGTATTCGGGTTGTTCTTAAGCCACAAAAGCCTTTTAGGTGGGAGGGTCTGTTACCCTCTTCTAACTCCCACTTATGTTCATCCGTGCAGATTCCGAGCACTGACAGTCTGGATGATGATAACAGCATGTGTTGAGTTCTTCCTGAGAGCTAGGTCCTTCCTGGGCACTCTCTCATTCATCATTCTGCAGAACACCTGCAGCAAGCCTCCCTGCATCTCCAGGGAGAATTCTTAACCCATTTTAGAGATGAGGGAACTGAGGCTTGGCTCAGCTAAGCAGAGTAGGTTCATGCACTTGTTGGGTGGTCAAGCTGGCATTCAGACCCAGGTCTCAAAGTTCATAGCCTGGGACAGGGCTGTGGGTGGCAGGCAGACAGGGGAGCCCTCCCAGAAAAGATGTCATTTTTTTGGAGGCTTTAAAGGCTGGTGGGCTTCTGACGGGTAGACCAGGAAGGGTGAACTTCCGGGTGGAGGGAACAGCATGAGAAGCAGCTCAGAGGTAGACAGGTGAGAGTGTTTCCTAAGGGAGCAGTGTGTAGCCAGATGTGGCTAGAATGTGGGGAGAGAGGACTGTGGAAGGAGCCAGGGCTGGCCTTGATGTTTGGACTTTGCCTTCCCATAGTAGGGAACTCTGGCAGCTCTTTCAGCAGAGTAACAGTGAGGTCCCGTCTAAGAGTACTTACTCAACAGCTCTGTGAACCCCGGGTGAGGTTACTTGGGGGGCTACCTTCAGTCTACTAGAAGCTTTGGCCTAGAACAGTGCCTAGTGCACAGTAGGTAGACATCCAAGAAGTACTGATTGAATGAATAAATGAATGAAGACTCCCTGGACTGAAATGCTCCTGACATCCCCAGGGGACCAGCTGCAAGGAGGGGAGAGACCAGAGTCCCCCTCTCCAGGCAGGGTTGAACACCAGGCCTGGCAGTGAGGGGCAGGAGAGGGGGCCAGGCAGGTACCTGGGACAGGGCTTCTCTTTCACCACTCCCCTACCCTGTTGCCTGTCCCCAGGACCCCTCCTAGACCTTCCTGCTGGGCTGTCTGCACCTTTCGAGCCACGCCTGGCGGGCAGTGTGGGCCCAGCGCTTGGGGGGATGAAAGATGAAGGTTCGTGACCATTTTTTAACTCAATAAAGGGAGAGACAAGCTGCAGGCTGCAGGCCGGAGATATAATTAGTTCACAGCAGTGGCGCTTTCTTGATTTAGCTTCTGAGAGAACAAGACAAGGATGTTATACCCAATTAGCAGTAACATCCAGTCGGAGCCTCAATAGGTGAGATAACAAGCTATTTTTATGACTTTTCTTTCCCAGCTTGGAGGAAGCAGGGGGAAGGGGGTATCAGGGCCTTATTTCTTTTCATCAGGGAACAATTATTAGTGATCTCAGGATTTCCCAAAGCCAAATGATGCATTTGTTAACCCAAACATGCAAGCATCCCAGGGTAGCAGCAGGGGTGGCAAGCTGGCATTTTGAGCCCGGGGTGCAGGCCCCTAGCCTCTATTCTGGAAGCCCTCTAAAAAGGTTCCCAAATGCAGACAGCCCATTGGTTGGGCAGCAGAAGCACAGGTCCTTGAGATATTCTCAGTATTTGCCTTGATTTCCCTACCTGCGTTCAAAGGGACATAAGGAGGCCAGGCCGGTTTCCCTGGGGATGAGGAAGGAGCCAGTTTTGGCCCTTGGCATCCCTTCTTGGCACCACTGTAGATTCTTTCTGCCAACTAGGCCAGAGGTTCTGGCACCTCAGTCTTGAACCTGCCATTGCACTTTGCCCACTAAACCCCCATTATGGCCCACCCCACCCAGCCACCCTTCTCCTGTCCTGGGTCCCAGGCCCAGTCCCTGGCAGGGGCAGACTGGTGATTAGCTCCTTTCTCTCCACCATCATTAGCCCCGCAGTCAGGGCACCCAGCACTGGCCAAGTCCCTACTGGGCAGGGAAGCCCTGCCAAGCCCCACCCCAGCTGCCTGGCTGTGCTCCCACTCCTGGCGAAGGCTGGGGGGTGCCCAGAGAGGGAGCTGGCAGGGCTGCTGTGGCGCCGCATCGGCCTGGGCCCCAAGCCCAGAGCAGGTTCCTGGGCCTCCGCCCCTCCTCCTGAATCTTGCCCCGCCCTGTCCCTCATCCTGTCTTCCTGTCAGTGCAGAACTCCCCACTCCCGGTTCAGACAACTGACAAATCCAGCCATGCAAAGTGGGAGTTTAATTGCAAACAGTTTTTACGGATCATGGGCCCATCTGTGCCACCATATGCAAAGAGAAAAAAAAAAATCCCCCTTTTTTTCTCCCCACCCCACAAACTACAAAAGAAACAATTGCCAAGGTTTTTCTGGCTGGCACCAAGCACAGAGCTGGGACCCATTCCCGGGGGCTTCCTGCAGGGTGGTCCTGGCAAGGCCAGATAGGGCAGAGGTGAGAGGATCCCAGGGGACCCACTCAGAAGTTGAGATCTGACTGCAGAGAGGCTGTGACAGCCTCAGCAAACTGCTGGCAGCTCCTGAACCCACTGAGATCTCTCGCAGCTCTGGGCCTTGGCACATGCCGTGCCATGGTTCAAGTACCAGGTCCTGGCCCTCTCCAGCTACCTGGCTGGCACTGTGCATGGCCTGTGAGACAGGCCTTGGTGTGGAGTGGGCACTGCACAGTGTCCATGGAAACGTGAAAGAGCCGTGTCACAGGGCCCCAAGGACGAGGCGCCTCCTGTCCCCTTTCTACCCAAGAAATGCAACTCCAGGAGGCTGGGGCTGACAAGGCCTCACAGACTCCCTTCTTCCCAGTGGTGCCTCTTGCCCTGGTGCCCAGCCTGGCTCTGCAAATGAATGCCACCCAAGATGTAAAGGACATTGGGCACCAGCAGCCCACCCTCCTCAGGCCCTCAGGTGAGGCTTCCCCCCGGGACCTGCGTGAGCTTCTGAGAGGACTCACCTGAAGCAACCTGCCAGGGTTCGATTCTCATGCCATCCCATCGCAGCTGGGTCACTTCAGACTGTCGGTCCTCCCTCTCTGTGCCTCAGTTTCTTCCTCTGTAAAATGGGAGTGCTGGACGTAAAGTGCTTCTCTGCTTGTCATCTCTCATCCCTTATGAGGTGGGGGTGAGGGTCCTTTGCTTTGCACACTAATGTCTTCCCAAGTTTCTAATCGAGACACCCAATGTTGAATGAATGAATGAACGAGTGAGTGAAGGAATGCATGAGGGAAGTATTTGGAGGGCTTTCCGGAGAGGAAATGGGACACAGGCACTTAGCTTGCCAGGAATTCAGGATTTTTACTCCCTTTCTTGTTGCCATCCGGAAACCACCCTGCGATCTATGGGAATGATGAACTCCATTCTACAGGTGGGGGAAACTGAGGCTTGGAGAGATTGAGGGTGTCTCCCAAGGCCATGCAGCTGATAAGAGGCCAGAGCTGGGACTGGAACCCTGGGCTGAGCAACTTCAGCTGGCCAAGTCCCTGCCCCTCAGGTGAGGAGAGTCCAGCCCAGAGCTGGGAAGGAGCTTGGCCAAGGTTACACAGCAAGAAAATAGCAGCCAGCATTTGTGGGGCACTTCCTACCCCCATTTTACAGATATACTGTGTGCTGTGCTAGGCCCTCCCTGAATCCTCACTAGACCCTGCGCAGTGAGTTCTATGGTCCTTCTCACAGATGAGTAAACTGAGGCTCAGAGAGGCAAAGGTACTCACCCGAGGTCACCGAGGTACTCCAGCCTCAGAGCCAGGCCAGCCAAGTCCTGCTTGCTCTTCCCTCTTCTCTCTCTCCCTCTCTCTCCCTCCCCCTCCCTCCCCCTCCCTCCCCTGGGTCTGCACCCTGTGGGTTCCCCATGCGCCTTACCAACTGTGTGTGCCAGCAGCCGGGCCCCGAGCGGGGGATCCAGTGTCCAAGGCTGGGAACCTTGCACAGCCCTCTTGCAGCAGGTAGCAGGGGAAAGTGGGACCCAGGAAACATCCCCATTTCCTGGGACCCAGGTGAGACCAGGCCAGGCACCAGGCAGCCCATTCCCATTCCCCACCTGTAGTGATCACCAGCTCCCATTGTAATCATTAAAACTATTAGAAGGAAACGTTCGCTTGAAGCAAATGTCAGGCGCCGAGTTGTGCTTTGTAAACGCTCACAATTAATGCCAATCAGGCCCGGAAAAAAGCCGGCCCGGAATCCTGTCTGTTTCGTCTCATTTGTCAGCTGGTGCTGCTCCATGTTGCACATTTTCATACAATTGCTATAAACATAAAAGGGAAACTCCACAGTGTTCCCGGGCGCCGGGATGGTGTGCGCCGGCTTAATTACTTGGTATTCTGCTGTTCATTTGGCCGCCCTGAGCTGGTGGGAGGGAGAAAGGGGGACTTTGTGTGGCAGGGTGAGGGTTCCTGGGGGTCAGCCAGGGAGATGGGTCAGGCTGCTGGCCTGGGCCTCCTGCCGCGTTCTCTGTAGGCTGCGTGACCCACAAGCTAAGCTGGGAAACAAGAAAAAATGGCTTAAAAAAAAAAGTTGGCAAAACCTTCAAGTAGAAAAGGGGTTCAGAGTCCACCAGACTTGGTTTCAAATCCCTATTCCCTCTCCTAGAATGACTCATCAGGTTTATGGTCCACCTCCTGCACGCCAAGCATGGGGCCTCAGTTTTCCTCATCTGTGAGTTGAGGGTAACAGCCCAGCGGTCAGGATTTCAAGCCTGCTGGGGCCCTGGGACATCATGGTTTGGTTTTGTTTTCCCATTTGGTTGCTGCACAGACCCTGTGAGAGTGAGCTGCCCCTCTTAGCAGAGTGTGAGGGCCAGAGTCCCACAGCAGGAAGTGGTGGAGCCAGGATTTGGCCCCGGATCACTGGCTGCGGAGCCTGTAACCATTGTACCGTCCTCCCGCACCCACTCTGGGCAGCCACAGGGCTGAAAGAAGATGTGATGTCTACAGGTCCCAGCACGCAGTAGGTGTTTGGTAAACAGTGGCTGCTGTCTGCCCACTGCCTGGAGATGGTCAGGAGCAGCAGGGGGGCTCAGGCCTGGCCTGATGGTCAGCACCAACAGGATGCGGACCTTGCCGGGTGGAGGGTGAGAATGGAGTAGTCTAGAAGCAGGTGCCGTTCCCCGTTCCCTCGGGGCCTGGGTCCGCCTGGCTTCCAGGGCAGGACTGAGGAGGGAGATGCTGAGAACATGCCTGGCCAGGCCCCAGGGGACTCCCGCCAACCCCCATCCACCCTTGCCTTGCACCTGGCTCTGAGGTGCTGGGTGTGGTTGCGCACTAGGCCCCATGTTGTCTCACGAGACCTCTGACAGTCCAAAAAGTTGGGTGTGCTGTCGTCATGGTCCCCCTTGTACAGATGAGGAAGCAGAGGTCCAAGCTGACCCAAGGCGGCTGGGCTGGGAGATGGGGATGCTGTAGCCGGCTCCTGCCCAGGTTCCTCGTTCCCAAGTCTCTTGTGCCTTCCTAGCTCCCTCCCTGTAGAGACTGGACGCGGCCCTGCCACACCTTACATGCCCTCCCCAGGGCCCTTTTGAGCTCTCCAGCTCTCTGTAGTCGGGGTCTTCTGAGGCCAGGCTGGGACACACTGGCCTTTGTGTGAGCTTGAGCCGGGCCGGGCGGCCAGCAGAGTGGAGAGAGGGCGGTGCAGCCTGGCCGGCCAGGGACAAATGCTCAGAGCGGGAATAGAGGCCCTTTTGTGTGCCTCTTGGAGGGGGAGGGGGTGCTGCCAGCTGCCATCCCGTGTGACTATGGAGACCTGAGCCCTCCACAGAGGTTTGGCCGACACCTCCGGGGACCGGCCAGGAAGCCTGTCATCATCAGCTCTGCCTCCTTCTCTGGCTATTTTGTGTCTTCCTCTTGTTACCTGGGGGTCCTTGGCTGCTAGAGGAGCCACAGGCAGCCATTAACATGTAACATGGTTTGCTGTGGGCCTGCTGTGTGCCAGCCCTGAGCCGAACACTCCACCCACCCTTCAGGCAAGGGGCGGTAGTCTCATGTTTCAGATGAAGACACTGAGGTTCACAGAGGACAGGCATCTTGCCACGCTGGCACATGGTCATGGGGTGGGGATATGGCCAACTCCAAAGCTTTCTCTGTCTGTGGAGTTGCCCTTTGTGTCATGCCCTGGGGTCCAGGTTTGCAGCTCAGGGTGCTTGTTCCCCGGGGGGGGCTAGGGGAAGAGCAGAGATAGGTGCTGGGGACTGGGCCTCCAGGTGTACCCCACCACCAAAGTCCTGGGTGGAAACCAGCAGGAAGTCTTCAGGTGTCTCTGTTCCCTGAGGGACATTCCATCCCTCAATCGTGGCAGGACTCTGGGCTAGCAGCTGCAGGGCATTCATGAACAAGCCCAGGGCCCTGTTGAGGGCTACCATACCTGTTCAGCCCGCTCTGCGCCTCGATCTCCTTAACTGAGAAATGGAAATGAAAGAGAACCCGCCCCAGGGGCACTGGGGGAGGATGTAGTGCCAGGACCTGGGTAAAGTGCTGAGCTTGGTACCTAAGCACACTCGGGCCACACAAGCGTAGGCTGGGGTTTCCCAGCATTCCTGCTGCCTCCTGAGAGGGGGAGAATATGAGCTACAGCAGTGGGTGGGTGGTGGGTGTTGAAGTCTCTCCCAGGAGCATAAGCATGCACCAGGGACTGTCCCACTGGGTCCCTGCCACAGCCCACTTTATATGTAAGCAATGTGAGGATCAGGGAGCTAAGGTGACTAATCAGGGGTCCCAGAGTCCCAAAGAGACAACACGGGGATTGTGGCTTCTGGTGAGGCCCAGCCCTTAGTCTCTTCCTAATCCCCACTTTGCCTAGTCGGTAGCAGTCCACTGTAGACACGGAGTCCCTTTTATACGAACCCAGCCCCGTGGGAGAGCAGAGCCATGCAGGATGCTCTCAAAGGCCACTTGGGCCTCCTGCAGCATATTCCAGCCACCTGGGATGAGCTTACACCTGCCAGGCCGTACCTTCCTCTGTGCCTTTGCTCAGACTGGGGCATCTGCCGGGTGTACCCTCACCGTCCCTTGCCCCAGCACACACACATTCAACGCACCCACACGTGTGCCTTCTCTGCAGGGCTAAGGGTCCGGTACCTGCTCACCTCCAGAGCCCCACCCAAGCCCTTTTCACCAATCTCCCATCTCTTCATGCACAGTGTGGCACGTGGTAGGCGTTCAGTGAAGTTGGAACCAAAGATCTGGTCCAGTCCTCAGAGACCTGGTTCCCACCTAGCAGGAGAGACAGACACAAACAGGTCAGTGACAGGGCAACACATCCAAGGATGGAGTCAAGTGCGGGACGCCCACAGAGCAGGGAGCTCCCGTTCCATCTCTAAGACTAACCAAACCCCTACTATGCTCCTGAAAACTCTGCCATCTCCATTCAGTCCTCCCAGGGCAAGGCAGTGGGGTTACAGGTGAAAAAAGAGGCTCAGACAGCCAGGTACTGACAGGTCACATGGCTGCCCAGGACGCCTTGGCCATTCCAACTCCAAAGTCCCACTCCTTCTCCAGGGTGGAAAACTCAGGTACCCGGGGACCATGCAGGTAACATAAGGAGCAAAGCCATTGCAGCCACCCTCAGGACACATCAGCCCAGGGGTTCCAGCACTGCCAGGTTTGGGTTTTTCCCCTGAGACATAAAATAAGAATTTTAGGTAGAATTCTAGTTTTTATTTTTCTTTTGGACATTGGCAAACACATCACAAGTTTTTAAATGCAGCGAACAGGGCAAAGAAAAAAAGATGTGGGCAGATTTGCGCCCTTTAATGACCCCGTATTGTCTGGGTGAGGGGCATGCTGGGGGGTGTCAGAATGGCTTGCCTTCCCCATCCCCAGCCAGCAAGAGCCCCTGGAACCCAGTGGCATCTCCCTGAGCCCCTCAAGACACCCCCCAGCCACCGCCTTCACCGCCAGAGGCAGGAGGCAGGGCCCGAGCCCCACGAGGGCACCACCCAAATAGCTATAATCAGCAGCCTCGCCAAGACTTCAAACTCACCCAATTATCCTGCGAGGGAAAAAAACACAAAATGAAAACAAATTAACATGTTTGCATAGAAGCCGCTGCAGCAACACACACAGACACGCGCACGCATGCACATGCTGGCGCATGCCCCAGCAAGGCTGGGAGACGGCGCCGCCACCCCCGCTCCCTGGGCCTGGCACCCACCTGCACAAAAATGGCGGACCAGGCCCAGCAGCCAGCTTGTCCCCAAACCTGACTGGGCACTGACTCCCTCCACCAGCTTTCAGTTTTTCTTCTTTTCGATTTAATAAACACAATTCATTGTGTGCCAAAATTCCACTGCACCAATCTGTGAGGTAGATATATTATGAGCCCCTTTCTACAGATGGGGCAGCTGAAGCACGGAGAAGTTAGCTGACCTGCCTGAGGCTGCACAGCTAGCACGTAGGGGAGCCAGCTGGGGCTTGAACCCAGACAGGCCACTTCCAAAGTCCCTGCCATGACCACCGCGCCTTCTTCTCTGTGGCTCCTTCTTGCCTGTGGGTGGTGTGCCAAGGCCGCAGTCTGCCTTTGAGGCCCCTCCTAACCCCTGTGGCCTGCGTCCACTCTTCCCTTGCCCACGCCACCCAAACAGCCCACCCTTACCCTACAGGCTGGCTCTCCTCAGGCGGAGGGGCTGTTGGTGTGACGACGATTATTACGGAGCCAGGTGAATGTGGGTTCAAATCCCTGCTCCACCAGTTTCTTACCAGATGGCTTTGGGCATGTGGCTTTGCTTCTCTGTGCCTCAGTTTCCCCCCTACTAAAATGGAATAACCAAGGAGGTGAGGAAGATTCTGCAGGCGAGTGGCTGCCTACAAGGTACTACCTCTGGCACCTGCCTGGGGGCAGGGGGGTTCCTCCAGCCCACACCATTCATTTAGTGCCACAAGGCCCACCTCATCAGACTCACTGAGCCCCTGTTGGTGCCTTTGGCCTCCGTGCCAGGCGCTGCCCTTGCCCTTGGGGCACTCAGACAAGAAGCCCAGATACTCCTTTTTTGGGGAAGCAGCCTGTCGTCAGAGGGGCCCCTCTTCTCTGGGCCCCCTGAAGCCCTGTCTGACCCAGGATTGGGGTTGCATGGGTGTGTGTCTGGTCATCTTTGCCGCGTTTGGTTTTTCTCTGGGTTCCTGCAGCCTGGCACACCACAGGTGCTCAGGCAGGGTTTGGTGACTGCACTCGTTGGAGCATCCCCTCTCACTCTCAAGGCACACTTGGGGCCTTGTCCCTGGCATTAAAGGATAAACTGCTGGAAGGAATTGGGGTTTAGGTCCTGGGGTTCAAGGATCCCTGCCCTCCTCCCCTGCTGCTGTGTGACTGCAGGCAAATTGCTTCACCCCTCTGAGCCCATCACTATCATCTCCTGGGGTGAGAGCTGGGCGGGCAGTTCACGAGTGCTACACTGCATGTGTTCATCACCGGCTTCATCCTCACAACCGGCTGGTGAGGAAGGTGTGGTTTCTACTTCCATGTTTCATATGGAGAAACTGAGTCCCCCCAAGGGACTCAGTGGCTTACTCAAGACAGCCCTGCTAGTGAATAGCAGAGCCAGGGTTCAAACTGAGTTCTGGGTTTTTTGCCTTAGCTGAGGTGCTGTTTCACCCTTCCTAGACACTGTCCGTCAGGAGCCAGAGGGGTAGTGCCTTGTGGGTCTGGAGAATGAGGGCTACTAGGATGCTATGGTGGTGGCGGGAGGGGTAACTCAACTGGCTGCAGAATCACCCCTTTGGCATGCTGGGGAGGTGACCCAGCGCCTACCCCAGGAGCGGCTGGTCCTGTGGGACATTGGGTGCCCACTCAGAATCCGGCCCTCCCACAGCACAGCCATGCCACGGGCTTTAGAGTCCAGCAGACCTAGTTCGCATCCAGACCCCACCAGGTGCAAATCCTCGTCCTCTCGGAGCCTCTGCCCCTGCTGGAGAATGGGAGGCATGGATGTATTCACACTCAAGAGAAGGGCTTCCAGCTCCATGTGAGCTGAGGCATGGCACCCAGCACACAGTTGCTGCTCGATGAAGCCACCCCCTGCCCAGACCTCCTGCGGGAGAGGCCCTCTCCCTTATCCAGAAGCTTCACAGCCCTGGAGCCTCCATGACACAGGCCGGGGGTGGGGCTTATGTTGCCTAGTGGGTAAGCTGGGCCCGGAGGAGGCTCTAGCCTTGCCCCTCTGCCCGCGCATGTTGAGGGTCTCTGGGGCCCGGGTGTTCTGGGTGTGTGGAGGGGTTTATCAGGTTGAGGTGGCAAACTACAGTGAAAAGAGGGGGGAGAGACCCCGAACTCTGAACCCTGGACCATGCAGGGAGTGTGGGAAATAAAGGTCCCAGCCCAGCTCTCTGTTCAGGTGGGATTTATTGAGCATCTACTGTATGTCTGGCCCTGGAGTAGAAAGAGACCAGCAAAGGGTTTGTGAGGCCTGAGGCCCAGCCTTCTCACTGCTATGCACCCTGGGCAAGCCACACAGTCTGTGGACACAGCCTTCTCACGCAGGGCTGTGGTCACATCACAGTAAGAGGACATCTGTTACTCGGTGGTTGAGAGTGCAGGTCTAGAGCCCCCCAACCAACCCCTGGGGGTAGGGCAAGGGCCGCTTCCAGTGGTCATCGTGAAGCTGTGTACGACCCCCTCACACCCACGCTTCTGAGGCTCTGAGTGCAGAGACTGAGTGCCGAGTGGGAGGAGGTTCTTTCCCCCTCATTACAAAGGTCATGTTCATCTTTTAGTATTCGGAAATAAGTCTGACAAAGAAAATAAAATTCAGCCGACATCTAACTGCCCAGAACTAACACTTGGTCTCATGTGGCAACATTCTGCCCAGGTGCTGCGCATTCGGGGAGTGTCTGACCCCAGGAAGGGCCACTCTGTGCTAAGCCTGTCCTGGGCTCCTGGACGCCACCTGCCCGCCCACCTGCCCAGCAGCCCATTGTCTGGCATGTGGGGGTGCGGAGCAGCCGTTGTTCTGTGCACATCTGATCCCGTCTTTTCCACATCAGATCATTTGTAACCGTCACCAGGCAATCGGGCCCGTCGCTGATTCAATCTCGGCTTTGTGCTGTCACAGCCGTTTTTCTGCGCCGGGCTGATTTTGAAAGGACGCCCATCCTCTGGGCCCACTTTTCAGAAGGAGGGGAGGTGGGTGGGGGGAGGTGTGTGTGTGTGTGTACGCAGGACATATTCCCCACACACGTGTACACACACACACACATTCCATTGCTGCATCTCATCACCTAGAGTAGAATTTGGGATGATGTAGATGGACAAGGGCCTCAGGCCAGGCCCATCATCCCTACCTCCGTCCCTGACCATCTGCCACCCTGAGTGCCTACTGTGTGCCCCATCATGCAGA
The DNA here is from genome assembly GCF_006542625.1 of Nomascus leucogenys. Taxonomy (NCBI): domain Eukaryota; kingdom Metazoa; phylum Chordata; class Mammalia; order Primates; family Hylobatidae; genus Nomascus; species Nomascus leucogenys. Next base: position 76,834,090 of record NC_044390.1, read on the forward strand.
CACAGTAGAACCTGCACTCCAGTGGAAGAGACAGACAATAAACCATTCATCAAGATAATTTCAGAGCAGTAATGACAGTGAAAGAACTGCTGTGGTGATGGGACAATGGCCGGGGCAGAAGGTTGCCAGCTTGACCTGGTGGTCAAGGAGAGTCTCTCAGAGGAGGTGATGTTTGAGCTGAGGCGTGAATGAGGAAATGGAGCTGGCATGGAGAGTGGGGGAGTGGTGTGTACTGGGGACAGCGTGGTGTTGCACTGTCCACAGGTGGCATTGAACATTTGCAGTGAGGCAAGTCTGAACTGAACTGAGATGTAAAATCCATCCCAGGTTTCAAAGACTTAGAATAAAAACAAGAACATAAAATATCTCAGGAATTTTTTAATATTGATTACACATGGAAGTGATACTATTTTGGATCTGTTGGGTGAAATGAAGTATATTAGTAAATTTAATTTCCTCTTACTGCTAGAAGATTTACAATTACATAGGAGGCTCCCATTATTACATATTTCTTTTTTTTTTTTTTTTTTTTTTTTGAGATGGAGTCTCGCTCTGTCACCCAGGCTGGAGTGCAGTGGCGTGATCTCGGCTCACTGCAAGCTCCGCCTCCCGGGTTCATGCCATTCTCCTGCCTCAGCCTTCCGAGTAGCTGGGTCTACAGGTGCCTGCCACCACACCCGGCTAATTTTTTGTATTTTTGGTAGAGGGGGTTTCACCGTGTTAGCCAGGATGGTCTCAATCTCCTGACCTCGTGATCTGCCCTCCTTGGCCTCCCAAAGTGCTGGGATTATAGGCATGAGCCACCGCGCCCGGCCCCCATTATTACATATTTCTATCAGACAGCACTGGTGTAGGGTATTTAGGTAGAGGCAAAACCATAAGTGCAAAGGCCCTGGGGTGGGGACGGGGTTGGCTTGTGAGAGGACCAGAAAGCAAGCCAGTGTGTCTGAGCAGGATCAGCCCAGGACAGGACAGTGCAAATAAGACATTGGGAAAGGGATTCACACAGATCCTTCAAGGATATTGTTAGAAATGCCACGAACGACTGGCAGGATGGCTCATACCTGTAATTCCAGCACTTAGGGAGGCTGAGGTGAGAAGGTTGCTTGAGGCCAGGAGTTCGAGACCAGCCTGGGCAACATAGCAAGATCCCACATCTACAAAAAATAATAATTAGCTAGGTTGAGGTGGTGCATGACTGTAGTCCCAGCTACTTGAGAGATTGAGGCAGGAGGATCACTTCAGCCCAGGAGTGAGCTGCAGTGAGCCATGATCATGCCACCGTACCCCAGCCTGGGTGACAGAGCAAGACCCTGTCTCAAAAAAAAAAAAAAAAAAAGCCATAGAGGCCACTAGGTGAGCTCTAAGCAGGAGAGATGTGTGCTACACACAGAAAGGCTTGGTCTGGCTCCCCTGAGGTGGAGATTGGTGGCAGGGGGGTGATGGGGCACAGGGACGGGCAGGAATCTGTGGTAGAAGAGTCACTGCCGGGACCTGCTGGTGAATTGGCTCCACTGGATCTGGCTCCGCAGAAAGCTCACTGCTTCCTGTGGCTCCTGGATTTCCAAGCTGCTGGGGCTTCCTGTCTCTCCCGCCACCCGTCTCCACCTCCCCAGCAGCTGTTCCCTGTCATGTCAGTGCATTTACAATGAGCGCCAGTCGCCTGTCTCCAGGTGGTCAGAGGTTGAAATCTCTTTTGAAAAGTTCTTTAAAAAAAGAAAAACCAGAAGTCATGCATGTTCATTGTGGAAAAATTAGAAATACAGAGAAGCACAAAGAAGAAAAAGAAAATTCCCCAGAGTTAACCGTCAGCCGCTAGGCTATGACGGGGAGGAGGTTGAACCCAGGCGGTCTGGCTCCAGCACTTTCTAAATCACAGTGCCTGTGGCCGGATGACATGGAGGGAGCTCCCTGGCCATAGGAGGGGTTAGAGACACGACGCCCCTCTACCCTCACTCACAGGAGAGGTGGAAAGCTGGAGACTGACCCACACATGGGTGATGAGTGGCGTTTGACTCTTAGAGATTTAAATAAACATTGAGAGAGCTCATGGACTCTGGGATGTGGAATGGTGGCGCTGTCATTTGGGCCGAGTGTCCCGTTTCCTAACCCCTGCCTTGAAGGCTCCATTCATTTCTGCCCCAGCCTGACCCCCAGAAGAATCTACTGATCTTAGCATTGGGCTAAAAGCTAAGGCCAACCCTTGCCAGCCCCTTTTGTCCACTCTCCTCCCCCAACCTGGGCCACTCCGTCTTTTAAACACTCTTGGGCCATTCTTGCACAAGGACCCAGTCTTCTTCCTCCCCGTCCCTTGGGGCCTGAATCCTCAAACCCTGTCTGTCCCAGGCCAACCTCTTCCGTGGGGCTTTCCTGCCTGCTTCACCAACCAACCCCGTGGCCCTGGACAGCTCCTTTCCCTCTCTGTTTCCTCGTGACAACGCCAATCATGTCTTTCTCCCAGTTGTGGCGTGGGTTACGTGAGGTGACGTCTGTAAAGTACTGAGCCCGTGGAGAACACTAAAAATAAAAGCTAGCTCTTATTATTGCTCTTACTATTAGATTTTTCTCCTTCCCCGTCGCCTGCTTTAACCCTGAACTGTGGGTGCAGGGACTGGGGGAATAGGTGGGAGGAAGGCTGGAGATACCAGGCCCCTCCCATCTCCACTGTGGGTCTTACCTTTGCCCGTTGCACACAGTGTTCCGGGATCCCAGCGTCATCTGATGGCATCCCTACTTCCCTCTTTTGGTCTCCATTTCCATGTTGTTTCTCCAGAGAGATTCTATGACCACTTCCAAAAAAAACTGGGCAGGGGGCTTTCGGCTGAGCTCACAGCCCCATTATGGCATCGTAGTACTGAAGCTGTTCAGTATCGATTCTCAGATCTCCCCACTCACTCTTTGCTGGAAGGTGATGATGGAGTCTTACTTGACTGACAGTTTTCATTAAAGAGCCGCGGCTGGAACTAGGAGAACAGAGGCTCAGCCTGCCCCTGGCTCCAAACTTTCCACCTTGGGATCCCTGGCTCTCTGGGAAGAGTAAAACTGCCCCTCAGAGGTCCATAGCTCTGGGAGAGGGCCAGCCAGGCCTGTTGCCAGTGGCAATGACTGCCCCTTCTTCCGGCACCTTCTCTGAGTCCCTGTCCTGAACTAGCACTAGTGCAGAGGAAACAGATCTCCCCGCCCTAAGGTTGGAGAGGGGGTGGGGGGGTCCCTGCCTGGCCCTGCGTAGTTGAGGTGCTCTCAGTGACTCACCAGGAGGGTTTGCTCTCCAGCAGCCTGGAGCTACTTCATGTTCTCTGTTTGCTCCTCTCTCTCAAGTCTCCATGTGGTGGTCTGTGCAGTCCCTTCTGTGGGATCCTTCCCTTCCCCTAGCTTTTTCCTACTTACCTGTTGATAGCGACCATAAACAATGCTAACAACGGGTACCACTTAGGCAGCTTACCACAAGGACCCTGGCACTTTGTTGTAAGGAATTAACCCCTTTTGCAGACGTGGAAACTAAGGCTCAGAGAGGAGGGAGGGATTTGCCTAAGCTCACAGAGTTAACTAAAGCTCAGACATCCGGATGTGAAGTTGGGGACAGACACTGTTACTCTGCTTATGAGGCAGCTGGTGTGTCCTTCCATCATGACCCTCCCCCAGGCCAGGTAGGGTGACCCCATCATGGCCACCACTTGTCTCCCTGCCTTGTAATTACCCCTCTGATGCGTCCCATCCACTCAGGGTCTGTCACTGCCCCAGCATCTAGCACAGGGCCTGGCCTGGCACATAGTTGGTGTTTAATCTGTCATGCCGTCGCCAATGGTTGGAGTGCTGATGGAGGCACATCGCAGTTGTCAGTTCCCATGGCGACTGACATCACTACACTCTCAGGCTGTACCCCGCCCCTTTCTCCAGGGCTTTTGCGCCGGGAGCTGGCCGTGGTGCTGACAGGCCCAGGAATTGGTGCCTACCCCCAGACCCCAGCCCTGTGTCCCAGTAGGACACTTCCTGAGGCCTGCCCTGCCCCAACTCCCCAGGACAGCCTCTTGCCCATCCTTTGTTCAGGAGACGTTTTCCTGAGGGCCCCTGTGCTCAGGCACTGCTGTAGCACCGTGAACCCATAGAGGAAGGATCAAGGAAAGCCACATGGGACTCCAGTCATTCGACGATTCATCAAACATTTATTATGCACCTTGTATGTCTTGGAGAAGCCCTCAGGAACCCGGACTGCAATTGAAGGTCGAGTCCAGTTTTAAGGGGTAGAGAGCCAGAAGGGGCTTTTGAGCAGTCCTTCTGCTCAAAAGTCCTTCCTGGCTCTTGGGATTGCATGGGCCAAAGTGTGCAGGTGAGAGGCTTGTGCAGAGGGAAGCCCACCTCAGGACTCTGGCTGCCAGCCAGAATTGGTGATTGTCACTTTACTTTTTGGTCTCCCCTTTGGCTCAGAACTGCCGGCATCTCTGGCTCCAGTGCCCAGCCCAGAACCAGGCACGATGGAGGGGTGTTGGAGCCAGGCAGGGGACTGGCATCTTTGTCCAGGAAACCAAAGAGCCAGGTATGCTCTGTGACCATATTTGTAGCATTTTAGAGAGCCCCTGGCCTGCTGGGGTGGGGGCAGATACAGTGGTAATCCTGGCAGAAGATGAGGCCTCCTATTAAAGGGGACAGTACCTCCCCAACCCCCAACTTTAAAAAAAAAAAAAAGGTAAAAATCCCCTTCTGGTGTTGAGGCCCAAATGGCAGTGGGAAATAATCACTTTTCACAGGCCCCTTATCCACAGCCAAGCCCTGTGCCAGTTTAATCAGCAGTGCCGGTGTGACTTGAAGAATCCCCGGCTTGAGAGATCAGGAGAGGGGTTAAAGAAAATTACCCTCGCCTCCTCCATGCTAATGTAATCTCTAACCAGATCTGCCTAGCCGCAGCTCAAATTGCTTTTTAGATTAACATTTAATTATTAACAGGGTCCCTTGGAAGGCCTCCGGCTCAGAACAGAGATGGGGGAGGGAGCGGCAGGAGGGAGGTGGGGATGCGCTTCCACTCTGGCTGCCTTGCTGAAACAAGTGGGGTGGGAGAGAGAGGAAGGAGCAAGGGAGAGGGGTCAGGAAGGGAGAAAAGAAAGAGAGACAGCAGGAAGGAGAAGGGAGGCATCAGGACAGGAGGCAGGTGGAGCCAGGGACAGGGATGTAGACAGAGGAGAGGAAAGAGACAGACAGTGGATCTTCCTGTTGTGGGAGCCCCAAAGGGGGTTGGGGGAAGCTTGCACCTAGATTCCTGAGGACATTCCTGGGCTGGGCAAGGGTCCCTTCACTCTTCCTGGACAGAAGCAGGTTTGCTGCCCCTCGCTATTTAGAGAGGTCTGGACTTTCTGAGGCTTTCTACTTGCTCAGCTCATGGTGCTGGGGACCAACACAGAGAAGTGACCCGTTTAGGGCCACACAGCCAGGGTCTGACCCTAGTATTCCCAATCCAGCATTCATTCTCTTCCCCAGGCCCTGGGCCTCCCACCACCACTTCAGGCTCCTATCTGCTTTTGGAGCAGGCTGTGTGGCCAGGCAGCGTGGCCAGGCAGCGTGAAGAGACTTGAATTACAGCCAGAGGGATGGAGGTGAGAGCTGTGGGACGGCTCCCTCACCACCCACCTATCCTGCCACTACCCCCAGGAAGGCTGCAAAGCCCTGAGGAGTGGCTGGCATCTCATTCACTTCCTGAAAGGGAATTCAGAGTCTGAACTATCTACTCTACTCCTTGCATGATGAACTGCTGGGTTTTGCCAGCTTCCTATCTTGTCCCTGCTCGAGATTCTAAGTCCATCAAAGACAAGGGCTACATCTAGAGGCCCTTTGTGTGCCCACAGGTCAGGGACTGCCCCACGCCTTGCACACAGCTGGATTAAGTTTGAAAACCAAATGGTCACATCCTCTTATGTCCAAGCTAGATGGCCCTCATACTATCAGCTGGTCCACTCCCCATAAAGGTTCATTTGGGAAACAGACTCAAGAGAGGTGCTGTGACTTCCTCCAGGTCACCCAGCCAGTGAGAACCCCAGTGCCTGGCCCCTGCCTGGCAGGTACAACCCAGAGGCCTCTGGGGCCAGCTCTGTTCTCTGAACTAGTCCTGTTGGACACCAGGAAGGGGCTGGCATGACCTTCCCCTCCAGGTCACAGCTAGGCTTTGGCCATGAATGGAGCCACAGAAGCCAGGTAGGTAGCTCTAGGGATTGGAGGTAGAGGAGGAGATAGGGGCTCAGAGGGGCGCAGCCCATGGCTTTCCCGGGGTCACAACCTCAGGGCCCTGCCGTGAAGCCAGGTGTGTCCTCCTATTCTGCCTTGGGGTCAGCCCAGCCTGGCAAGGGGCAGACTGCTGACCTGCGGACACATGAGGGAAAGTTCCAGATGCCTGCCACATCAGGAAAATGCTGGACGCAGAGAGAGGTCAGGAACATTCATTTTTAGTAGGAGGTCAGTTCTGGCTAGATGTTCCTTTCTGGCAGGACACTTTGAGTCATTTCCGTCCTCCCAGTACATGGCACAGGGCTGGCCCTCAAAAGGTGCTTGGAAAGTGTTTGCTGCCTAAATGAATGAATGGGCGGGTAAGAAGCAAGGCCTGGGCTTTACTCATCTCAGTGTTGTTCTGCCCAACGCTGGCCTCATGAGTTGCGCTCCTTGAATGCTTATGGGATGAATAAGTGGCCTCTGGGAGCCCTTCCCCTCCTCTCACCCCTTCCTTCTGTGATCCCAGCCCCTCCTACAGTAGAATCAAAATGGATTTGGGCCCTGGGGAGAAGTAGACCCTTGCTTCCATCGCTCCCTGCCCAGTTGACTGGGAGCTGAGGGCTGACGGGCCCCCAACCACGATGGAGCTGCTGTACAGTGTGGGGCTGAGGGTCTGACTGGCATTGGCATCCTTGGGCTCTGCTATCTAAAAGCTGTGTGACCTTGCACAGATTGCCTCCCCTCTCTGTGGCCATTTCCTAAGCTGTGAAATGGAGCCACAGAGGCCACGAGGATGAGGTGCATGGGCTTGGTACAGAGGGCAGTCAATACATGCTCACCACCGTTAAGAGCCCAAATTGCATGTTGCTCTTTCAGAGCTTCCCCTCCCACTGGCCCATGGGCTCCCTGATGCCCCCTGCAGCCAGACAGGCGAGGGCAAGCTGACAAAAGGCAGGCAGGGCCCAAGGCCCCAAATCCCTGTTCTTTTCATAAAAACAGACAGCCTTCTCCCATTCATTGTTCTGCTAAGGCGAGCATCACAGACTCAATTCCTCCTCGGACCTGAAAAGTTCCTTCCTTCCTTTCCCCTCCCCTGTCACATTTCCTTTATCTAAATCCTCAGCTATGAAAGGACACATCGACAGCTGGGGGCGTTATCTGGTGGAGGGGACCTTTTCCTCGGGTGTCTCCGAGATAAGGCGTCTTATCAGCCCCCATGTCAGGGAAGGTGCCAAGCATTCTAATCATTGAGGCATGCGACATTTTCCCCCTCCCTGCCCCCCCCTCCTTTTTTATTATTAAAGTCACAAAAGACCTTGAGCTTATAAACAGTCTGATTTGCAGATAGGGTTTCAAAATGAACAGTGCTCCCTGGATGGTGCTTGGCCAGGGGGGATAATGAGTCCAGGTGGGGGCTCTGAGAGGCTGGCCCCCTGCAGATGGGATGATGCCAGGCAGGGATGGGGCAAGGTGGGGTCACAGAAAGAACATGAGTGTTTTAGGCGCATGCCCCAGTCCTGTCCCTGCCTTGCTGTGTGACCTTGTTTGGGACGCTTGGCTTCTCTGGGCCTAGATCACTTTATCTGACAATAACCAATTCATTGACTTGGCCATTCGTTCAACACCTATTTAGTAAATGATTACTCTTGCCAGGCACTGGGGAGAGACAGACAAATAAGACACGGTCTCTACCCCTAAGAAACACAGTCCAGCGGAGGGAGAGAGATGTGAAAATTGGCAATTACACCTCGGTGTGATTAGAGCAGAGATGGTGGATATCTAGAGGAAGGGACGGGTGAGCCAGGGTCTGAAGACAGATCTGAGTTCAAACGGATCAGGGTCATGGTGCTGTAGGCAGGAGAACCAGCAGGGGCAGAGGTCTGGAGGTATGAGGCAGCCTGGCTGGAAGGAGGGCCAAGGGGAGCCATGAGAGAGATGAGGTGTGGGGGGCAAAGAGGGCTGGGCTCCACGCCGGGGCCAGAGAGGTTTTAAGGCCAAGGAGGGGGATTTGACCGTCTTGATTGCAGATGATGGGGATGATGCAGGAGTTGGAGGTGGTGGTCCCCTCCCCACCTCCCTCCTAGGACACCCCACCACCCCGCCACGTGCCCCAGTGGCAGGACACAGGGTTCCTGGGAGAATGGGCAGTGAGTTGGGGGAACTGGGGGTGCAGAGAGAAAAAAAGTCCCTCTTAAGAGCATCTCTCAGGCTGCCTGTAGCCCTCCAGAAGCAAGGAATGGGAGGATGCAGGCAGCTGCCCTGGCGAAGCTGAGCCAAAGCTGAGGCCTACACGTGGACACCATCACACCCTGAAAACCCCCGCACCCTGAGCTCAGTCGGGTGACCCCTCCCAGCTCCCAGAACTGCCTGGCATCCACCATAAGAGCACGCTGACAACCAGAGCGCCGCTGGGAAGGGAGCTGATGGGGTCCCAGGAGGCTCCAGAATAGGCGACCTGCCCCTCCCCCAACAATTGCAGCCCCCAGCTCACCCTTTTTCAACTGCAAAGCATGTGGGATGTATGGCCCAAGGGGCATTGGGGCACCTAGAGAAGGGCTGGACTTCTGGACCCCTGGCACCCAGTAAAAGGCTGGAGATAGGGCTGGGCATGGCCAGGACTCTGGAAGAAAGTGACCTGGGAGTACCCATAGGGATCATGGAGCCACTATTAACAGGCCAAAGAGGGTTATTAGCCCAGCCAGGGTCACACAGCGTGTGCTGGGAGGCAAGGAGGTTCCAGGCTTCCAGCCCAGGTTTCCACAGGGCACCAGCCTCTAACCTCCCTCCTTACTGGCCTGGGTGCAGCCAAGCTTAGTGGTGAGGGGGTAAGTGCACCCAGCTACGCCCTGCCTGGCAGGCCACTGCCCCCTGTGGCTTGGGTTTCCCATTTGTGGAGGGAGAGGTCTTGGACTGGCTTTCTCCGGATCTCCCTCCTTTCCCCCAACCCCTATGTCAGAGCGGCGAGAGATGGACTCTGCCCTGGAGCAGGGGCCACAGAAAGAGGCTGGGCCAGGGTGAGGGAGGTTGCCACAGGCCTCTTACCTTCCAGGTTGCACACGATTGTGAGTCCTCACAGACCACCTGAGTGTGCGTGAGAGGGTGCCTGTAAGTGCAGAGGAACATGCCATGCAGCAAACACATATGTACATAGGTGAGTGTGTACCAGGGTGTGTGTGCACACCCAGCCCTCCCTGTCCACATGCACGGCGGGTCCTCCAGGGCTGGTGTCCAAGGCTGTGGTGATAGCGGGCCCGAGTCAGGCCTGCCCCCGCCACCTGCTCACGTCCCAAGTCCCCGAGGAGAGGAGCAGCACTGCCTTCCTGCAGTCAAGGACTTTCATCCCTGCAATAAGCCCCACTTCATTCCCTTTTTAAACTGTATAATTTCTGCCTGATTGTAATGGCCTATTTTAAAATTACCAGAAATCAAAGCTGGGAAGTGGATACTGCAGCTTTTATTGCGTCTCTGTGTTAAGGCTGGCGACTGGGGAGGGGGCGGTGAGAATCACCTCCCCTCCCCTCCATCCCCCACTTTCTCTCTCTCTCTCTCTCTCTCTGGCTTTTTTTTTTTTTTTCTTGAGACAGTAATAGGAGAAAATTGGTTTTGAAACTGAATAAAAGTCCCTTTCAGAGGAAATCATCTCTTTCAGGGTACCTTTGCTGAAAGTAAAATAGGGCATAATGAAAGGTGGTTACGCGATTGTCTTTCATTTACCGAGAGGCCAGGACAGACGGGAGGCTGCAACCGTCTCCGGGAAATACAAGATTGGAATAATTGCGCTGTAACAAGGAGCTTGTTGTGAAATTAGTATCTTAAGAAAGTAGTGAAAAAAGGCTTTTCCTCATGAATACTTCATTATTAGAAGAAAGCGGCAGAATTTAGGACTCCAGACACCTGTTTAGTATTAAATAACTTCCCTTTCTTCTCCTTCAACACCCCCTCTGCTTTCTTCTTCTTTTTTAAAACCAACATGAAGATTGAGGTGACCCAGTTTGGCTGCTCAGGACTGGGGGAGGTCAGGAGGTGGTGGGGACAGAGTGCCCAGGTAGATGGACATCAGGAGTGTCCGGGGTTGAGCTCACCCTTAGACCTGCCTTCTCCTTAGCAAGAAGGAAGGGACCTCTAGGTAAGCTCCACCGCCACCCTCCCATGGGGGCCTCACAGGCAGGCCCACTCTGACCCTGCCAGTCAGGGGCTTTGGGCTCTCAGGAATGTGCCTGGGCCTCCTGAAACGTTCTCTGCAGGAGAGCGGGTTTGGGGAAGCTGAAGGCAAGTGTCTGTGTGAATGTCAGGCTCTGGCTGTTGGGGAAGGTACCACACGGGCCTGTGTGCAGCCACATCTGAGCTGCTGCCCTGCAGGGCATAGGCCTCTGCCCTTCCCATTCAGGGTAAGGAGCTCAGGCAGCGACAGGGATCTCGGGTCAGGGCAGACTTGATGGCCCATTGAGGCTGGGCTCAGGGCGCAGCATAGATCAAGGTTCAAGAGCCCCTCGTTCTCCCAGGGACACCATCCTGACATCTCCCCTCCAGGGGGGCTGTGAGGATACCCTGGGCAGGAGACAAACCAGTACTTCAGTAACCTGGGACACCCATGTACCCACTGGCATTTCTTGAGCACCCTTCTTTGTAGATGCCCAAGATGACCAGGTGGGGTCTTCAGGCTGACTTGCTTTCAGGGGGCCACCACCAGCCAGAAGGACAGCCTGCTGTGGGGCACGGAGGGAGTGAGGATCTCACCCAGTTGGGAGCATCAGGGCAGGCCCCAGAGCAGGTGACCCAGATGCCAGGCAGGGCCGGGGCATGTCTGATCCATCAGTCCGGCCCCCACTCAAGAGCCCTGGATTCTGTCCCTTCCTGTGAGGCCACAGATGGGCCTCCTGATGCCTCAGGCCTTGGTCCCCTCATTGGTCGAATAAGGGAAATGGGTGTCTGCTTTGAGAGTCTCTGAGGTTCTTCGGGGTTGCAGGGAGACTCCCGGGGGGAATGGTGGGGGGCGAGCACGGAGCAGCCCCCAAGTGACAGAGCACCCCATCTTCCTCCTGCAGGGACCCTGCCGCAGAGCGCGCCCCACTGGGGACCCCCAGCTCAGCCATGCTGGCCTGTCTGCAGAGGACCCAGAACCCCCCGGGCCAACACCTGGCCTGCCCGAGCAAGAGTCTGGAGCTGCGCAAGTGTGAGTAGGACGCCTTCCCAGCCTTTGCAGGGCAGGTCGTGGGCAGAGAACGCCATTCACCCCCCAGGATGTCCACCCACCATGGCCCTGTCGGAAAGTCTCTATGCTCTCTTAGGCCCCCAGGCCTTGGCCCCGGTTGTGCTTCCTTCCTGGTCTCCCCCCGCAAAATGACACCCACTCCTTTGTCTGGCCGGCTCCTGTGGAGCAAGACTCTCAACTCTGGCTTGACCTCCTTCCCAGCAGCCTCTTCTGACCACCACCATCACCATGCCCCAACCCCGCCTCTGCAACTTCACCACCATTATCTCGCCATGTCTGTCTCCCTTACCACCATTAAAGTAGGATGACATGGAAGCAAAAAATAGACAGAGTGGGGTCCCCCCTTGAGGCCCATGAGCTGTGTGGTCTTGGGTGTTTCCTTCCCTCTCTGGCCTTGCTTTTTCACCGGGAGCTAGACCTGGTGACCAGGGGTCTGTTCTCACTATCTAGGACCAGGATCCCAAATGCTCTGATTTGGTTATTTTTAGCTATCAATCATAATTTCTTTTTTAATGAAGTACTTAGAAATGGAGATTTGCATTAAAATATGGATTTCTAGTATCTCTTGAAAAAAACAAAAACAGAGGCTCTGGTAACATAGGCCTGTGTGCCTGTACTGCAGCTACGGTTAGAGCTGAATGACTGCCTCTTTTAAAGGGATGTCTGTCTCCAGGTCACCGCAGTCCCCACCCCTCCCTATTGCTTCTGTCCTATAGCCCAGGATCCGTTGCCGTTTAGCACGATGCTTACAATGGGAAAATATTTTTTTTCTTTTAAATATTTATCTTTAGACAAGGGAACATATTCATGTTATCTAACACTTGGAGGAAGGAAGGGGTATATAGAGAAAAGCCTCCCTCTGGGCCAGCCACCCACTTCCCTCGGAGAGGGAGTACATGTCGTCAGCTTCCTGGGTGTCCTTCCAGATGTTTTATGTGCGTCCCAGCAAATATGTGTGGACACGCATATTTTACACACTATCCTGCACCTCACTGTTTCCCTTTGTAATCTATTCTGTATGTCAGCTTCTAAAGAGCTTCCTCATTCTTTCGCCACGTAGTTTTCTCTAGCAGGGGTGGCCCATAATTTATTTGGCCAGTCCTCTATTTAGACTGTAACTGACCTGTTGCCATTACAAGCAGTGCAGCAGTAAACCCTGGATGTGTCACAAGGATGTGGATAAAACTGCAGGGTACATTTCTGGAAGTGGAAATACCGGGTCAAACGGATGTGTGTTTGGCATTTTGATACCTGTGGTCTGATGGACATCTTTAGATGGTGTATCTGTGGACACCTCACATTGTGGTGTGACAGAGTCTGTTCCCCACCCCTCACCATCACAGCATCATCTCACACTTTTAGGTTTTGCCCACCTGGGCAGGGACAGTAGGATCACAATGTGGGTTTTGTTTTGTTTTGTTTAGGGATACAAGGTCTAGCTATGTTGCCCAGGCTAGTCTCAAACTCCTGGCCTCATGCCATCCTCCTGCCTCTGCTTCCTGATCAGCTGGGATTACAGGTGTGAGCCACTGCACCTGGCTACAGTGTAGTTTTAACTTAGTTTTATATGAATGAGGTTGAGTATCTTTTCATGTTGGTGCCATTTGTTTTTCCTTTGACTAATCTACTTATCTCCTTGGCTCCTTTTTTTTTTTTTTTTAAATTGGGTGGTGGTTTTTGTTCTTACTGATTTGTAGGAACTATTTGTATATGATGGAATCAGACCTCTGTCTGTGCTATGAATTGAAGATGTTTTCCCCAGGTTGGTTTTTGTTTTTGATTCTGCCATGGAGGAATTTTGTTTGGAAAGTGAGACTTATCAGTATTTCCTTTTATGGTATTTGGATTTTGTATCATACTTGGAAAGTCCTTCCTCAGGCTGAGATTATTATTAATTCCCCCAGGTTTCCTATAGATCTTTGATGGTTTTTAAGAAATGTATGAGGCCGGGCACAGTGGCTCATGCCTGTAATCCTATCACTTTGGGAGGCCAAGGCAGGTGGATCACCTGAGGTCAGGAATTTGAGACCAGCCTGGCCAACATAGTAGAACCCCAACTCTACTAAAAATACAAAAATTAGCCAGGCATGGTGGCACATGCCTATAATCCTAGCTGCTCAGGAGGCTAAGGCAGGAGAATCGCTTGAACCCAGGAGGCAGAGGTTGCAGTAAGCCAAGATAGCACCACTGCACTCCAGCCTGGGCGACAGAGTGAGACTCAGTCTCAAAAAAAAAAAAACAAACAAACAAAAAAAAATGTATGATCTCTATATGACTTATAGTTTATTGGGTACAAAGTGTGAGATATGGATCCAAATACATTCAAGTATCAGTGCAGTGCTGTTTTAATTATTATGTTGTTTAAAAATTTTAGCCTTATTTAAATATAATTCATATACCATTCACCAATTTGGAGTGTACAATTCAATGATTTTTAGTATAAAATTTATAGAATTATGCAGCCATCACCACAGTCAACTTTAGAACATTTTCATCACCTCGAGAAGAAAACCGACACCCATCAGCAGTCACCTCATCTCTCCCCACCAACCTCCTCCCCTTTCTCTACAATTTTCCTATTCTGGACTAGTGACTGGCTTCTTTCACTTAGAATAACATAAGTTCATCTGTGTTGCAGCATGTGTATATCCAGGTTGAGTAGCCCTTATCAGAAATGCTTGAGACCAAAGTGTTTTGAATTTTGGAAAATCTCATTATACCAGTTGAGCATCCCAAATCACAAAATCTGAAATGCTCCAATGAGCATTTCCTTTGAATGCCATGTCAGCACTCAAACAGTTGCAGATTTGGGAATACTTTGGATTTTAGATTTGTGGTGCTCAATTTGTAATACTTTTTCTTTTTTTGAGACAGTCTCACTCTGTTTCCCAGGCTGGAGTGCAGTGGCACGATCTTGGCTCATTGCAGCCTCTGCCTCCCAGGTTCAAGTGATTCTCCTGCCTCAGCCACCTGAATAGCTGGGATTATAGGCACGCACTACCACACCCAGCTAATTTTTATATTTTTTAGTGGAGACGGGGTTTCACCATGTTGGCCAGGCTGGCCTTAAACTCCTGACCTCAGGTGATTCACCCGCCTTAGCCTCCCAAAGTGGTAGGATTACAGTCATGAGCCACCGTGCCCAGCCCTGTAGTACACTTTAGTATTTGGTAGAGGTTGTTGCTTCTTGTTCTCCCCCTCTACCCAAATTTCCTTGGATCTTTTATTATTTTGTCTGAACTATAGAATCAATTTATCTAGGTCAAAACAAGAATCCTATTTGTGCTTCTACCGGGATTGCATTACATTTACAGATGAATTTAGGAAGAAATGACACTTTTATGACGCTGCCTTTCGCACCAAAACATGATACAGTTCTCTTTCATGTCTCTCAGGAATGTTCTAACATTTGCCTGGTTGAAGTCTTCCACATTGTTTGGTTAAGTTTATTTCTGGATAGTTTAGCTTTTTTAGCTAGTCTTTTCTTCCACAAAGGAAGGTCGCTTCTTGAAGGCTGTTAACTTCTGCCACCTTACTGAATTCTTTTATTGTCCCTAACAGTTTTTCAATTTAGGCACTTGGGTTTTCCAGTTATACTATCATATGATTTACAAATGATAAATTTACTCCCAATTTTGTTTTATACCTTAATTTCTTTATTTAATAGTGGCTACTATTTCTGGAAAATGAAACAATAACAGTGGTGATAATAGACATTATTGCTTTGTAGCTTCTAGATTTCCCCATTAAGCAAATGCTGGCTTTGGGGCAGATAGTTTATCAGGTTAAATAAGTATCCATCTATTCCTGTTTTGTTGAGGATTTTAAAAATCAAGAATGGAAGCTGAACTTTGCCAAAAGACTTTTCAGTGTTTATGATCACATTTTTTCCCATCAGTGAATTAATATGAATAATAGATTTCTTAATATTGAACTATCCTTGCATTCCAGATTAAACCCCAGTTGGTCATGGTAAATATTTCTTTATAATATACTGCTGGATTGAATTTGTTATTTAGGATTTTTGCCTCAGTCTCGTCAAAGAGATTGTTCTTTGCTTTTCTTTCTTTTTTTTTTGGAAAAATTTTTGTTGGGTTTTGCTATGTTACACTGACATCATGAAGAAAATAGAGGCTTTCCTTCTTTCTCTTTGAACAGTTTAAATAGACATGGAATTATCTGTTCTTAAAAGTTTGGTTGATCCTCCATGAAACTGTTTGTGCTAGTGCAGTTATTTGGGGTGAGTGGGTAGCTCTTTGATAATACTATTTCTTCTCTAATAATTAGTTTGATTGTTCTACTTTTTTTGAATGACTTTGGTAAATTATGTTTCTCTAGAAAAGTATCCATTTTAACCAGGTCTTCAGATTGATTTGCATTAGTTTGAGCTAAATAATTTTTACAACTCTTAAGTGGTGAATTCACCCTTCTTTTTTTTTTTTTGAGACAGAGTCTTGCTCTGTTGCCCAGGCTGGAGTGCAGTGGCGCGTTCTCGGCTCACTGCAACCTCCGCCTCCCGGGTTCAAGCAATTCTTCTGCCTCAGCCTCCCGAGTAGCTGGGACTATAGGCGTGTGCCACCATGCCTGGCTAATTTTTGTATTTTTAGTAGACACGGGGTTTCACCATATTGGCCAGGCTGGTCTCGAACTCCTGACCTCGTGATCCGCCTGCCTCGGCCTCCCAAAGTGCTGGAATTACAGGCGTGAGCTACCGCGCCCAGCCCCTTATTTCTTATAATGTATATTTTGTGCTCTTTTTCCTGTTTTTCTTCATTAGGTTAGTTAGCTAATGATACTGTCTATCCCCTTTCCCCGAAGATTCATCTTTAGGATTTATTTATTAGTAATTATTCTTTTCTGGTTTCTTACTCATTA
Source organism: Nomascus leucogenys (assembly GCF_006542625.1). Classification (NCBI taxonomy): domain Eukaryota; kingdom Metazoa; phylum Chordata; class Mammalia; order Primates; family Hylobatidae; genus Nomascus; species Nomascus leucogenys. The sequence goes on from NC_044390.1 coordinate 76,850,369, forward strand.
ATTTATGCTTTTATCTTTATTAAAACCTTCCTTCTGTTTTTAGTTTTTTTCCCTTAGAGAGTTACATTTTTACATTAATCTTTTTTAAAAAAGGAGAAATTCAGGCCACAAAGTCTGAGCACTTCTGAGCTATATGTAGTATTTTCATTATTATTATTTTCTAGATATTTTAAATTTTAACCTAAGACTCATTTGAGTCCCACGCATCCACACAAATAGTAGGTGTTTTGTGTGTGTGTGTTTGTTTGTTGTTTGTTTTGAGATGGAGTTTCACTCTTGTTGCCCAGGCTGGAGTGCAATGGTGCGATCTCGGCTCACCATAACCTCCACCTCCTGGGTTCAAGTGATTCTTCTGCCTCAGCCTCCTGAGTAGCTGGGATTACAGGCATGCACCACCATGCCCGGCTAATTTTGTATTTTTAGTAGAGACAGGGTTTCTCCATGTTGGTCAGGCTGGTCTCAAACTCCTGGCCTCAGGTGATTTGCCCACCTCAGCCTCCCAAAGTACTGGGATTACGGGCATGAGCCACCATGCCCAGCCTTGTGTTTTACTTCTAGGGTGGTGGTAGTGTTTTTTATGATCAGAGAATCTTGTCTACTATTTCTACTTTTTAGGAGTTTTTTGAAGCTTTCTTTGTGAAATAACCTATGGTAATTGTTGTGAGCTTTGTGGATTTTTTTATGGGGACTTAAAAAGGTGTTCACTTTGTTTTCAAGATTCAGTTTGGTGTATGCCAATTTTATCTCCCATTAATTAGGCTATTAGGTTTTCTATATCCTTACTTACCTGTCATGGATAGAGAAAGGAACTAGACACCTACTGCTAACATGTTCCTATGTCTTCGTCTTCTTGTATGTAGCACCTGTATCTTTGGCTTTTGAATGGCGATGCAATGTTATTTAATGCATAGATATTAATAATCTTAAATCTTCATAGTGAATTATATCCTAAGAGATAAAATGGAATCCAGGCCAAAAAGTCCAGGATTCAATTTTATCTATTAAAATGGTAATCTCTGCCTTTTAAATTCACATTTTTCTTAAAACTTTTGCCAATCTTTGTATTTCAACCGTTGTTAATTACTTTGTTTAGATGTGACTCATATACTATAGAGTTGGATTAAGCTTTGTGATCCAGTCTGAATGCCCTTTTTTTCTTTTAATAGAGTTTAGTCCATTTACATTTATTGATATGACACATGTCTGGTCTTAGCTCAGTCATTTGTGCTTTATTTAAGTTGTCCCAAAAAGTCTTTCACTGTGTGATTTGTGTTCTCTGCTTTGTTTTGTGTACCTACGGATCATAAGGAAGGTTGGTGGCCTTGTTCTAGTGGTATAACTATTCCTTAATTCTCTATTTCTTTAGAATAGTATCTGTTATTTTCCCTAAGAGGAATAAAATGATGAAATTGGTAGATTTTCTTTTTCTCTCCACAACATTTTCTTAGAGTTCACTTCATATTTTCAAACCTCTATTGTCTAACATCAGTTTTAATGATATCTTTTGATTCCAGCTATTAAAGATGAGGATATCAGGCTTGGCACAGTGGCTCACGCCTGCAATCCCAGCACTTTGGGAGGCCAAGGTGGGAGGATCGCTTGAAGCCAGGAGTTTGACATAAAGACTAGGATATCAGTCTACTTATAATCCTGTCCCCTTCTTTCCTCCTTCCTTTCTCATTTGTTATTAGCGATGCTATTACTGTATCCTCAGGGCTTATAATACAGCATCTGGTATGTCACCACAATCCTCACATTTGTTTCTTTAATAAGAATAGTGCTTACTACCAAATCTTTTGCCTTGGTTCACCCATTGTCTGAAGTTGGTCCTCCAGTATATTCCTTAAGAAGGCCTCATGTGAACAATACTCCTGGAGTTTCTGCACATTCAGAATGGTCTCTCTATTGCCTTTCTACTTGAGTGGGTTTAAAAAAAAACAAGTTCCTGGTTCACTTTGTTTGCTTGAGGATTTTGTAGGTTTTGTTCTACTGTCTTCTAAATATTTCATGTTGCCATGGAGAAGCTGAGGACTGATTTTCCCCCATCTCTTTGATTTCGATCTTTCCATATCTTTCATGTCCAGTTACTTGACAAGGATGTGTCTTGGAGTTGACCATAGAGAGTCTATTTTCCCTGGAACACAGTATTGTGGCCTTTCAGCCTGCAGATCTGAGGCTTGTATTTTAGTTTCCTTCCTTGGGGACTCCAGTTAAGCACATATTGGCTCTCTTTCACCTATCTTCCCTATGTACCTTTTTCTGATTAGACCTTTCTGACTCATTTTATGTTGCTCACTTTTTTCCTTATGTTTTCTGCACCTTTTTTTTTTTCTCCTGTGCTCATTCTATTTCCCCCTTTACTTGGGCAGTATGCTTTTTTTTTTCATCTGCTCTTGTATATCTTCTTTGTGTTTTTGCTTTATAGAAACAACTGCTTACTAAATTTTTTCCTTCTTGATGAAATACTTGTCTATGATCTTCATCTCTTCTGTGACTATATCCTTCTGATGGGAGGTGTTTCTGGCCAACCATGAATTTACTTACGCTTTGCCTTGCTTTCATTTTTTAGTATATTTTTTATTAGGTCCTATGCTGGTTCAATTTAGATTATTTTTATTAGGTCCTATGCTGGTTCAATTTAGATTACGTAGGAGGAAATGAGTTTTTCCCAGTCCATTTGCAGGAGTTTCAGGTTGGGGAAAAGCCAGGGCCATGTCCTGAGCTAACTAAAAATGTCCATACAACCCAGAGTTTCCTATGTGTGCTTATTTATCCTCTTTTTCCTCAGACCCAGGTTCCTGAAAATATGGTTTGTAGCCCCACCTATCTTTCTCTTCTAAACCAAGTAGGTCTAAGGGAAGAGCCTGTCACCAGCTGACAAACCCCTACTTTCACTGCTTCAAATATGGGGTTTAGATTTTGTACTCAGGGTGTGCCCCTCACTTTTGGAAAGTGTTCGCTGCTGACTTTGAAATCTGCAGGTGTGGCCCTTTTTTCTGCTTCTTAGCCCTACTTGATCTCTGCTACTATTGGCAGCCTGTTCTTTTTTGTTTAGGGGTTTAGCAGCTACACTGTATTCCACTGCAGGAATAAAAAAAAAAAATAGTAACAGTTAACCAGCCCTTCCCTGATGGACATTTAGGTTGTTTCTAGTCTCTCACTATTCTAAACATTCCTGTAATGAACATCTTTGTATATGTGCATCTGTGCAAAAAAAAATTCCAGGCTGGACTGTCTCAAAGGGTCTGTGCCTTTTAACCTTTGATTGCTACTGTCCAGCTGTCAAGACTCCCTGCCCTCTGCTACCAGATGGCTAGAGGAGGGGCTGGGCCTGATGACCTGGGCTGGCCTTTCCTTCCTGCTCCAAGGCCGGAACAGGAGAGTGTGGATGGTCACCAAGGACATCCTGCTTCCCCCGCCCGTTCAGATCCTTTGACATCTCTTCACTTATTGGAAAAGACAGTGACTCTGCCTGTAATTGAAGAGCACGGGAAACAGGAAGGCAGGAAGAGAGATAAGCAGCTAATTGAATTGGGTGCCCTGCTGCTGCCAGTCAGTGCCTGGACGCTAAGCCAAGGAGGCTCCTGCCCTTTCCTCCTAGGCATGGTTCTTGGGTGATAGGGCCCGGATCTCTTCTCTTGTCCCTGTTGCCCCTGGGCAGAACCAGGACAGGAAGGGCTTTGTGACCAGACCTGGGGCCATGCTGTGTTTTCAACCAAGGGAGAAAGGTCTCGACCAGGCTGTGGGCAACATGACCTTGAATGAGTGGTTCAGCCTCTCAAGGCTTCTGTTCTCCTCCCTCTGTAAAACAAGGGCTCAGATGAGGTGGACCTAAGAAGCCACCCAGCTCTGGCCTTCTGTGATGATAACATCAAAAGCTTGGTTGAGGGGGATGAGGTGGTCCAGTCTGAAACCCCTGTCTCCCTTTTCCTGTAAAACAGGGATCAGAGTAGCTTGTGATAAGGTCTGGCTGTATGCTGAGAAATGGCCAGGGAACCAGAAAGAGCCACAGTTCACTTCTCTGGGATCCAAGGTCAGATGGGCCAGAGGAGGTGGGTTGCAATGAGCTGTGGGTCCAGGAGCTGGGGTGGCAGGCTGTCGTGGCCTATCCTAGGTGACTGGAAAAGTAACCTGCAGAAAAACAAAGGAACCTGCCTACCCCTGGGCCAGCAGCCTATGGATCTCAACTGCTCAGGGCCTTCCCCACTAATTAATAAATATTTGACTTTCCCATTATGGAGTTAATATGCAAACTTTGAGTCACACGCTGCTGAAAATATAGGCTGTGCAGAAGCCCCAGAGAGGCACCATGGGGGCCGGTGGCGAGGTGGGGGTACTCAGGGACTGGGCCTCATCCCTGTCTAAGTTAAGGGTCCAAGGAGGGTGGAGCCAAGGCAGCTGACCCGGGAGGCAGACATGAGCACCCACCCTCCTCAGCTGGACCTTGGGTAAGTGATGTGGCCTCTCTGTGCCCCAGGATGCTCTTCTGTGGCTGAGGATAGCGTGCCCACCCTGCCCCATCCCCATGAACCCCTAGGGCACAGCCTTTGGGACTGTCTAGGGGTCAAATACAGGCTGTGCCCTGATGGGGGTGTGTATGTATGGTCTTGGACAAGTTAGTGAGTGTGCCTTGGTTTCCTCTGCTGTGACATGGAGATAGGAATGGAAGGAGAGGACCCCGCAGGGCCTAGCAGCTGACCCAGATACCTCACCTGCCCCATCCCTGGAGCGGGAGCCTCTCCCACAATATCCATACCCACAAGGGGGCAAGAAACTCCGCCACCCATATTGCTCATGATAGATGAGAAGCTTTGAAGGGCTTGTCGTCCAAGAGGATCAGGGAGCAGCTCTTCCCCAGTTCCCACCCCCACCCTACAGACCCTCAGGACACCCACAGGCTGGAGCTACTGCCTAAGTGAACTGCTGCCCACCAGCATTCCTGCAGGTGCCACTGCTTCTACTGATGCTAATAAAAGACGGAAGAAACAAAGCAATTTAAAATTCCAATGAAATTAAAAATAAATCTAGGACCTCACAGCAGATTCAGTTGCGTAGCTGTTGCTGAGTGCAGCCTGAGGGATGGAAGGAAGGTCTGGGGCCGCCCCTGCCGCGGGTACCAAGCCTGCAAGAGGACAGAGGCTCAGAGATGAAGGGCCAGGAGCAGGCCAGATAGATCTCATCCCTGTTTAGGATTTAACAACTAAAAATAAGCTCTGAGCCAACGAGGAAGGAAGTCAGCCTCTTTCATTTACCAGAGTCCAACCATGATCCGCTACAAACAAACCTGAGGCTTGATAAAATCAGAGGGAGACAAAGATCCGAATCACTGCTTGTCCACACACTGCAGAGAGGCTGTGGCCAGCACAGGTAAGCTAGGACAAGTAAATTAAAAGGTAGTATAAGGATTAGAAAGGAGTAAAATTATCTGCATAGAAAAACCCAAGAGCCCAGCTGCAGTAGTCCCAGCTACTCAGGAGGAGTCCAAGAGATCAGCCTGGCCAACATATTGAGACCCTGTCTCTAAAAAAAGAAAACCCAAGAGAATAAGACTTTAGCAACATAAGATCAACATACAAATGCAACCGTACTCCTTGACAGCAGAGGTTGGCAAACATTTTCTGCAAAGAGCAGATATTTTCAGCTTTGCAGGCCATACAGTTTCTTTTGTAATTTATTAACACTCCAGTTCTTGCAGGAATACAGCCACAGACATACATAAATGAATGGGTGTAGCTGTGTTCCAATAAGACTTCATTTACAAAAGCAGGCAGCAGGCCAGATTTGGCCCACAGGCAGTAGTTTGGGACTCTTTTGTTTTGAAACAGGGTCTTGCTCTGTTACCCTGACTGGTGGGCATTGGCATGGTCATGGCTCGCTACAGCCTCGACCTCCTGGGCTCCAGTGATACTCCCACCTCAGCCTCCTGAATAGCTGGGACTATAAGCACATGCCACCAAGCTCAGATAATTTTTTAATTTTTAGTAGGGATGGGGTCTCACCATGTTACCCAGGCTGGTCTTAAACTCCTGCCTCAAGTGATCCTCCTGCCTCAGCCTCCCAAAGCACTGGGATTACAGGCATGAGCCACTGCGCCTAGCCTGTCCATTTTTAAATTCAGCAATTTGTCTTTCTATTAAGTTGCAAAACTTCATATATTCTAGATACAAGTCCCATATCAGGCACATGATCTGCAAATATTTTCTCCCATTCTGGAGTTGTCTTCACTTTCTTTGTGATATCCTTTGAAGCACAAAAGTTTTGAATTTTGATGATGTCAAAATGTCTTTGGTCACTTGTATTTTCGGTGTTTTTATCTAAGAAGGCTTTGCATAACCCAAGGTCATGAAGATACACACTCCTGTGTTTTAAGAGTTTTCTGATTTTAGCTCTTCCATTTAGGTCTGTAATTCTTTTTTTTTTTTTTTTTTTTTTTTTTTTTGAGACAAAGTTTCGCTCTTGTTGCCCAGGCTGGAGTGTAATGGCACGCAATCTTGGCTCACTGCAACCTCTGCCTCCCGAGTTCAAGCGATTCTCCTGCCTCAGCCTCCCGAGTAGCTGGGATTGCAGGCATGCGCCACCATGCCCAGCTAATTTTGTATTTTTAGTACAGACAGGGTTTCTCCATGTTGGTCAGGCTGGTCTCGAACTCACGACCTCAGGTGATCAGCCCGCTTCGGCCTCCCAAAGTGCTGGGATTACAGGCATGAACCACTGTGCCCAGCCCGTAATTCATTTTGAGTTAAGTTTTGTGTACATCATGAGGAAAGGATCCAACTTCATTCTTTTGCATATCGATATCTAGCTGTCCCAACACCATTTGTTGAAGAGACCAATCTTTCTCCTATTGAGTTGTTTTGGCTCCCTTGTGAAAATCAATTGACCATAAATGTAAGGGTTTATTTCTGGATTTTCTATTCCATTGATCTGCATGTCCATCTTTATGCCAGTACCACATTGTCTTGATTCCTGCAGCTTTGTATTGTTTTTAATGGCAGCTTTGTATACACTTTGAAATCAGAAAGTGTAAATCTTCCAACTTTGTCCTCCTCCTTCAAGACTGTTTTGGCTATTCTGAGTCCCATGAAGTTTAGTCTCAGCTTGTCAAGTTCTGCAAAGAAGCCAGCTGAGGTTTTGATAGAGATTTGCATTGGATTTATAGATCAACTTAGGGAATATTGCCATCTTATTATTGTCTTCCAATCCATGAACACAGGGTGTCTTTCCATTTATTTTTCTTTCAACAATGTTTTGTAGTTTACAGATTTTGAGTTTTGCTCTTTTGTTAAATTTATTCCTCAGTCTTCTTTTTGATGCTGTTGTAATTGGAATTTTCTTAATTTTTGGATTGTTCATTGTGAATAGAAACAGTTGATTTTTGTATATTGATCTTGTATCCTGCAACCTTGCTGAACTTCTTTATTCTAATAGTTTTTTAGTGAATTTCTTAGGATATCCTGTATACAAGATAATGTCATCTGTGACTAGAGATGGTTTTACTTCTTTCTAATATGAATGCTTTTTTTTTTTTTTTTTTGGTCTAATTGCTCTGGCTAAAACTTTTAGTACAATGTTGAATAGGAGTGGAAAGATACTTTGTCTTATTCCTGATTGTAGAGGGAAAGCATTCAATCTTTTACCATGAAGTATGATGTTAACTATGTAGTTTTCATAGTTTTTTGAGTATTTTTATCATGAGGGATATTGATTTGGCAAATGCTCTGTGTCTGTTGGGATGAACATGTGGTAGTTGTCCTTCTGTCAACATGGTATTAACATTAATTGATTTTTGGATGTTGAACCAACCTTGCATTCCTGGGATAAGTCCCACTTGGTCATGGTATATAATCTTTTTTCTAAGTGGCTGGATTTAGTTTGCTAGTATTTTGTTGGTTTTTGCATCTATATTCATAATGGCTATATGGTCTGTAGTTTTTTTGTGTGTAATATCTTTGTCTGGTTTTAGAATTAGGGTAATACTGGCCTTACAGAATTCATCTGGAAGTGTTCTCTCTTTTTTTATGGAAGAGGTTGTGAATAATTCTTATTTAAATGCTTAGTAGAATTCACCTATGAGGCCATCTAGGTCTAGGCTTTTCATTGTGGGTAGTGTTTTGATTGCTAATTCAGTCTCTTTACTTGTTATAGGTCTATTCAGATTTTCAATTTCTCAAGTTAGTCTTGGTAGTTGATGTCTTTCTAGGAATTTGTCCATTTCCTCTAAATTATGAAACTGACAAAAGAGGCAAATGGCCTTTATGGAGAAGATAAGTTTATTCAGTGGTATTTTTTAAAGACCTAAATAAACTTAGAAATATGTCATGCATATAGACAGAGATTCAAATGGAAGAAATTCAGTCCCTACATCTTGAGCATTTATGTGTGTGTAACTCAAAAGCTGACTTAATTGATAAAAACAAAGGGACCAAAAATGGCCAAGGCACTCTTGAGAAAGAAGTATCAGGGTTGGGGAAGGGGCTTGTCCTGTTATAGCTTAAAGTTGAGACAGTGGGATCAGCACAAGGACCAGGAGACAAAGCAGGGGTTGCAGATCACTGGGAAGACATACGCCATGCTGGGACAAATGGTTATCCACAGGGAATAAGTGACAGAGGAGCCCTACCTCACACCATACCCAAAAAGGAATCCCAGGCAGACTAGAAATCTAACTGTGGAAAGCAAAATCATATCATTCTTTGAAGAAAATGATGGAGAATATAATCCCCAGGATAGAAAGGATTTCCAAAATGAGAGGAAAAAAAAGACAAGCCACAAATTAAGAGTGGGTGTCTGCCACACTTATAATGGACCAGTGTCCAGAATAGAGAGCCACGGATGTGGCTGCAGAAAGACAATGATGGGAACGGGCAGAGAGCCAGGGGTGGGGAGGGGGCGGGATGGGTAGGTGAGTCAGAACAACACATATATGGCTGGAGACAGACAGGAGTAGGTCTGTGTCTGGAGAAGGCGAGACATGAGGCCGGGCTGAAGGCAAAAGGACAGGCAGCAACATCAGGACAAGACAGGAAACACAGACAAATCTGGGGCCCTGGGTGCAGGCAGAGAGTAAGGTGTGGGCTCCCAAAGACAGAGCCCAGCTAGGGAGTGGGCAAGGGAAACTGAGGCACATGGAAGCGTCAAGAAAGTCAGGCTGGAGAGGGATTAAAGTGTCTCCAGCCCCACCAGCAGGGCCACCTTGGCCACTCCAGGGCTGTGGGATGTGGAAGGTGTGTGTGGATAAATGTGTGCCCAGAGCACCTGACTGTCTTTGTATGTTGAGGGTGTCCCTGAATGTCTGGGCATACATGTGAGCATCTCAGCACATGTATGTAGCTTGTGTGTGTGCACATGTTAGAGAACGAGAGGCAGGATCCTTTGTACAGGGCCCATTGTTCGCTGCTACCCTCCACTGCCAGTTCCGGCCCAGAAAGAGCTAGAAGGAAGGTGGCCAGCCTTTTCTGAGCACCCGTACCAGGCTGACTGACATGCATTCTGTCATTTCATCTCCATTCCCCTGCCCTCACGGGAAACAGACATCAGGAGAGCTGCAGTCACTTCCCTGAGGTTCCATGGCTGGTCACTGGGATGTGTGGATTCACACCTGTGGCTGACCTCAGGGGCCCTCAGGCTACCACCCTAGTCACTGGGCTGGGGCAGGGTCCCTGGGACAGCCAGGAAGGTATGGAGCAGCCACTCCTGCCCCTCCCCACACCCCTCCCACAGAGGCTGGAGAACAGCTGTGTCTGCCCTAGCCCAGCCGCCATCCCTGCCCCCCCTCCTGGGCGACCTCATTAGGGATTCTGTCTCTGCCACCAGCTAATTAGTGTCACGTTAATTGAGCATTCAGGAGGCTGCCACCTCCAAGGGCAGAGTGTGGCAGCGAAGGGGAATGCAGATGTGGAGCTGCTTCCCCTGGCGAGCTGGGGCCAGGCCCTGTGCCAGGGACCCCTTCCATCCTAGAGAAGCCCTGGACACCCCTTGCTCCCCCATTTCAACACAGATAAATACCCTGAGCCCTAACAAAGGAGGTAGTAGACAAAGCGTGCAACAGCTTGAGACAGAAACGACACTGGGTGAATACCTACTGTGTGCTTGCACACCTTTCACTCTCCCCTCTCCTATGGGAAAGCGAGAATTTGCTCCATTCTACCGTCCAGAAAGCTGAAGTCCACCAAGGGAACCCCTTCTCCAGGGGCATGCCCAGTGAAGCAGTAGGAACCTAGGACCGCAGGGAGATCCAGGAGGTAGCTCTGGTGCCAGCAGAACCCACCTCCAAGCCTCCTGTCTGCCACTTCCGGCTCCTTGGACAGGCGACTTGCCCTTTCCAAGCCTCAGCTGCTTATCTGTCAAATGGGGGCAGCCCCAGAATGCACCCCACAGGATGGTGAGGGCTGAAGAACACACTCCTCTCCCTGGACCCAGCCTGGCCCTGCCTGGCTCACTCTGCGGTAGGTGCCTGGGGTCCCATATCACAGGCCCTGCGGTGCAGAGTGTTGCAGTCCAAGCTCCCCGCTGCTCCATGGTCCCTCTGGCACATCCCCAACACACTCCGCCTGCCCTGCCCACTCCTCAGCTTCTGGAAGGCCCGCTCTTGTGTCTCCCTATAGCAATATTAAATCCCACTCAAAGGGCTGGTTTTAATTGGCATAATACACTCGTTAATAACCGCATCTATTTAACACACCTGTAAAAGGCCCATAACATTAACTTAATGGCAGCAGCAGCTCATCCAGCACTTCCAGCCCAGCCAGCCTTTTAAATTTCCCGACAAGTCTTTAATGGGGGCCGCAGCAGGCAGAGGCAGAGTGGGGGAAGGAGTGGCCCCAGTACACAGTGGGGAGCACCCTGGCTTCTGCACGTTTGAACCCACATGCTGCCTGGTGGCTGCCCCTGCAACCTCCCAGAGGCCTGGGAACGGGATTCTTTGGCCTTGGAGCCGCCATCCACGGGACGCTTTCCAAGCACCCTCGGTGGTGGCACCTGCAATTATTTAGATGTCAGGGTGGTGAAAAAAAACAGGATCTGCCCTAGACAGTCTCCAAATCTAGCTCAGGAGAAAAGTAGACCGACAGCTACAGCATGGGGGTCCTACGAGGACACATCAGGGGCTGCCTGGCTGGGGGACACCTCGGCTGAGACCTGAGGGTCAGGAGAGCCAGTGGGTCAGGGGTATGTAGGCAACCCCTCTTACTGCATTTACCCAGCACACAACGCAAGCTCCTACTGTGTACCACGCACCAGTGGGCACCAGTGCGCACCAGTGCATGGTGGAACGCTGGGTGGAGGCCATCCCTGACTCATGGGCAGTACCCCCCCACACACATTTCACCACTTTGGATCAGGTGCTGTGACCCACAGATGAGGCCCTTCGCATAGGGGTGTGGGGCAGGGGAAACAGATACAGACCCGGAGAGCAGTCTGTCCAGGTGGTCAGCACGGGGAGGCAGTGCTTCAGTTAGACCCTAAAGGACCAGTGAGGCTTCGGTTATGGAGGAAAGAGGGCACATCAGTGTGAGAGAATGGGCCCGAGCCACAGTACCAACGCTGCCCAGTGACTGAGAGCAGGAGTCGGGGGGATGGAGGACCTGGGCTCAAATCTTGGCTCACAAATCCTCTCTCGGCCACCAGTGGTCTCAAACTGGCAGCCTGTGGGCCATATCCCGCCCACCTGGTGTGTGGTTGGCCCTGCTGGGTATTTGAATGCTGCTTAAATGTGAACATTCTCTGGTCAGGACACACCCTCCCTGCCCACCTCAGTCCCTGCCATCTGTCCTCTCTAGGCATTTGTTTGTGACCCCCCACTTGACACTCTACTCCTTAAATGTCTGACCTTCTCTTCTGAAGCACGGGGCTGCCACAAGGACTGCGGAAGGGCAAGGCCATGAGGGTTTGGCACAATGCCTGGCCTGGAGGGAATAGTCAACAGAGGGTGGCATATGAGAGGAAGCTGGGGACGCCATGTGTGGCTCCAGGGGCCTGCGGGAAGGAGGCCTGGGCCAGGTGGCCAGGGCCTTGAATGCCACCCTGAGCAGCTCAGACTCACACAAGCAGGAGCTCAGTGGAGGGCATTACAGAAAGAGGCAGCTGGGAGCTTGGAGGCAGTGGAGGGGGCTCCGACGAAGTCATCAACCCCACAACCATGCCCCCACTGAGGGTAGGCACTGAGCTAAGCCGGCCCTTAACACCTCTCACAGAACCTCCCAGGTCAGCAGCAGCATTCACCCATTTCACACAAGGGAAAATGAAAGCTCAGAGAGGGACAGTGTTGTGCCTAGGGCCACACAGCCAGTGTGTGGCAGAGCTGGGACTTGAACCAGATCTGTGGCTCAGAGTCCACGTTCCACCTGCAGCCCCACCGCCGGATGCTGTAAGGCTGCCCCCCAGGCCTCTGTGCTCTTCCCAGGAGCAGAAGCTGCCTCACCAAGGCAGGTGGGAGCCAGAAGGGGCCACGGGAGTAAGAGGAGCTTTGATGCAGCTGCCAAGGGCACTACCCCAGGCTCCAGGCAGAACCCGAGGAGGACAGGGAGCTGTGCGCCCCTCCCCCACCCTAAATCAATACTCAGTCACTGGCTGCTGGCAATTATAGAAAAGCACAGTGGAATAAAATCCCCCTGCCATCCCATAACCTGGGCCCTCTTCTCCAGGCTGTCAGCATTTGGGGCTTGTTCCTTCACACCTTGGTTCTACCTCCTTCCAGAGAGGAGGAGAGAGCTTGCAAGGGTGTAGTAAGTTACAGGCACGTGGGAGCTGCCTCTTTCCATGTGCCTGCCCCATCCATATCCCCCACATCTCCAGGGCCTCTCAAACCTCATGTTTAGGGCCCAGCAAGTCCCATTGCTTCTGAGGGCGCCTGGGTGTGGGTACTCTGCCTGGAGCTGGCAGTTGGGCAGCTCCCAGGGCTTCCTTTGGCCCCTTTCCAGCCAGCAGCCTGAGGGGTCGTAGAAAGACCTGAGTCAGATCTCTCTTCTCAGCTCAGAACCTTCCAACATGGAGGAAACCCCCAGGTCCTGGCAGTGGCCCTGAAGCCTGCTGGTTTGCAGCGTACTCCCACCTCTCCAGCCTGTCTTCCCCACCCACCCTCACCCTGCACCAACTGCTTCCTCAGCTGCGCCAGGTCCCAGGTCCCATGCACTCACCAACCCCCCAAGACTACCTTCCATCAGCCATCCACATGGCTCCTTTGCCCACCTCCCTCCAATCTGTACTCCAAAGCCACATTATCAGAGGAGGCTTCTTTGCTGACCACCCTGTCCAAGCTAGGTGTCCCTCCATCTCGCCACTCATAGTCCCATGCCCTGCTGTTCTGGTTACTGTAGCTGTGTGGTAACCCCAAAACCAGCAGCTCCAAACAGCCACTTATGCTCGGGAATAGGGGCCGGGCACAGTGGGGAGGGTGCAGCTGCCCTGTGATGTCCTGGTGATGGTAGGGGCCACGGAAATCATCTGAAGACCTGCATGCTCACATGTTAGGCCTCAGCTTCGTCAGAACGCAGTGGCCAGGTTCCAAGGATGGAGGTCCCAAGAGAACATATTCCAGGTGGAAGCCACATTGCCTCTTACAACCCAGCCATGAGAGTCACACGGCACCACTTCCGTGGCATCCTATTTGATAGAATGGAGTCACAAAGCTGCAGGCCCCCTCCCCACCATCCTTGCCACTGCTGAGAAGCCTGCCCCAGCCCGCTGGCTCACCTACTTCCTTCATGTAAGAGCTTTTCCTTCCATTACATTTACCAACATGGGACTGTGCAATTGCACTAAACACTCGCAGCTGGGCCCACTTTCAAGGGAGAGTCTGGAGCCTTCACCAAGCTGGGGTCAGGGCCCCAAGTAGTCTGGGACCCCAAGCCACCTCCATTGCTACTCTGGTGGAACAGGTTGGGTTGGAGGCACCCATGGGTGGGCTCAGGAAAGTCCTTCAGGGAACAAGATGTAAAGGAGGAGCTGCAAACCCAAAGGCTTCCAGGGGCCACCAGGGCATTGTGGCCGGGCCAGGCTTCAGACAGGGACTCCAGTGACTTGGAGGCTCATGCCCCACCTGAAGGCACTCACATTTGAAGCACATTGAAGCACTGGGCAGCTCCCCCAAGCCCATCTCTAAGAGGGACTGGGGCTCAGGGCCACCAGCTGAAAGTTGCTAAGTGCCAGGCAGAAGCCCAGGGCAGGCGTGAGAGCTGCCTCCCTGGGTGGCCTCTGATGGGTGGCCTCCCTGCCTTCTTGAACCTCTAGGCTGACTCTGTGGTCACTCCTCAGGACTGTCCTCCTCCTGATTCTAGGGAAGAGGAGGGCCTCATGAAGCCCCTGGCTTCGCCCTGCCTCAAGGTGGAGGTAGGGTGAAGACAACCTGGAAAGCAGACAGACTGGGCCTGAATCTCAGCTCCACCCTTTGCTGATTGCATGCTCTTGGGAATCTCTGAGCTTCCACTTCCTGCTCTGTACAGTGGGACCTGCATGAGTCACCTACTGCTGTGTGACAAGTAAAACTCAGTGGCTTAAGGCAGCAACAGTCAGTTAACATCTCTCATGGTTTCTGTGGCTTAGGAAGTTGGGAGCAGCTTGGCTGAGTGGTTCTGCTCAGGGTCTGTCAAGAGGTTGCAGTCAGGATATTGGTCAGGGCTGCACTCTCATCCGAAGGCCTGACTGGGGCTGGAGGATCTGCTTCCAAGAAGTCTCACATGGTCTTCTTGGCTGAAGGCTGCAGTTCATGGCCACATGGGCCTCTTCCTCCATGGGCTGCTTCAGTGTCCTGACACGACAGTGGCTTCCCCCAGAGCAAGTGGTCTGAGAGAGCGAGTGAGGAGGAAGCCACAACTACTTTTATGACTGAGCCCTGGAAGCCATATTCTTTCACTTCCAGAGTATCGTACTAGTTATACAGGTCAGTCCTGTTTGGTGTGGGTCCCAGGGACTGGACAAGGGCATGAATACCAGGAGGTATAAAAATCATTGGTGTGAGTGGCAGATCATGGAGGCCAGCTGCCAAATGTCCTAACTTGTTTGTTTCCTCATCAGTAAAACGGGGACCATCTCCCACCTCTAGGTCGTTAGGGCCTCCAAATGAGAGTGGCATCTCAAAGTGCTGACCTGTAATCCCAGCACTTTCAGATGCCAGGTGGGAGGGTCACTTGAGCCCATGAGTTCGAGACCAGCCTGAGCAGCATAGTGAGACCCCATGTCTACAAAAAATACAAAAATTAGCCAGGTGTAGTGGCACACCCTTGTAGTCCCAGCTACTTGGGAGACTGAGGCAGGAGGATCACTTGAGCCTGGGAGGTCGAGGCTGCAGTGAGCTATGATTGTGCCACTGCATTCTACCCTGAGTGAGACCCTGTCTTCAAAAAAAAAAAAGAAAAAGAAAAAAAAGCCATGGCCATGGAGCCTAGCACATACTAGACGCTCACCAAAATGAGCTTCTGTATTATGGCACTTTCTGTGGAATGGCAGAGGGACCAGGTCACCCTCAGTGAGCCCTGTTGACCACATGGGGGCAAAATGCCCCTTCTTTCAGTGAATGGGGACTAGGAACAGGCACTCCTTTTTCTTCTTCTTCTTCTTCTTAAGGTTTTAAACACCTAATTCATTCCATCCATTAGATAGATTTTGTAGATTTAATCATTTTCACAGTTGGTGGCTCATTGGATACTCAAGATAAACTCCAAATGAAAGTATAATGGTGAGGACAAATGAGTTTTCACACCACAATGGCAGAAACTTGCTTGGGAAGAGAGTTTAAGAGGAACAAAAATACATACAGATATAATTTTTTTTTTCCCCGGCAGCCGCTTTTGCTGACTCCAGTAGGTTACCACAGTTAATTTCACCAGTTTTGTTCATCTGTAAAATTGCATAAAAGTGACATTTTTGTGCTCATTATAGCAACTGCTGATTTATGGCTGGTAAATGAAGAGCTGGTCCCTTTTTTGCGGGACTCTCCGAGTGGCGCTAAGTGCCCATGAAATTGCTTGTATAATGTAGTTTAAATCCAATCTCGGAGAAAGATTCCCCCTTGGCCAAAGTGACATTTCCATGCTCCACACCGAGTTTATTTTAGGCCACTTAGGAGGAGGCTGCCCCGGGCAGAGTCGGGATGGGGGCCATGGCCGGGTCCACTTGCCCAGCCCCAGTGAGGCCAGATGGACGGAGAGCCACCTACTTCTTCACTCCCTGCTGCCCTGGCCAGGTCAGACCACACCCTTCACCCCAGGGCAGAGGCAAATAAGCCGACCGAAGCTCATTTGCCTAGGCTCATAGGCCTGCCCATGCCTTACCCTGCTTAAAACCTCCCATGGATGCCCAGTGCCCCAGGTCGGGGCTTCTCCCCCTTGGCCCTGCTGACAATTGGGACTGGACCCTTCTGTGTGGCAGAGCTGTCCTGTGCATTGTAGGATGTTTAGTGGCAATCCGGGCCATGACCCACCCGACGCCAGTAGCACCTCTACCCCTAGCTGTGACAGCCAAACATGTCTCTACACACAGCCAGAGTGCCCCGTGCAGTGAGAGCCGCTGTCCTGCAGCGAAGAGGCCCTCCCGGCTGGCCACCTTTCTTGGGTTTCTCTCTGCAAGCCTGCCCCGGGCTCCCTCTCTCTTCCCGAGTCATTTGCAGTTCCCACCCGGACTACTTCTCTGCCTCAGGGCTTTTGCCTAGGCTGTTTACTCTGCCTGAAATCTGTTTCTCCCTCTTTTTTCACCCCTTCTACCAGTGGCCCAGGACTTAACCAGGATACAGTTCCTTTTGGGAAACTGTCTCTGGACCCCCATGTCCCACCACCGCCTGTTCCTCTCCATCCCATTTCACTTGGATTGGTTGTGAGCCCACGACGGTGTCAGGGACGATGCTTTAGAAGGATGGGATATGGCCTGCAGCCTTCTGATCAGTGGGGAGGTAGCAGGGTCTGCACTCTATCCCCAGCTGCGATGCCAGTCCCACCTGTGCCCGTCAGAAGGGTGGCATGAGTCCCCTGCCCCTTTTCTGGGAGGGCCCTTTCTCTGGGCAGACGGGAAAGGTATTAATACACTCACAGAACACCAGCTTTTGTTAATGCCATCTACCGCACATGACCCGTCAAACCCTCCCAGCCACCTTGGGAAGTAGTATTAGCAGCAGCATCACCCCATTTTACAGAGGAGGAAGCAGAGGCCGAGTGGTGAAGCTCCTCTCCCAAGCTCCCATGAAAGTAATGAGCTCCAAGCACCTATCATGTACCTCACCCCCTACTGAGCCCCCTGGCGCCTCCATTCCTTGAGGCTACCTTGGAGACCTGGCATGATCATGACCCCCATTCTACAGATGGGAAAACTGAGGCTCAGCTGGGCAAACTACATGCCCAGGGCCATTCCATCTGCCTCCTGGAACTCCACCACCACCACTCTCCACACCCCCTCAGCCCCGGGAAAGCCGTGGGCTGCCCTTGGGAAGGTCTCAGGACCAGGGAGGGGCTATGGATGGGGGCAGGAGTCTGCCCGCCATGGCCCTCCTTCCCCATGGCAGGGCCAGTTGTGTCTACTTACAGTGGGGACAGTCAGCCTGTAGCACAGAGCGTACCCTTCAGCCCCATGCAGGCAGCTCACTAAAAAGGCAGCAGCAGCCATGCTGGCCTTTCAGGTGAACAGTAGACTCAAGGAGGGGCCAGGAAGCAAGAGGCAGCAGCTCGCCCTGGCGCTAAGCCCCATCTGCCGTGTTCACATAGTAGCACGCTTAACCAGCCCATGAGGTGGGCAGGGGGTCATCATCCCGTTTCACAGGTGAGGAAGGGAGGCACAGGGAGGATAAAAGGGTTAGAAGGAAGGAATGTCCCCCAGAGTGGTGACAGAATGAAAGATGATACCAAGCACTGGCAGGTTGTGGGGCCACTGGAACTCCTGTGCTCTGCGGGTGGGAGTGTAGCCTGGCATGGTCTCACGAATAAATGGTCAGGCATTTTCTCCCAAAGCCGGGCAGGGGCATCTCCCCTGAGACCTAGAAATTCCATTCCTGAGTATATATCCAACAGAACTCTGCATACACTATAGGGGCCATGGCACTGTATTTATTTACTTTTATTTTTTTGAGACAAAGTCTTGCTCTATCTGCCAGGCTGGAATGCAATGGCACAGTCACAGCTCACTGCAGCCTCCAACTCCTGGGCTCAGGTGATCCTCCCACCTCAGCCTCCAAAGTAGCTAGGACTACAGGCATGCACCATAATGCTTGGCTTTTTTTTTTTTTTTTTTCCCATAAAGATGAGGTCTTGCTGTGTCGCCCAGGCTGATCTTGAACTCCTGGGCTCAAGTGATCCTTCCACTTCAGCTGCCCAAAGTGCTGGGATTACAGGTGTGAGCCACCTCACCCAGCTAGAAACAACCCAAATGCCATCAAGAATAGAAAGGATGGGCCAGGTGCAGTGGCTCATGCCTGTAATCCCAGCACTTTGGGAGGCTGAGGCAGGAGGATCACTTGAGCTCAGGAGTTTGAGACTGGCCTGGCCAACGTGGCACAACCCTGTCTCTGCAAAAAATACAAAAATTAGCCAGGCCTGGTAGCGCATGCCTAGGATCACTTGAGTCTAGGAGGTCGAGGCTGTAGTGAGCCATGACTGCACCACTGCACTCCAGCCTGGGTGACAGAGCAAGACCCTGTCTCTAAAAGAACAGAAACGATGAATAGATTGCGGCATAGTCACACAACAAATACCATACAGCAATGAAACAGACCAGACTACTCCCCACACAGCCACCCGGATGACTCTCTCATAGTATGAAGTGATAGAAGCCAGGTGCAAATGAGTACATACTGTAGAATTCCATCTTACCACGTACACAAACCAGGCACAACCAGTCCATGTCAGAAGTCAGGATAGTGGTTAGTGTGGTGTGGTTAGAGACTGGGAGGGGCCCAGGGACCCTACAGGGGATTAGCAATGTCCTGTCTCCTGGCCTGGGTACCATAAAACAGGTGTGTTCCTTTTGTGAAAGTTCATCAAGCTTATGATGCAGGCAGTTCCCTGCACTTTACACTTAAATTCGATGTTTTAAAATGTAGAAGGAATAAGGAGTAAAATGAATGAGAAATGAGTGGAGGGGGCAGGACTCGTGAGCCCTGTGGGGAGAGGTGGGCGTGGCCTCCTGATGGGCCCTCACATCTGTTTCCTCCCGCAGGCGAGGCGGTGGCCAGCGCCATGCATTCCTCCCGCTACCCGAGCCCAGCAGAACTGGACGCCTATGCCGAGAAGGTGGCCAACAGCCCGCTGTCCATCAAGATCTTCCCCACCAACATCCGTGTGCCCCAGCACAAGCACCTCAGCCGCACAGTCAATGGCTATGACACCAGTGGCCAGCGCTACAGCCCCTACCCGCAGCACACTGCTGGCTACCAGGGCCTTCTGGCCATCGTCAAGGCCGCGGTTTCCTCCTCCAGCACGGCCGCACCAGCTGGGCCCGCCAAAAGTGTGCTCAAGAGCGCCGAGGGCAAGCGGACCAAGCTGTCACCGGCCGCCGTGCAGGTGGGCATTGCGCCCTACCCAGTGCCCAGCACTCTGGGGCCCTTGGCCTACCCCAAGCCACCTGAGGCGCTTGCTCCACCACCTGGCCTACCTGCAGCCGCCACTGCTGCCTCCGTCATCCCCCTGCCAGGCCGGGGCCTGCCCCTGCCACCTTCCAACCTGCCCTCCATCCACAGCCTCCTCTACCAGCTCAACCAGCAGTGCCAGGCCCCGGGTGCCGCACCCCCTGCCTGCCAGGGCGTGGCTGTTCCCCATCCCAGCCCTGCCAAGCACGGCCCAGTGCCCAGCTTCCCCAGCATGGCCTACTCGGCCGCAGCCGGTCTGTCCGACTGCCGGAAAGGCACTGAGCTGGGCCAGGGAGCCACCCAAGCCTTGACGTTGGCTGGGGCCGCCAAGCCTGCAGGGTACACAGACAGCGGCCTGGATTACCTGCTATGGCCGCAGAAACCGCCCCCACCGCCGCCCCAGCCACTGCGTGCCTACAGTGGGAGCACGGTGGCCAGCAAGTCCCCTGAGGCTTGCGGGGGCCGGGCATATGAGCGGGCCAGCGGGTCACCCCTCAACTGTGGCGTGGGGCTGCCCACCAGCTTCACCGTGGGCCAGTACTTTGCGGCCCCCTGGAACAGTGTGCTGGTGACCCCCACCAGCGACTGCTACAACCCGGCAGCAGCGGTGGCGGTCACGGAGCTGGGGCCAGGGGCAGCCCGGGAGCTGGCTGGGCCCCCTGCAGATGCCCTCTCGGGCCTGCCCAGCAAGAGTGTGTGCAACACATCGGTGCTGAGCAGCAGCCTGCAGTCACTGGAGTATCTCATCAACGACATCCGGCCGCCCTGCATCAAGGAGCAGATGCTGGGCAAGGGCTATGAGACGGTGGCTGTGCCCCGGCTACTCGACCACCAGCATGCCCACATCCGCCTACCCGTCTACAGATAAGGCCTGCCCTGCGGACATACGGACATGCGGACGGGGCGCGGAGCCAGGAGGCAGGCCGCCGAACAGGGTGGGCAGCTCATAGGGGCGCTCAGCCCCACCCTGTGCCTGCTGATGCCCACAGGGGAGCCAGGCTGGCTGCCGCCTCACTGCGGCCGGATGGAGGGTGGCAGGGCAACCTCACATACCAAGGCCCCCCCCCCACCATTGGTTGCCCCAGGACACAGTGAGGGCCTGGGGGCAGCCACTGACGCCCATGCCTTCCTTTATCTAAGCTGGCAGAGGCAGGGAGAGAGAAACCACTCAAAAACAGGAATGGTTCTTTCTGGGCCTCCTGGGACAGGGGCCCAGACCAAGGTGGGGTGCAGGAGGAAACAGGTGCACCAGAGTCAGGGTGGGGGCAGAGCAGCCCCCCAGGGGTCAGGCAGCTGTGTCTCCCCACACTGGCTCCCCAGTATTCTGGAAAAGGGGCACAGGAGGCCGATAGGAAGTCACTGGGCCCAAAGTGTCTCCCCACCAGCCAGGTGAAGACCACTCTGACAGAGGCCCCAGGGACTAGACCAGTCCCCCTGTTCCTCCTTCCCCTACCCCCACCATTCCTTCCTAACACAGAGTTGCACCCCCATCCCCATTCTCCAAACCCCGGACTACCATCTTCCCCCTTCCCTCCAATACATCTTATAGGGCTGCTGGGTACAGTTGTTCAGGCTGTGCACTGCACAAGGGCACCTTGTCCAAGGAGACACCACTTTCACCCAAATTTGTATATTTATTACAATTTTCTGCATCTTGAGGAAGGGGCATCCTTTTCCTGTTCGCACAAAGGCACCACAGGGGCTAACAATGGGCCTGAAATCTTAGATCCCATTCAGAGAGAACCTCCCTTGCCTTCTTCGAGGGATCTCTTGGGACCCTCTTGGTTTTAACTGGGAGGCCCAATCCAACTCCTTTCCTGCAAACCACCCTCCAAGGCCTGTCCCACACGATCAAGGCGGGGAAAGATAGGCAGGAGTCCCCTCATGAAGTCCTCAAGTCCTGGCCCCTCTGGCGCTCTGGAAGCGGTACTGTATCTCTCTCCAAGGCCTGTTCAAGCACTAAGTGCATTTACAAATCTCTGAGAATGTTTTTTTTTTATACTAAAATTGACCATTATATTCTACTGTGAGAAGTGCAGTCTGCACTATATTGTTTTAAAAACGAAGAGAAAGAAAAAAAAAGGAAAACACAGATGGTGTCTCAGCTGTCGGGTTGCTTTTGTAGCTGTTGTTTTCGTTTTCTTTCTTCCTCCCCTTAGGAGTGAAAGGGGCTGTCTCCTCCCAGCTGACCAGGCTTGCAGCCCGGGAGGGAAGCAGGCCAGGAACCTCCGGGTACCTCCTGTGCGTGGAGCATCCTGCCCTCAGTGCTTCCCCTAGTCCAGCCCTTTCGAGATGGACATAGTCGTTTAGCACACAGGCTGATGGCTGCTAGGTCAGGGCCAGCAATCGATCCCTAGAGCGGCAGAGACAGAACCAGACGAGGGCCCTCTTCCTCATTCCCTTCATGGTGGTCCCGGGGGGGGCGGGGGCATCTCCCCTCCATCACAATTTCTTCCCAGCTCTTCCTCTGTGCCTGGCATGCTCCAAGGGGCCATGGTGGCAGTGGGGCTGGGGACAGGCCACAGTGGCTAGGCAGCAGCCATCTCCATGGCCAACCCCATCTCAGCCAGGCCAGACATCCCAGTGCCCACCCACCCCCTGCTCTGGTGCCTGGGGATTGGCAGGAGACCACTCCTGCCCCAGGGAGCTCAGCATTTATTAGGCCTTGACTGTGGACCAGGCATTTTCCTACATACTGTGTCTTGCCAGAGCCTCACAACACCCTTGCAGGGTGGGAGGCGTTCGAGAGGAAAAAACTAAGACGTGTAGCAATCTGTGCGAGGTCACACGGCAAATCTGTGGGAAGCTGGGGTTCAAACCTCACAGCATGGACTCTTCCCTGTGTCCCGTTCCTGCCTTCGCCTCTTCCCAGCTCTTCTCCCCCAGCCTCCTAGCCCAATATCAGGGCCAGAGGAACTGGAGAACTTCCGGCTAAGGCAGGCCTCCCCTCCCATTCACAGAGCCCTGCCAGGGTGGCTGGCAATGGTGAAGTCCAGGGCAGAGGGGACGCCTTGGATTCGACTCTGCAGAGGGTGGTCCACCTCCCTGAGACCAGGCATCCAGGTCGGGCAGCACATACTACCCAGTCCACAGAAGAGGAAACAGAGGCTCCGAGAGGAAGGGACTGTGTCCAGGGTGGGACCCAGGCCCTTCTGCACTGGGTCAACGAGCCAAGCACATCACCCCAGCCCCTGGGGAGCAGGAGCCGGGCCCTGCAGGGTGAGGAGCTGGGAAAGGCAGAGCTGCATGGAAGGCTGCCAGGAATCATCACAAATTGGACACAACTAGTATAAACAGCAATTGACAGAGTGCTTTTCTGACCTCACTTGAGTCTATCAGGTAAATGATAAAATCATGCCCATTTTACAGATGAGGACACAACCTGACTAACGGCCACGAGGATGTTGAGAGGGAGCCAGGTGTTCTGGCTGCAAGCCCCACCCCCACCCCCATTCATAATCAAAGCCCGCCTGAGTGCATCTGGAACCCAGGGGAGCCTGGACGGGGCAAGCCCAACAGGCCCAGCCTCTGCAGTGGGCTAGACTTGGGTTCCAATCCTGATAATGCCACTGTGAGTGACCCTAACCAATCCATTTCCTAAGGGGGCGGCACCAGAACCCGAGAGGGAATTCAAGCAGAGAAAAGCACAGTGTGAGCACTCGGGAGGGAGTGGGGCAGGAAACCAAGGTCTAGGGCCAGGTGTTACACTGGGAGGTGGCCTATGGCTCAGCTGTTCCCAGGCACCACCACTGGGGTCACCTAGGTCCCCATGTCCTTGGTCAACTGCCAGGCGTCCCCACACTGGGATATCAGGAGAGGGGAAACGGGAGAGGCTGGAGCCACTCTCCATGCTGGGTCCCTCATATTTGGATATCAGGGCAAAGGACGCACCTGCTATCCTGGAAAAACCTCCTCATCCTCCACAGGGTGGGGTCTGTGTGTGTGGCGTGTAGGGGCGCATGGCACAATCCGGGTCTGGGCCCAGGAACCCAGCTGGGGCTCTAGCCCTGAATCCCTGTGCCTCCTTGGGCCTCAGTTTCCCTATCTAGAAACTGGGCTGGCTGATCTCAAAGTGCCCTTTGGTGGCCATTCTAGCATGGTTTCTTTATACAACCAATCCCCTTTGATTACCACATTGATGGGGAAGGACAGGTGACCAAAGCATTGCTATCGCTGCTACAATTACTGAGATCTCACACTTACTACAGGCAGACCGGATACCAGGCTCGGGGCTAAACGTTACTAGTTCCTCACAACCACTTGGCGCAACAGAGGTGCATGCACCCACATTACAGACAAGGTTAGTGAGACCCACAGAAGTGCAATCACTTTGCCCAAAGTCACACAGCTGAGGATGACGAATGGAGAAGTGGCTGGGATAGAACACAGGCCTGTCTGATTCTGAGTCCGCCGAGTTCCCAGCTGCAACCCTTTGCAGAGAATAGAAAACAACTGTCAACCACCAAATGTGGCCAATTTGGCTCCAGAACCCAGGCCCAGCCTTGGATCCCAGAGCCCCGGCTGCCCAGATGTCCCCGTGGGTGGGGGAGAAAGAGGGGAGAAGCCACCAGCTCATCCAGGCCCCGGGCGGGAGCTGCAGTCCTTCTCTAGGTCTCTATTCTGACACTAGGACCCTTTTCTATTTAGCTGTCCTGGGCTCACACCCTTTACCACGGAGCTGTCCAATACAGTAGCCAGTGTGCAGAAAACCTCGGCTATCACTTCCTGTCATAGTGACCATTAGAAGATCACCCCAGGTCAGAGACAGGTGACCTTACAGAGAGATCAGAGCTGCCCCAGAAGGCCACGGGGGCTCGGCGCAGATTTGGATAGACGAAGCTATGTTAGTAGACACTCACCTTTCCAGGATGGTTCTGTGTTTTCTTCACTCACATCCCTGTCTTTAGATCACAGCCCCATTTCTGGAGCAAGGAAACTGAGACAAGTTCCAACTTCTGAACTTACCATCCAAACAGCGACTCCTAACTTTGTCCTACTCGGCTCCCTCGGCTGCAGCCTGGACTCCTTCACGCCCAGCTCCACGTCTGCCCAGCACCACTGCGCCTGCCCATCCCTCCTGGGTGCTCTTAAAGGGCCCACACCCCGTCCCACCCCCAACGTTGGCCGGAGAAGGTGGGGTCTGGCCAGCGCGATAGGTGAGAGCGAGGTACTAAAGGTTTTCTGTTTAAATTGCCACCATCACCAGCTCGCCAGCGAGTGGCAGGGGGAGGGGGAGGGGAGGAGGCAAGAAAACTGAACTTAGTATCCCACTGACTCCACATGTGACCCTGGGTGACTTGTGTGCCTCTCTGAGCCTCAATTTCCAGATCTGTTGAAGGAAGTGGTGGCACCTGGAGGAGTGAGGTGGCATCAGATGATGTGTGGTCAAGATGATAGGGCAGATTCGTCCTGTAAGAGGACCCCTCTGAGTGCTGTGGGATGTAGTTGTCTGAGGGTCAGACAGAACTCGTTCCATCCTGAGGCTGTGTGCAGGTGTGTGTGGCCTCAGGCAAGTGATCACTCCTGAGTCACCTATTTCCCAACTGTAAAATGAGGCTCCAACGGGGAGCTGTGGCTCATACGGGTAACCCCAGCACTTTGGGAAGCAAAGGCTGGAGGATCACTTGAGCCCAGGAGTTCAAGACCAGCTTGGGCAGTATCATGAGACCCCTATCTGTACAAACAATTTTAAGATTAGCTGGGTGTGGTGTGTGCCTGTAGTCCCAGCTACACAGAAGGCTGAGGTGGGAGGATCACTTGAGCCCAGGAGGTCGAGGCTGCAGTGAGCCATGATCGCACCACTGCACTACAGCCTGGGCAACAGAACAAGACCTCGTCTCATAAAATAAAATAAAATGAGGCTAATATTTTAATGTATATACCATGTGAGGTTTAACTTAGGAGATAGGTGGTCAAATCCCCTGGGTAGCACAGAGCCATTAGGTAAAAGACATACAACAAAGGTGGAGTATTCCCTTCCTCGCCTAGTGCAGCTGACTTCCAAGTCACCTTGGAAAGTGGGTTTCCCAGTCAAAAGAGTGAGAAACAGATGCCTATCCTGGCTGTTGGAGATACACAAATCGCATTAACATATTAAAGATGCTAACAGATCCTGCAGGCAAGATTCCCTTTTAACTTTTTTGCAGTGGCACAGTCTCGGCTCACTGTAACCTCTGCCTTCCAGGTTCAAGCGGTTCTCCTGCCTCAGCCTCCCGAGTAGCTGGGATTACAGGCATGTGCCACTACGCCCGGCTAATTTTTGTATTTTTAGTAGAGATGGGGTTTTGCCATGTTGACCAGGCTGGTCTCAAACTCCTGACCTCAAGTGATCCGCCTGCCTTGAAGGCCTCCCAAAGTGCTGGGATTACAGGCATGAGCCACCATGCCCAGCCCCCTTTTAGCTTTAATCAGCATTTCCCTAACTTTTTTGACCACGTAAGTTTTTGTTTCCATCTATTTACACCCCATGGAACAAACAGGACTTCAGGAAATGCTGAGTCCTGCCTCTTGTATTGCAATTGGGGAAACTGGGTAAGTCCTTTCTCCTCTCTGGACCTCAGTTTCCCCAATTACACTGCAAGGACTCATAATGAGTTTGTGGCAGAGCAAGGACTGGAACCCAATCCTGACCTGGGTGGCTGGGTCTCATTTCTAGTACACCCTAACTAGTCCTGTCCATCGTATTGAATTAGGCACAAAAGAAGGGGAAGGCCCTCAGGGAAAAGGAAGAAGCCACATTTGAGAAGTAGGGATGAGTACTCTTATTTTGAAAGAGAGGAAACTGAGGTTCAGAGAGGGGAGGCAACTTGCCTGAAGGCACACAGCAACTGGGTCCTGAACTCTCCAGAGGCAGTCGAAGCCGCCTTCTCTCCTTCTTGGGGTGAGGGTACGAGGGTGGGGGTGGGATATTTCCTGTCTCAAAGCCTCAGGGCACACGCAACAGGGTGCTCACAGGGAGTCTTCCTGACCACATCCCCAGGTTCCAAGCTTCCTTCTGAACCCCTCTAAGGAGGCCCGAGTGTGACGACAGCGGCCCCTGGTGACCAATCTCCAGGACCTCAGCAGCCCCACCCTGTGCTAGCCAAGGGCAGATCTGTGGGATCCAGGGGGTGTACCCCCAAAACTAAGGGGTGCCAATGGGGACTCTCTAATGTCACTAAGAACCTTGAGGTGCTAAGAAGACCCTAAGCTGAGATGTGCGAACCTGGGTTTGAGTCCCTGCTCCAAACCCCAACCTCTCCTGCCCTTACCTGTTAGAAGCCATTACAGCCTGCTGCTATGGAGAAATAGAATGTGGGCCTGCTTTGGAAAGGCCAAAAACACTAAGTATATTAAAAAATAAAATCCTGCCACCCCCTAGAAAGGTTCAACTCCACCACATCCAGGCTGTGTGTCCTTAGCCATGGGCGTTTACTTGATTGCGTCTCACTTTCTTCATCTGTAAAATGGGGATACAAATTTGTACTTGTATCTGCATGATTTGGGCCAAATGTCAGAAAATCCCTCTGACTCAACTAGTTTAAATGAGAAAGAACATTTATTATCTGGAATAATCATAAGAAGCCTTAAGGCAGGGTGGCCCCACAGTTGGTTAAAGCAGCAGCTCAATGGTGTCATCAGGGACCAATGTCCTTTTCATCTTTCTGTTCTGTCAAGGCCCCTCAGGGTCACAAAGTGGCTGCTGCAGTTCCAGGCATCACATCCAGATGCAATAGTGACCAGCAACAGAGAGGATAGTCTTTTCCTAGACTTCTGTTACTTTCCCAGAAACTTTTCCCAGAATTCCCCCTCCCCCAGCAGACCTCCCCGCTTGTCTCTTGGGGCAAAACTGGGTCACATGGCTATTCCCATACTGATACCTAGTAAGGGAAGGAAAGTCATGGTGATTGGCTCGGGTGTTGTAAGGAAGAGGGGGCATGATTTCTAGGATGATACAAACACTGGTTCATGAGCTCCCGCACACAGTTCCTGAGATTATGAATGCCAAACACAGCAAGGCATCTAACACATGGCAGTGCCTTATCCATATTGCTTCCCCCTTCCTCTGATTCCCTCTAAGAACACAAGACTCCCAGCCTGGCCTCTCCTGAGCCAGCCCTTCCACCCCTCAATCCTGGGGCTTAGGTCTCCACCACTCAGTGCCTCTCCCATCCTGACCTCTGGCTCCATCACTACCCTCCCTCTTATTTCTATCTCAAAAGCTTGGGATGAACAAAGATCACTTCATTGTCCTCAGTGACACTGGATTCCTAAAGAATAAAAGATAGAAGGTGCTATATTCTTATATAAATGCTTTCACCAGGGAGCCAAAAATTAATAACAGCATGAACAGAGGCCTGGAGTATTTAACCGTTCCATCCAGACAACTGAAATGATCCGAGTACACCGTTATCTGGGCGAGGTGCAGGGACCGACTGCCGACTGCGACATTATCACATTCGGAAATGTCAGAAGCATGCATTTTGCGGGGAGATGAACGGTGTGGCTGAATACGGCTTTTGATTAAAACAAAATTCCCAGCATTCATCTAAAACAATAATAACAGCTAATAATAACAGGGCATGTAATAATGAACCATTCATAGGCATAAGAGGTAATTGTTCAATTAAGATCCCAGAGTTTCACAGACTGTCTTTTCTGATGGGGGCCCTTTGTTTTTGCCTCCAGTAGCACTAATTCTTTCCCAGTAGTGCTTTAAACTTGGGAAGAAAAAAAAGCCCTCCTGTCAAATATGACATACAAGTGCCTTATCATTATTAAATACACATACATGCGCACAATAAGCAGTCCTTGTTGGAATAAAGTTAGGGGTATGGCGCTCTCAGTGAATGCCGACAGGCTTGGGAGCTCCATGAAAGTGACAGGCAACAGCCAGGGCCTTCACTGCAGAAGTGGTCTGGCCTCGTTACCTCTCACTGCCCAGGGACCAGAGTACTTTCTCTCCAGCATGGGTTCTGAGGACGGAATGCCTGGGTTCAGGTCCCAACTCCACCGCTTAGCATCCAGGTGCCCTGGGCAAGAGTCTTCATCTCTCTGAACCTGTTTCCTCATCTATAATACGGAACCCAGTAGACATTTAGTTTTTTTGGCCTGCCCGGGTTCTATTTACTGTCTCTTCTAGTGTCTGTAACCATTAGCTATTGCTGCCTGCACTTAAACACACACACACACACACACACACACACACACAATCATAAAAAACCTGTGGTATCCAAAAACATTAATTTATCATGCAGCTGCCGGGTTCCTCTGATCTCAGCTAGGTTGCCTGGGAAGACTTGGGTGTCTCTTATCCTCTTCCTGAGGGCTGGCCCTGGCATGTCTGCTAACATCCCAGTGGTCAAGACAAGTCACATGGTCAAGCCCGGGTGTGGGAAATTATGCTTTGCCCTCGGCGGGAGGACATCACAAAGTTAGACTGCAAAGGGCACACAGGGCAGGGGAACGGAGAAGGGCATCTAAGCTAAGGATGCTGCTTTTTTACAGTCTTCAGAGACGATGAACCTCCTGTCACAGGAGGTATGCAAATAGGTGTAGGCTCGGTGGTAAAAAGGGATCAAGCGTGGATATAGGGTTGAGATAAATTAATGATACCCAAATATCAATCATTTCTATAACATAGTCATAATTTTCCCCATGAACGTTTATTCATTTAATATAGTTCCTTAAACCATCTAAGTATTTTTTATAAGCTATATTTTTATTATTAAATGACTTTCTTGTAAACTACACTTGAGACCACTACTTTATCTAGAAAACTGTATCATTTGCCATAAAGAAAAGGCTTTATTACTCTAAAAATAAAATGAAATTAAAATGTTTTTTATTTTATTTATTTATTTGAGAGACAGTCTCACTGTCGCCCAGGCTGGAGTGCAGTGGCACGATCTTGGCTCACTGCAACCTCCACCTCTCAGGTTCAAATGATTCTCCTGCCTCAGCCTCTCGGGTACCTGGGATTACAGGTGCACACCACCACATCCAGCTGAGTTTTTTTTTGTTTTGTTTTGTTTTTGTAGTTTTAGTAGAGACGGGGTTTCACCATGTTGGCCAGGATGGTCTTGAACTCCTGAACTAAGGTGATCCACCTGCCTTGGCCTCCCAAAGCGCTTGGATTACAGGCATGAGCCACCATGCCCAGCCACAAAATTAAAATGTTTTTAAGTTCTTCCTAGATACCATGTCCTTCCAGAGGTTCTGAGCCTAAGGCTTTTCTCTATTTGAAAACAAAGATAAATGAATGTTGGGAAGGCATTTAAACACAGAAGCACCAAACTGAGACCTTGATACAGTCAGGAAATACAGAGAACTGAAAAGAGAATATGGGTTTTTTAAGTGTGATCCTACGTCCATTGTATCACCTGAGAATATTCTGGCATACCACCAGCGCATGTCCCACACTTTGAGAACATTGGGAAAAGTCATCTTTAAGATTTTACTGTAACAAACAAAATCCCAATGACTTGCAGATTTTTAAGTTCCCCCAAACAGCTATTTAGTCATAGTCAGTATTCAAATCATCAAATATTTGGAAAAATCACAGTTGGAAAAACTTACTACATGGCTAAAAGTGTACTCATAGGAAAATTCATAGCCAAAATTATTTCATTATAAAAAAATAAAAATAATTAGCCAGGAGATAGTGGCATGTGCCTGTAATCTCAGCTACTCAGGAGGCTGAGGCAAGAGAATTGCTTGAGCCTGGAAGGTGGAGGTTGCAGTGAGCCAAGATCATGCCACTGCACTCCAGTCTGGGTGACAGAGTGAGACCCTGTCTCATAAAATAAAATAATGAAAATAAATGAATTAAACACTCACCTTAGAAGTTACTGAGTCTCTTTGAGTTGGGAGGGTGTTTTGATTTTGTTGGCAGGCCCATCCCATCCGCCCCTAGAGAAGTGACCTCTTCACAGACCTAGAATGAGCCACAGCCATTCTTGATAACAATGTTGGGGTGGAGGGTGGACATTTGCAAAAAGGACTGTAGTAGATGCTACTGGTTGCCTAGGCAATATCAATTCCCACATCCTCTTTCTCATAGAACCCAGACCTGGCTGGAGTCACTTCCTTCCTCCATATCGCCATCTGCTTCTTTAGGTCAATTGCTGTTTCCTGCCTGCTGATTGGCTGAAGCGTGGGACACATGACACAATTCTGGTCAATAATACAAGAGGAGAGGCCAGCTAGGACACTTCAGGGAAAAAGAGACAGGAAGAGCTGGCTTCCCTTCTACTGAATGAGGCTGAATCTGGATGTGATGTGTGGATCAAGGGCGCCATCTTGTGTCCTTGAGAAAAGCTGGTGTGACAAAAAAGCCAGCACACCAGGCAGTCGTTGCCTCGCACAGTGCCTGACACGTGGTTGGAATCCATACTTAAATGCTGAAGGAATACGTGAGGGACAGAACTGGGTCCTTAATGAATCACAGAGACCCTGAATTTACCAGCCTTAATATCCTCCCTAACTTGGGATATCCTGCTGACACAATAAATATCCTTTTTTTTCAGCCAGTGTAAGTTTTCTGTTACTTGCTGCCCAAATCACATAACTATATGAATACTACAACCACAATTCTCTCTTCTTCCTCACTGATTTGGGTATTGATTATTTATTATTCAACTGCTGCCTGGGGGAATTTTTTTTTTTTTTTTTGAGACAGAGTCTCGCTTATTGCCCAGGCTGGAGTGCAGTGGCGCGATCTCAGCTCTCTGCAACCTCTGCCACTGCCCCCTCAACCACCCCCGACGGGGCTCAAGCAATTCTCTCGCCTCAGCCTCTGAGTAGCTGGAATTACAGGGGTGCCCCACCACGCCCAGCTAATTTTCATATTTTTAGTAGAGACGGGGTTTCACTATGTTGGCCAGGCTGGTCTGGAACTCCTGACCTCAGGTGATCTGCCCACTTCGGACTCCCAAAGTGCTGGGATTACAGGCGTAAGCCACTGTGCCCAGCCTGCCTAGGGGAATTTAATGGGTCCCAGGAATCATTTGATCATCAAAAAGCCTGTGCCCATTTTACAGATAAGGAAACTGAGGCTCAGAGCATTTCTAATCTACCCACAAATACCTGGAAGAATTCCTGAGGCAAGACTCAAATCAGTTCCCGTGAATCCAAATCCAGAGTTGTTTTTTTTTTTTTTTTTGAGACAGAGTTTTGCTCTTGTCACCCAGGCTGGAGTGCAATGGCGAGATCTTGGCTCAATGCAACCTCCACCTCCCAGGTTCAAGCGATTCTCCTGCCTCAGCCTCCCAAGTAGCTGGGATTACAGGTGCGCAACCATCATGCCTGGCTAATTTTTATATTTTTAGTAGAGATGGGGTTTCGTCATATTGGCCAGGCTGGTCTCGAACTCCTGACCTCAGGTGATCTGCCTGCCTCGGCCTCCCAAAATGCTGGGATTACAGGCATGAGCCACCACACCTGGCCCAAATCCAGAGCTTTCTGGGACATTCTCCCACATGCCAACATCCCCCCTCACTATCCCTACTCGTTTCAAGGGCACCCAAGGCAAAATAGGCCCCCTCCTTGTCCCAAACAACCAGCTTCAAGGCAAGATCCAGGTGGCCATCTTGTCTTCCGACCAACCCAGGGGAAGAGCCCAACAGCAACAACTTAAGAGTGTTTTCACTTCAATCAGAGTAGAGGAAAAGGAAAAGAGTGTTTCTCTCTCTGCCCCGACTTTCTGCCCTTCTCAGAGTTGAGCCCCAGGGGCTCAGTCACGTGGCTGCTCCTTCCCAGAGCCTGACCTGAGGGAAAGATGTTTGTCTGCAGCCTCCGGAGAGCTGACCTGCCACTCTTAGCTGGGGTTCCCTGTGGTTCTGGGGAGGTTCACCAGGAAGCACCCTGTCACCCGGACCTGAGGACTGGCTCAGGCACAGCCTTTGACACAACCTGTCTAATCAGAATGGCTCTGGGGATGCCTGTTGAGAGCGTTGGCTGAGGACCCCGTCTGGGTGTGGGAACAGATAAAAAAGCATGGAGCCCTGGGAAGAACTGGGCTACTCCTGGACCACGAGGGCTACAATCTGCTCCTGGAGGGCAATGTAGAAGGAGGTGGGGGGTTGGAGCCCCCTGGCCAGGCTTGGTGGTAATCCAAGTCCTCCCTCCTGCTCATGGAGCTTGGTAGACTCATGTCCCTCCTGCCACTGACTCTCCCCTTCTGACAGATGAAGAGGTGGAGGCCCAGAGAGGTAAAGTGACTCAACCAACATTTCCTGAACCAAATAACCCATTGCCGATGCAAATTCAGGACTGCTCAACCCAAGCCCCATGCTATTTTCCACTGCAGCTGCCCTTGGCCTTGGTCTCCTCCAAGACCCAAGCTCTTCTCAACTGAAGCTTCAGAAGGACGCGAGATCCCAGCTGGAAGCTGGACCCGGAGCTGGGAGGCCATGGGAAACTAGCTGGCTGTGGCTTCCTTGGCTCTGGGGTGGGGGCAGCAGGATGGGTGTTTGTGGGGTCCCTCCTCATGCCAGGAGGTCTGGAGCTGCCTCGGAGCTTGATTGGTGTTGGGTATGACCCCAGGTGAATGGCTGCCCTGGTAAGGTGATATAGGTTGGCTGTGTCCCCACCCAAATCTCTTCTTGAATTGTAGCTCCCACAATTCCCGCGTGTCGTGGGAGGGACCCAGTGGGAGGTAATTGAATCATGGGAGTGGGTCTTTCCTGTGCTGTTCTCGTGATAGTGTCACAAGATCTGGTGGTTTTATAAAGGGGAGTTTCCCTGCTGGGGAGTTTCCCAAGCTCTCTTCTGTCTTGCCTGCTGCCATGTAAGACGTGCCTTTCACCTTCCACCATGATTGTGAGGCCTCCCCAGCCACATGGAACTATGAATCCATTAAACCTCTTTTTCTTTATAAATTACCCGGTCTTGGGTATGTCTTTATCAGCAGCATGAGAACAGACTAATACAGAAGAGAAGAGGGTCAGCCTCACCTCTGGCTCATGGCTCACAGCTCCAGGTGGCATGTGGCCCTGTGGACAGACACAGGCAGGCAGTCCTCAAGGAGACACCATCCCACTCAGCCAGCAGCACCATGACCCCCACCCATCCCAGCTCCACAACCACTGCCAATCGCCCTTGCCACCATGGTCCTCACCACAGCAATCCGCATGCACACCCAGCACCCTGCTGACACTCCAGGTTCACCCACTGCCGCGCCTGCTCCATGCTGCCTGACAACCATCCTCCCCACTAGCAGGACAGCCCTCCCAGCAGCACTCCCAGCATGACTGTCACCTGATGAGCACCAGAGTCCCCGCACCTGCACTGTCAACCCCCGGCCAGCATTACTCTCCCCTGCCCAAATGTACTGTCTCCACGGGGATCATTATCCCCCAGCCAGCACTACTGTCACCCCCACCAGCATTGCTCTCACCCTGCCAACATGACTTTCCCTGGCCAGCATTATTACCCCCACCAGCATCACTCTCCTCCCCTCCCTCCATCCCCACCTTCCCCACAGCAACGCCAACCTCAGCCACCTCTCAGGCCACCACCACCATCATAACCACCCAGTCCAGCCCCCAACCACCAACACTCTAAATGCCTCCCGGTCAGTACTTCTGCCCTCACTCTCACCCCTGCCCCTGGCTCCCCCTAGGCATTTCCTAGCTCTCCCATCTCCCTCGCTGTAGTCTCATGCCTGTTACCATCCCTCCCACCCCCACCATCGTCCTGCCATCTCCACTATCAATGAATAAACATTTATTGAGCACCGGCAAATCCCAGACACTACAGAACACACAGAAGGCATGGCCCCATGCCGAGGGCCCCAGCCCCTTGCAAAGCTGCCACGCTGCCAAAAATGGTGGCGCATGCAGCTCAGGCGCAGGCTGAGGCTGGGGCTTGGCCAGGCAGTGCACTTGGAACGGGGTCCCGAGGCCTCTGCCAGGTTCCAGCTGGGGCAGGGGTCATGTCACTTCCTGAGAGCAGAGCAAATAAATAACGGAGAGGCAGGGGCTAGGGGCTGGGGCCTGAGCCCTGTCGGTGGAGGGGCTCTGGCATTGGCTTATGTGACTCCATAGGAGCAAGACAGGTGGCCGGGAGCCCCCACCCCAGGGTGGGGAGGCAGAGCCTGGGGACCAGAGGGTCCTAGGGCCTCCCTGGCACCTCCACTGGGCCCTCGCCTCTGGGGCCAAAGCAGGGTGTGGGGGGACACCCCAGAAGGCACTGCTGAAATGTGGCTGGACTAGAAATGGGCGGGCAGAGAGGCTGAGGCTGGGCTGCAGTCCCTAGAGCGGGTCGTCATCAGTCCTCCACTTGGGGGGGTAACCCTGCTGGTGGCCATCACAGCGGGGGTTCCCCATGCTGTCCAGAGGCACCACGACCTCGTCCGGGTTCGAGTTCTTGTTCAGTTCCACCACGCGGGGTACCACCGAGGACCAGCGATCTGCACCACGAGCACATCAGAGGGAGGGGTGGGGGTTGGTGGAGAGAGAGCGTGCATATATTGAGTGCCTACTGTGTACTGGGCACTCCACAGTGCTCTGAAGCGGGGGTGTGATTATGATCATTTTACAGAGGTGGAAACTGGGGCTCAAGAGAGGTCAAGGTGCCTCCCCAGGAGAGAATGGAGGAACCAGGATTCAAGCCTGGAGCCGAATGCCCTGAGTGCCTGTGTCCTCTCCAGCTGCATCTCGCATGCTCATGGCTTACTGGACAAACAGGAAGGTTTTCCCCACACAGGGATGGCTGAGGAGCTCGTCCTCCCTCCCCAGGCCAGCTCATGTCAGCAGTAGGGAGGGCCAGTATGAAGCCATGTAGGTGAGGTGCCCCAGGCATTCACAAGCAGCGGAGGAAACTCAGGGGCACACTCTCTCATTCTGTAGACACGGACACTGAGTCCCGGAAAGAAGCAGGGCTGCTCAAAGCAAATTCGTGATGAGAATGGACTGGGGCTCCCCTCCGCACCCGCCCCCCACTCACCCCTGCGGAGGCGGCCCACAGTGTGCGAGAAGCCATAATACTGGTAGGTCTCATTCTTGCCCGGGTCCTCGTTGATGATGCCCAAGTTCTGGTTCCAGTGAGACCAGTTCACCTCATCCACCCTGGCGGGGCCCAAGCAGAGGGTCATGGGGAGCCCCACAGAGACGCTCCCCATGCCACCATCCCCAGCGCACCCTCCTATTTTTTTTATTATGGTAACATATACACAACAAGGCTGGGCGTGGTGGCTCTTGCCTGCAATCCCAGCACTTTGGGAGGCCAAGGTGGGTGGGTCATTTGAGGTCAGGAGTTCGAGACCAGCCTGGCCAAGATGGTGAAACCCCACCTCTACTAAAAATACAACAACAACAACAACAACAACAAAAATTAGCGGGGCATGGTAGCGGGCGCCTGTAGGCCTGTAGTCCCAGCAACCCGGGAGGCTGAGGCAGGAAAATCACTTGAACCTGGGAGGCGGTTGCAGTGAGCCAAGATCACGCCACTGCACTCCAACCTGGGGGACAGAGCAAGACTCCATCTTAAAAAAAAAAAAAAAAAGACTTACGTGTGTGTGTGTATACACATACACAAAAATTTGCCATCTTAATCATTTTTGAGTATACAATTCAGTGGCATTAAGCACATCTACATTGTGTGACCATCACTGCTGTCTATTTTCAAAATTCTTCCATTCCCCCAAGCAGAAATTTTTTTTTATCCTTCTTTTGAGACAGAGTCTCACTCCATTGCCCAGGCTAGGGTGCAGTGGCACGATCACAGCTCACTGCAACCTTGACCTCCCAGGCTCAAGTGATCCTCCCACTTCAGCCCCCCATGTAGTTGGGATTACAGGGATATGCCACCACGCCTGGCTAATTTTTTTTAAATGTTTTGTAGAGATGGGGTTTCACTATGTTGGTCTTGAACTCGTGGGCTCAAGCAATCCTCTTGCCTCGCTTCCCAAAGTGTTGGTATTACAGTCACCATGCTAATATTTCACTGTACACACAGCCCACATTTTGTTTATCCACTCATTTTTTTATATATTATCTTTTTTTTTACATATTATCTTTAATTTTTTTTCCTATCTATTCATTTTTGTTTGTTTGTTTTAAGGCAGAGTCTTGCTCTGTCCCCCAGACTGGAGTGCAGTAGCACAGTCTCAGCTCACTGCAACCTCCACCTACCAGGTTCAAGCAATTCTCCTGCCTCAGCCTCCCGAGTAGCTGGGATTACAGGTGCATGTCACCACTCCCGACTAATTTTTATATTTTTAGTGGAGACGGGGTTTCACCATGTTGCCCAGGGTGGTCTCAAACTCCTGACCTCAGGTGATCCGCCCACCTCGGCCTCCCAAGGTGCTGGGATTACAAGCATGAGCCACCATGCCCAGCCAAGATTTGAGCTTTGAATTCAAACTGAACAGAGGCTGGGTGTGGTGACTCACGCCTGTAATCCCAGCATTTTGGGAGGCTGAGGTGGGAGGATTGCTTGAGACCAGGAGTTTGAGACCAGCCTGGGCAACATAGCAAGAACCTCATCTCTACAAAAAAATTAAAAATTGGTCGGACATGGTGGCACGAGGAGGCTGAGGTGGAAGGATCGCTTGAGACTAGGAGTTGGAGGCTGCAGTCAGCTATGATCACACAGCTGCACTCCAGCCTGAGCAACCCTGCCTCTAAAAACAAACAAATAAAAAATGGAATTGAACTGATCAGCTGGCCTAGGAAGTGGGTGCTATTATTGTTCCCATTGTACAGATGAAGAAACTGACTTTGCCTGACTCCAAACATTCTGCTTATGCTCTATGCTGACAACCACTTTACAAAGAATCAATCAACTGGAAAGAAAAGATTCATGAAGGGGTTCCCCTAAGAAGCTGGCACTCCCTGTGCCTCTGAAACACGGAGTCATTCTGCAGATGGGCTAGGTGAGGTCTCCAGCCCTGGAAACTGCAGATTCCTCAGCTTCCCATTTCACCCAAGGCACTAGAGCTCACCCCACTGTTTGGTAGATACAGGGTGATGCTCTCAAATGAACCCACCATCCAAGTCTATGCTTCCCCCTGAGCAAGGAACAGGGGAGCCTGTGGTGTCCCAATGCACATCGGGCACTGGCTGAGCACTTCTCACGTGCTGACCTGTCTAATCTGCACCGACAGCCTAGGAGCCTGTGAGATCATTGTCTCATTCCACAGATGAAGAAACTGAGGCTGAGAGAGGTGGACCGACTTGCCTGAGATCGCCTGGTGGAAATGAACTCTGCTTGGGCCTCTTGGGGCCTCAGTGGCTCCAGAAATTGCAATGGGTAGAAGACGCTGGAGCAGCAGGGGCCCCGAGCCAGTGGGGATGGTTCCGCCCTGCCCGCCTGGCCCCACTGCCCCAGCCTCACCTGAAGCACCACCTGCGGTCAGGAGTGCCGTCCGAGCTCTTGCCCACGGTGACCATCTCCCCAGAGCGGAAGGCCTTCCTCAGGAACACGGGGAAGGAGCGCTCAATGTCCAGGATGGTGGTGGCCCACTGCGGGGAGGGAGGGTCAGGAGGGACATCGGTGAGCCTCACAGCCCACATCTGCCGCTCTGGTGGCAGAAATGAGACAACGGGCCGGGGTGGGCCCAGAACTAGGCATTTAGACTCCTACTCCCCACTAGACACAGGGTTTATAAACTCAAATACCCACAGGTGGCAGGCAGGAAAACAAATCGGTGAAACAGGATCAGGTGCAGAAAGGCTGCAGCCCAAGTCCTATCACACTTACACAGCAGTTGCCACTCAGTGAGGGAGGGGTGGAGACTGGGGTGAACAGGGAGCAAATGCCCACGTGTAAGGGGGCAGCTGCCACTCACCCCACCTGAGGGCTGCCAGGCAGGAATCCGGACCCTGCACTGCCTGGGGCTTCCAACTTTTCAAGAAAAGCCAGAAATCTGGATTTTCATAGGGAATCTCTTAATTTTTAAATTTTGCAGTTTGTTTCTTTTTTTAATATAATGGTCTGAGGCTGGGTGCAGTGGCTCACACCTGCAATCTCAGCACTTTGGGAGGCCAAGGCAGGTGGATCGCTTGAACTCAGAAGTTCAAGACCAGCCTGGGCAACATGGTGAAACCCCATCTTTACAAAAAATACAAAAATTAGCCGGGTGAGGTGGTGCACACCTTAGCCCCAGCTCCTCGGAAAGCTGAGGCCGGAGAATCACTTGAGCCTGGGAGGCAGAGGTTGCAGCGAGCCAAGATGGCGCCATTGCACTCCAGCCCACAGGATGCCCAGTTTGCATCCTCTGAGTAATGCCCAGTGGGGAAACTGAGGCCCAATGAAGTAAGCAATACAGATAAAGGTTAAGAGCAGGCCGGAGCTGTTTCCCTCAGACCCAGTCCTGGGAGGACCTTGGGCCCTTTTTTCTCACTGCACCATTTTCCTGAAATGCACAGTCAAGGTAAACATGGGTGTTGTATTCCTGGGCCGTGGGGCAGCACTGTTTATTAGGACACCAGGTTTGTAGGCTGCACCTGGCCTGGGAGGGCTGTGATCCCAGGGCCTGTTCTTCCCAGGATTGCATAGAAAGCTTTTGGTAAGTAAAAACTTTCTGCAGCTCCCTGGGGCCAAGGCGGCCCCTGTCCCCACTGGTTTCTCCTCTAGGAAGCATGCTCACGGTTGCTAGTAAAAGACCCCCGTGAGAATGCTGACATCCCTGTGCTGGAGTGCTAGAGCACAAGAGCTGCCCCTGGGCTCAGCGTGGGACCCTTGCTGAAATGCTGATGCCCACTGAGCACTTTCTGAGCTGGCAGAAGTCACTCAGTCATGCTAGGTGGAGCCGACTGTGTCCTGTGAGCTGGACCACAAGGAGAATCTGAGCCCACTGCTGGTGGCCAGGCAAGAAGCCACCTCAAAATTCACTAGGCAGCTCCGGGAAGTCAGCAGCAGCCTCTGATGCCCATTTTACAGACAGAGAAGTGGAGGCAGAATGAGAAGACACGGCTTGCTCAGAGTGGAAGGCCGAGGAAGCCAGTCGGGTGAGTGTCCTTGGAAGGACGAGGGTGGCCGGTAGAGTGGGGCTGGGGGCCCTGGGGCCTCACCTGCAGCTTCCAGATGTGCTTGCTCTCCTTGGAGACCTGGCCCACTGTCTCACCCATGAGGGCAATGAGCATGTTGAGGAGCAGCACAAAGGTGAGGATGATGTAGGTCACCAGCAGGATGATGAAGACCACGGGGTACTTGGTGCTGCTCAGCATCTCCAGGTCGCCCATGCCGATGGTCAGCTTAAACAGGTCCAGGAGGAAGGTGCTGAAGGTCTCGCTGTCACGGCACGAGGGGTAAGTGGGCACTGTGCAGTTGGTCTGGTCCTCATTGCACACCTTCATGTTGGCACACGGGTTCAGGAGGGAGACCAGGGCTGTGGGAGGATGGGGGTGGCACTCACTGAGTGTGAGGACACCCGCAGAGAGGTGGAGGGTGTCATTCTCATTTGCTGGAGGGGAAAGCTGAGGCCTAGTGAGGAGAGCACGCTGGCCTACACGCTGACCCATGTCACCCTGCATGTCAGCCAAGCCACACCAAACCCAGGTCCTCCTGATCCCAAAACCTTTGAAGCCTTTCCATAAACTCTTGCTGATAAGGAAGAGGTTCTTTCTCTCTCTCTCTCTCAATCTCTCTCTCTCTCTCTCTCTTTCTTTCTGAGATGGGGTCTTGCTATGTTGCCCAGGCTGGAATGCAATGGCTACTCACAGGCTCAATCCCACTACTGATAAGCGTGGGAGTTTTGACCTGCTCTGTTTCCAACGTGGGACAGTTGACCCCTCCTTACACAACCTGGTGGTTCCCTGCTACCAGGAGGGAAGAGGTTTCAGGATCTAGTCCAGGCAAGGTCAGTTTTTCCCACCAGGGGACATTTGACAATGTCGAAAGACATATTTGGTTGTTACGACTGGGGATGGGGGTGCTACTGGCATCAGGTGGATGGAGGCCAGGGGTGCTGCCTGACACCCTACAATGCACAGGATGGTCCCCGCCACGAAGAATGATCTGGTCTCAAGTGTCAATAGTGTTGGGAAATCCTAATGCAGCCTACCATTCTTAGAGGTCTTGGGGGCTCTGGAATGCCCCTATTCGCAGGGGTAGACTCTCTCTCTGACAGTTTCCCACTCCATCCCAACCTAGAGAGGAAAAGTGGGGGCTGAAACCAGGCACCAGTCCTGACTGGCCCTGAAGCCATGTTCTCTAAGGGGCCTCTCCTGCTCTAGACATCTCAAACTCATCATGGTTCTCCTTTCCTACTAAGCCCAGGTGGAGCTTCAGATTCCTTCTCCACACAGTTTGGCAGCAACAACTTGTCCCTAAACCAGCCAGGGAGGGGAGCATGAAGAAGGCTCAGTCCCATCAGTCAGTGCAGCATAGAATGTCATATTGCCTGCAACCAGGGATTAGAGTATGCAGATTTCAACTCATATGCTAATGCTCTTAAGTTGTATAGTACCTGGTGAAACACTGTGTTGAGAAGGATTCTGAGACCTTGTCTGGACTCACCAGAAAAACTGTTTTGTGATCCATTAGTGATGTCTGCTATGGACACCAAAGTGTGGGAACAGAAGCGTGTGTGTCCTGTTTATGTCATGTCAGCCTCAGAACTGAGATCTAGTGCATCCTATAAGGAGAAGCCTTGCGACCAAGCTGACTGCTAAGCTGCTACTCTAAAACCCTTGTTTCTCCTCAGTTTCAGTAACTAGGACTGCAGTAGGGCTAGATCCCTGACCTGAATCCCAAACTGTTGTTGAACCCTTGACACTGTCTAGTTTTTCCAGTGTGATCCCTGGGAAGGGAAAGCTGTACCCTGTCCCTATCTCCCCAGTGAAAACTACAACTCCACTTCCCACCAATAATCTACATAGAGACTTGGCCACTATCGTGGGTTAAAATATCACCCTCATCAGATTCCTGTGCCAGGCTCGTCCCCTGATGAACCTGCTCAGATGTGAATGTGTCCAGGTCTAACCTGAGTTGGCCACTCCCCTTTGGATGCTGGGCATTGATGTCAGATTACCCACCCCTCAGGGATCAGCCCAAGGACTTGGTCAGTTTCTCCAGCCCTGGTCCCTGGTCCTTCCCCCATGACCCGTGCCACTGAGGTCCCAGAATGCTTCTGCGTGGCATCATGACATCACAGAAAAGGTATATCAAAGGGAGCTGATGTTGGGCTTTAAGAAAATACCTGGGCTGGTAGTTTAATTATTAAATTTTATCCTTCCATGTATCCATGCCCCTTCAATGTGGCTTTACAGTTTCTCCCACTAAGAAGTGGAGTCTAGGCCAGGTGCAGTGGCTCGCGCCTGTAATCCTGCACTTTGGGAGGCTGAGGCGGAGGACTGCTTGAGCCCAGGAGTTCAAGACCAGCCTGGGCAACATAGCAAGACCCTGCCTCCACCAAAAAAAAAAAATGGAAAAAAAGAAGTGGTGTCTATTTCCCCACCCCTTGAATCGAGGCTGGCCTTGTGATTTGCTTTGGCCAACAGAGTAAGGCAGCAGTGATGCCATGCCAGGAGGTGTCCTTGAACACTTCTGCTCATGTTCTTGGAACCCTAAGGCCACCATGTGGACAAGCCCAAGCTAGCTGGCCAGAGATGAGTGACCACGTGGAAGATAGATAGCAAAACCCCTCTAACCAAGTCCATACTAGCTAGACCAGTCAGCCAGCAGCCAGCCTGCCAGCTGACTACAGGCACAAGAGCCTGTAGGGATCAGCCAAACCTGGCCCAGGGCAGCACAGCCACCCAGCTGACCCATTGACTCATAAGCAATAATAAGTTGGCCTGGTACAGTGGCTCACGCCTGTAATCCCAGCACTTTGGGAGGCCAAGGTGGGTGGATCACTGGGGTCAGGAGTTCGAGACCAGCCTGGCCAACATAGTGAAACCCCGTCTCTACCAAAAATATAAAACTTAGCCATGCGTGGTGGCACACGCCTGTAATCCCAGCTATTCGAGAGGCTGAGGCAAGAGAATTGCTTGAACCTGGGAGGCAGAGGTTGCAGTGAGCCGAGAGAACCACTGCCCTCCAGCCTTGGTGACAGAGTGAGACCTTGCCACAAAATAATAATAATAATAATAAGTGGGTGCTATTTTAAGCCCCACTTTAGGTGGCTTCCTTTGTAGCAATAGCTGATACTCCAGTTTTGCCATTCACTAGCTTTTTTGTTTTTTGAGACAGAGTCTCGCTGTGTTGCCCAGGCTGGAGTGCAGTGGTGCCATCTTGGCTTACTGCAACCTCCACCTCCTGGGTTCAAGTGATTCTTGTGCGTCAGCCTCCCGAGTAACCGGGTCTATAATTGCGCACCACCATGCCTATCTAATTTTTGTATTTTTTGGTAGAGACGGGGTTTTGCCATGTTGGCCAGGCTGGTCTCAAACTCCTGACCTCAAGTTATCCACCCGCCTCAGCCTCCTGAAGTGTTGGGATTACAGGTGTGAGCCACTGCACCCGGCCACCATTCACTGGCTTTTGAACTTGTGCTAGTTATTTAACCCTCCTAAGCCTCAGTTTCCTTTTCTATAAGAGGGGATAATAAAGGCACTTAGCTTACAGGCTTGTTGGGAGGCAAGGATGGAAACATACTTAGTCTGGTGCCTGGCACACAAATAAGAACTCAGTGGCTGGGCGCGTTGGCTCACACCTGTAATCCCACCATTTTGGGAGGCCAAGGAGGGTGGATCACCTGAGGTCAGGAGTTCAAGACCAGCCTGGCCAACATGGTGAAA
Organism: Nomascus leucogenys; assembly: GCF_006542625.1. Taxonomy (NCBI): domain Eukaryota; kingdom Metazoa; phylum Chordata; class Mammalia; order Primates; family Hylobatidae; genus Nomascus; species Nomascus leucogenys. The sequence continues at coordinate 76,893,578 of NC_044390.1, forward strand.
TCCCATCTCTACTAAAAATACAAAAAAAAATAAAAATAAAAAACAGCAGGGCGTGGTGGCAGGAGCCCATAATCCCAACTATGTGGGAGGCTGAGGCAGGAGAATTACTTGAACCTGGGAGGTGGAGGTTGCAGTGAGCTGAGATTGCGCCATTGTACTCCAGCCTGGGCAACAGGAGCAAAACTCCATCTCAAAAAAAAAAAAAAGAATTCAGCAAGGCTGCTATTGTCCCCTATACATCATGGCTACTGTTCCCGTCCTTGCACCAGCCCTGCCAGGCCCACCTGAGCACCCAGAGCTCACCTGAAGCATAGCCGATCATGAAGAGCAAGTAGACGAGCAGGAATCGGAAAAGGTCCTTGAAGAGAATCTAAAGACCCCAGCGGGATTATGGAGGCAAAGAGGAGACACATGGTTTCTCACTTTCCCCATTCCTCCATCTCCACCCTGGTCCCACCCCAGTGTCCAGACCATGCCTCCTGCCCCCATGGTACCCGGCATCCTCAGCTCTGCAGGCGCATAAGTGTGCATGTGGTGTGTGTGACTCCCTCCAGGAACACACGAGTCCAGAGGGTCCTCCCAGCCCATACCTTCTGGATCATGATGCTATAGGTCCCTGTCAGCTTCAGCCCACGGGTGAAGTAAAGGGCATTCATCCAGCCCAGGACCAGGGCAAAGACCATCACGGCCAGGTAGGCCTCGATCCCTGCCATGTAGAGGGCTGCTGAGACGATCACCAGGACAGAGTAGATGAAGCTGCAGTGCAGCAGAGACCACAAGACAGGCCAGAGGGGAGAGGGGACAATGAGGCTCTGGAGAGGGAGACACACCTCCAAGCCCTCCAGGGTATCAGGACTTCCCAATGCCTTCTAGACCCCCAGAAAAGAAACAAAGTGGATTAGCAGGGTTCCCCAGCATTCTGTTAACAAGAACATTCAATTAGCTGGCAATTAATCCTGAGGTCCCAGAAGATCCTGAAATGATGCCCCTTTGAATTGCTAAAGAAAGATTTAGCGGTGTTCAGTGGAGATTTTGTGGCTAGGTGAATTTCATCATCCTCCAACTCTAAGGGAAATGTGGAAGAGGTAACACACACTCAGTAACTCTCTCATTCACTGTCCCAGGCAGACATCATTAATCAATCCTAACTCTTTCCCACTAAACACAGACACAGGTGCAAAATTCTTAACATGCACTTCAGGCAGACATTAGCAATCATTCACCAGCATAAGAGGTTAAAATTATTTCTATCCATGGTGTATATGATAATTCCCTAGCAATCAGAATTTTTCTTTAACCAGAAGACCCTATTGTTTGTGGCTTTGTCCTGACTTTGGGTTAGAGCTGCCCAGGTTGGGTGCATTCATTTCTAATAGAATCACCTCTCTCCTGAATCTGGATGACCTAGCAGCCCAAACCCGCCTTCCTCACCCAGAAGCTGCCCCCAGGGACCTCTACTCACTAGAGCAGCTGGAAGGAGCCATCAATGAAGAGAGAATTCACTCCAGGGCATTTCTTCATGAACAAGTCTTTGATCTGGAAGACAGGAGGGGGCACGTGAAAGGGGTGGGGCCAGCAGGAGAGGAGAGGAGGAGAGAGGAGACAGAGAAAGGGATAGAAGAGAGGGAGGCAGAGGCTGGTACAGAGAAAAGACAAAGGACTCTTTCCTGTTAGAAAAGGAGAAAAAAGCAGAGCTGGAGAACATGGGATTGGAGGAGGTAGAAGAGAAATGGGAAAATAAAAGGAGGAAGGAAAGGAGACGGACCATTTGGAGGATGGAGAAGAGAAAGTGAGGGAGAGAAAAGAGGTGCAGGAAGAGAAGAGGAGGGCAGGCAGGGTCGGGGGCACGGGGCCCAGGCACTCACGTTGGTGAAGAAGAACAGGACCCCAGTGAAGAGCGTAATGACCTCGCCAGCCAGCCGCAGGTAGTCCACTGTGGTGTGGTAAGGGTACGGTGGCTGGGGAGCAGCAAGGGCACACAGGTCGTCACCCAGCCCCTCCAACATCTGGCCCCCAATCCAGATGTTCCCCCAGGCCCGAAACATCTGCATCCCATGGAGCCTCCTCCTTCACTCTCTTCCTCCTGAGTCTTCCTCCTCCCAGCTCAGGGCCACCCCTGGATGTTGGAGGGCGCCTCCCCAACCTGTTCCTAAACCTTCTCCAGTTCCTCCTACAGGGGATCCAGAAGGATGAGGTTGTGCCCCAGTCCTGTGTGGCTCAGCCCAGTGCCTGCCCCAGCCCTGCCTGGTCCCCGGGCACTCACCGTGCCCTCCAGCGGCTGGTAGTAGGCGGTGAGGGTGAAGATGACCATGGCGCACAGGTAGGAGACCACGTTGATGTAGAAGGAGACGGCCCCGAATTTGCGCCACTTGTCCCGCAGCAGTTCATTGATGGGCTCCACAGCCAGCATCTCGTGGCGGTTCTATGAGAGGCAGGGTGGTCGGGCGCTGCCTTCCTGAGGTGGGGGGGCGGGGGGGTCCAGGCAGGCTGCCTCTGGTGTGCCTTCCCCCACCCTCCACCCGGACAGCACTTTCTCTTTCCATCCGTTCCTCAGCTGCATTCAAGGATTCATGGGGAACTGGACAGATACTGAAAATCAGCCCCGAGCTCCTGCACTCACCATTTGAGATTCTGCCCGATTCTGCCTCAATGTACCTTTCCACCCTACTCTAGCATCACAGAACTCGGAACTGGAAAGTCCCTTAAAAGACATTTATTTTCAGGCCAGGTGCAGTGGCTTACGCCTATAATCCCAGCACTTTGGGAGGCCAAGACAGGCGGATCACCTGAGGTCAGGAGTTCAAGATCAGCCTGGCCAACGTGGTGAAACCCCATCTCTACTAAAAACACAACAATTAGCCAGGTGTGGTGGTGCACACCTGTAATCCCAGCTACTCCTGAGGCTGAGGCAGGAGAATCACTTGAACCTGGGAGGCGGAGATTGCAGTGAGCCTAGATCGCACCACCGCACTCCAGCCTGGGCGACAATAGTGAGACTCCGTCTCAAAAAAGAAAAAAGACATTTATTCTCATGGTTCCCAAACTCCAATCTGTGGATAGTACCAAGCTGCTGGCCGCAAAATCATCTATGTAGCTTGCTGCAAGTATAAATCCTGGCCTCCACTCTCAGAAATTCTGATTCAGAGAGAAAGATTGAGAAATTTTGCCCAAAGATGATAAATAATTGACTCACCACAATTCTCCAATTCTGAACCCAGGGCAGACATCAATAATTGAGCCCTGCACAATTGTATTCATACAGTTCCCTGGGTAGACACTACTAATCAATCAGTTTGCACCTGAGATGCTAAACCTCCTGCCACTACTAATTTAAATCAATATGGTCACTAATTCAAAAAATGAGGGAAATGAGGTCTTGCAAGGAAGCCAAGCTCACAGACCAGTAAGCCACAGGGCAGGGCTAGAAGGGAGACCACCCACACCCAGTCCCCAGCATGTTCTACTCCATTTGTATAGCTTCCTAGCCCTTTATTAACTTGAGTTTCTCTATAATCATGATTTGTGCAATAACGCAGCCACAGAGATGCTCTTGTTTTTTTTTTTTGAGACGGAGTCTCGCTCTATCGCCCAGGCTGGAGTGCAGTGGCGCGATCTCAGCTCACTGTAAGCTCCGCCTCCCGGGTTCACGCCATTCTCCTGCCTCAGCCTCCCGAGTAGCTGGGATTACAGGCGCCCGCCACCACGCTTGGCTAACTTTTTGTATTTTTTAGTAGAGACGGGGTTTCACCATGTTAGCCAGGATGGTCTCAATCTCCTGACCTCGTGATCCACCCGCCTCGGCCTCCCAAAGTGCTGGGATTACAGGCATGAGCCACCCCACCTGGTCACAGAGATGCTCTTGTAGTGTTATTCCTGATAAAGGCAGAAACAAACCCAAGCGACCAGCAATAAGAGAACGGTTCATTTGAATATGGTACATTTACATGCAGCGACAATATTACCAAAGGATATTTAAAAGTACAGAATGATGTTCACAAAATACTGCTAAGTAGGGGGAAAGAAGCTTGGTTTTTTTGTTTGTTTGTTTGTTTTGAGACAGGGTCTCACTCTGTCACCCAGACTGGAGTGCAGTGGCATGATCTCGGCTCACTGAAGCCTCAACCTCGCCAGGCTCAGGTGATCCTCCCACCTCAACCTCCCAAGTAGCTGGGACTACAGGCTCGCACCACCATGCCTGGCTAATTTTTATTTTTATTTTTATTTTTGTAGAGATGGGATTTCGCCATATTGCCCAGGCTAGTCTCAAACTCCTGGCTTCAATCAATCCGCCCACCTTGGCTCCCCAAAATGCTAGAACTGCAGGCATAAGCCACCGTGCCTGGCCGAAAAAAAGAGCTTTCAAAAGTTTATATAACAACCATGAATGGTAAAAGCTGACGTAATGTTTACTCTGTGCCAGGCCATTCTAAAATTAACCTCTTTGGTCCTCCCAACAGCCACATGGGATATCCATGATCCTTATCCCTAGGTTACAAACGAGGAAGCTGAGACCCAGAGAGGTGGAGCCATTTGTCCTGAGACACACAGCATGTAAGTTACAGAGCCAGGATCCCAACCCAGTCCTACCTGCCCCAAAAGTCCATCTTCCCACAAGTCTTCCTCATTTCCTCACATGGCAGACACTGTTCTGGGCACTTAGTCGGCACCTTCTCTTGCATTCAGCCAACAGACCCACAACGTTGGGTCCCAGAGGCTGGGGCTGTCTCCCCCAGCCCAGCCCCAGGGCCCCATCCCTGCTCCCAGCCCTGCCCCTCCTTCCTCGCACCCCATGCCCCCTCCTGGAGCCCACCTCAATCTTGCTGTTGTACACCAGGATCTCCAGCACGGAGGCCTCTTCCCCACACGTGTCCAGGGAGGAGAGGTCATAAAGCGAGGAATACACTGGCCCATAGGCCCAGTCCTTGAACTTGCGGGACAGGTGCCGTGTGTCCTCATCCGTCACCTCCCGCCGGATGATGTGCTGAAAGATCTGCACAGGGGGCCAGGAGGGTCAGGGGGCTCACACTGGAAAGACCCCCAGGGCTGGGCCCAGCTCAGCACATGACGCCTCCCCAGAAAACAGCTGAGCACCGGCTGCTGGAGGACCCTTTCCTCATCTTGTTTAATTCTTGCTTTTATTATCTTGGTTTACAGATAAAGAGTGGAGGCTGGGAAAAATGAAGGGTGTTCCAGAAGCCACTTAACCAGTCAGCTGGAGCCAGATGGAACCTGGATGAGCCTTCAACATCTTAATTGTAATGAATATCTTCTTCATGCCGTTAAAATAGCAATGAATCCATCTTAATGATATGTGAATTATAATATTGACGATCATATGCGGTCCTTCCTGTTACCACTCCTCCTTCCCTGGCTTACATACAGGGAAGCAGAGGCACAGAGAGGGGTGGGAATTGCCCAAGGTCAGGCAATGTTAGGATTTTGGGGTTTGTTTTTGTTTTGAGACAGAGTCTCTCTCTGTCACCCAGGCTGGAGTGCAGTGGCACGATCTCAGCTCACTGCAACCTTCTCCTCCCAGGTTCAAGCAATTCTCCTGCCTCAGCCTCCTGAGTAGCTGGGATTACAGGTGCCCGCTACCACACCCAGCTAATATTTTTGTATTTTTAGTAGAGATGGGGTTTCACCATGTTGGCCAGGCTGGTCGTAAACTCCTGACCTCAGGTGATCCGCCCACCTCAGCCTCCCAAAGTGCTGGGATTACAGGCGTGAGCCACTGTGCACAGCCAGGATTTTTTTGAGACAGGGTCTGGCTCTGTTGCCCAGACTGGAGTGCAATGGCACTATCACAGTTCATTGCAGCCTCAACCTCCTGGGCTTAAGTGCTCCTCCCACCTCAGCCTCCCAAAGTGCTAGGATTACAGACATGAGCCACTGAGCCCGGCCGAGGCCAGGATTTAAACCGGAGCCTTTCTACGGCCTCAGGGCCATGGTATAATTGCAATTTTAGTAATTTTTGCTACATTTTTATTTATTTTTTTATTTCGGTTTTTATTTATTTGGGATCTCAAATAATCCAGGCTGGACTTAAACGATCCTCTCACCTCAGCCTCCCAAGTAGCTGGCATTACAGATGTGTAAGTGAGCATTTACTGCCCCTCCCGGGCTCTTTCCTAAGAGCCTTATGTGGATCACCGCGTTTGTCACAACACCACACCAGAGGACACTCTTATATCCCCATTTTACAGACAAGGAAACTGGGGCACAGAAAAGGGAAATGAGATGTCTGAGGTCACACACTGGGAAGTGGTAATACCAGGGCTTGGACAGGTGCTCCTGCCTCTAGGGTACTCCAGACTTGGTTCCCAATCACAGCCATGGTGCCCCCCCAGAGGACAATTCAGCAATGTTCTGGAGATATTTTTGGTGGTCACAAGTGTAAGGGGAGGTGCTCTTGGCATCTGGTGGGTAGAGGCCCGGGATGCAGATCAATGTCCGGCAATAACACAAGACAGTCCCCACCACAAAGAACCTGCCGCCCAAAATAATCCTGCTGAAGTTGAGAAACCCTTCTCCAGGCCCCATGCTGTGCGGCCCAGAAAAGGGAAGGAACTGGGGCAGGGCCATTCAACAGGTTTGAGGCTGGGAGCACCGCTGGGCTAGGGCCCTGGGACTCAGTCTCCTATCAGTGGCTCATCCTGGCTGGTGGGGGTGGAGGGGTGGACATCCAGTAGGGTGACATGAGGCGAGAGGCTCAGGGATGAAGCTAAGGAGCTTGGCTGGACACTAGGGAGCCATAGCAGGTTCTTGAGCTGGGACATCTGCACACTGGGGTTGGCATGTTGGGAGGTGCATGCACAGCAGACCCTCGTGTGTGTGTGTGTAGAGGGGTACGAGTGGGTGGATCAGCTGTGCCCCCAGCCGCACACTCACCCCAATCTTGCCCGTCTTGGCAGCCATCATGAGGGGCGAGAGGCCGTCATTGTTGAGCACAGCCTCCAGGTTGTTGTCGGGGAAGAGGCGGGCACACTTGAGCAGCAGCAGGTCGTACATCTTGGTAACGAACTTGGTGTTCTCACGGGTGTTGTCGGCAATGGCCACCAGCGCGTGCAGCACCGTGTTGCCTCGCGAATCCTGGCGCCGCATGTCCGCCTTCTTGTGGGGGTTCTCCGTCAGGTAGTTGACAATGTGGGGCTGGTTGGTGCAGGCAGCCAGCGACAGGGGCAGCTCCCCTACGGGCCAGGGTGGAGGGTGGGAGGTCAGCAAAGGGGGCCCAGGGTGGGACTCTGCCTACAGACACTCAGGGGACGGACACCGTGGCACTCTGAGGATGATGACAGAGACAGCACCAGCAGTGGATATAAACTGCACGTTTCTCTGGGTGATGCCAGGGAGACGGGGTGTGGCTAGTTAAGGGCACAGCCATGTGATTTGGAGTCTGTGAGGGACTGGACATATCCAATGATGGAATTCTTGTTTGTTTGTTTGTTTGTTTGTTTTTGAGACAAAGTCTCACTCTGTCGCCTAGGCTGGAGTGCAGTGGTACAATCTCAGCTCATTGCAACCTCCACCTCCCGGGTGCAAGCGATTCTTGTGCCTCAGCCGAGTAGCTGGGATTACAGGTGCACGCCACCACATCTGGCTAATTTTTGTATTTTTAGTAGAGACAGGATTTTGCCATGTTGGCCAGGCTGGTCTCAAACTCCTGACCTCAAGTGATCCGCCCACCTCGGCCTCCCAAAGTGCTGGGATTACAAGCATGAGCCACCGCACCCAGCTGATGATGGAATTATTTGTGTGACTTTGTCCCTGAGCTGCACATAATGAATGCCTTTAAGCAGGGGCAAAATTCAAAATATTTCAAGAGTCTAATGATGACAACAGCAGTGGTGGGCTGGTGATGGGGCTGTTGGTCCCAGCATAAACCAGATTAAAGGACACAAACAGTACAGAGCTGGGCGCTGACATCACAACCCAAGGGCCTCTCATGATCCCCACTGCATAGCTGGGGAAGGTGAGGCTCAGGAAAGTGAGGTCACATGCCTGGAAAGTGCAGAGTGAGGATTTGGCTTTTTTTGTTGTTTTCTTTTTGCTTTTTAAAGACAGGGTCTTGCTCTATTTTCCAGGCTGGAGTGCAGTGGTGCAATCACGGCTTACTGCAGCCTCGAACTCCTAGGTTCAAGTGACCCTCCAGCCTCGGCCTCCCGAGCAGCTGGGACTACAAGCACATGCCACCATGCCACCTAATTTTTTTTTTTTTTTTTTGAAATGGAGTCTTACTCTGTCACCCAGGCTGGAGTGCAATGAGGAAATCTCGGCTCATTGCAACCTCTGTCCCCTAGGTTCAAGCGATTCTCCTGCCTCAGCTTCCCAAGTAGCTGGGATTACAGGCACCCGCCATCATGCCTGGCTAATTTTTGTTATTTTTGTAGAGATGGGGTTTCACTATGCCTTTGGCCAGGCTGGTCTCGAATTCGTGACCTCAGGTGATCCGCCTGCCTCGTCCTCCCAAAGTGCTAGGATTACAGGCATGAGCCACCGTGCCCAGCCATTTTTTAAATTTTTAAAAGAGACAGGGTCTTGCTATGTTGCCTAGGCTGGTCTCAAACTCCTGCCCTCAAGCGATCCTCCTGCCTTGACTTCCCAAAGTGCTGGGATGACAGGTGTGAGCCACCGTGCCTGACTGGAGTGAGGACCTGAATCCAGGTCCATGGTGCCAAGTTCCCCTATGGCACTTACACCTCAGAGGCAAGGGCCCTGTGACCAAGACCGATGTGCAGCCTGTGCTCCAGAGTGCTGCCTGCGCCCATGGCCAGAGTGGCCCTGGGTGTCTGGGGGATGGTCAGGGCTGCAGACACCAACCAGTATCACGCTATCTCCGGCCATGCTTCTCCAGCATGCAGTCAGCCCCCACCAGGCCCCTCCTTACCAAAGTAGAAGTAGCCCCCCTCATCCTTGGGCTGGAAGAAGCGCCCACGGGCCTGGGCGTGGACGTCAGCTCCCTGGGCCACGAGAAGTTCCACGTAGTGTTTGCAGCGACGCTCAATGGCGATGTGCAGGGCTGTCTGACCTGGGGGCAGGGGACAGTCATCCAGGGTCCTGGCGGGGCAGAGACCAAGCCAGGCTTGCTGGGTGTGGGGGTGGGGTGCAGGATGTAGAAATTGGGGTGGGGGATGCAGGCAGAATCCTGCCCAGCGACACCCAAGGGCAGCAAATAGGTCCTCGGATACTTCCCGGGATCCATTGCAGAAGCAGAATCTCAAGCCCAGAGGATACCTAGTTTGTGGAATCCTGAGTGTGAGAACTTTTTAGATTCGTAAGATGCTTTAAAAATCCTAGAGGAGGCCAGGCGCAGTGGCTCATGCCTGTAATCCCAACGCTTTGGGAGACTGAGGAGGGAGATCACCTGAGCCCAGGAGTTTGAGGCAAGCCTGGGCAACACAGTGAGACACCATCTCTACAGAAATGTTAAAATTAGCTGGGCCTGGTGACTTACACCTGTGGTCCCAGCTACTCAGGAGGCTGATGCAGGAGGATTGCTGAAGCCTAGCAGTTCAGTACCAGCCTGGGCAACTGATATGGTTTGGCTCTGTGTCCACACCTAAATCTCACCTTGAATTGTAGTTCCCATAATCCCCATGTATCATGGGAGTGACCCTGTGAAAGGTAATTTAATCATGGGGGCAGTTACCCTCATGCTGTTTTCACTATAGTGAGTGAGTCCTCAAGAGATCTGATGATTCTATAAGGGGCGTTTCCCCCTTTTGCTTGGCACTTCTTCTTCCTACCACCATGCAAAGGACATGTTTGCTTCCCCTTCCACAATGATTGTAAGTTTCCTGATGCTTCCCCAGCCCTGCGGAACTGTGAGTCAATTAAGCCTCTTTCCTTTATAAATTATCCAGTCTTGGGCAGTTCTTTATAGCAGCATGAGAACAGACTAATACAACAACATAGCGAGACCCTGTCTCTACAGAAATTTTAAAAATTAGCCTGGCATGGTGGTCCATGCTGGTGGTCCCAGCTACTTGGGAGGGTGAGGTGGGAGAATCGCTTGAGCCCAGGAAGTCAAGGCTGCAGTGAGCCATGATCACACCACCACACTCCAGCTTGGGTGACAGAGCAAGACCCTGTCTCAAAAAAAAAGAAAAATCCTAGAGGAAACAACAGTACTTTGGCCTCCCAGAATTTTGGACTCAAGATACAATGTTCACGGATTTTGAATCTTAATATCCAGGCATCTGAAGGTCAACTCTGATTTACAGAATCTCAGAATTCAGAACCGGGGATTGGCCGGGTTCTTGGCCCCCCGCTGCCTTTGCCTCTTAGAGCTTGTGAGCTCAGGACTCATTATCATAGAGCCTTAGAGTATCTGCCACCACAGCATCTTAGGGCCAGATCCAGAGTTCATGATCACTAGACTCGCTGCATCTCAGAATCTTGGAATCTTTTTTTTTTTGTTTTTTTGAGACAGGGTCTCACTCTGTCACCCAGGCTGGAGTGCAGTGGAACAATCATAGCTCACTGCAGCCTTGACCTTCTAAGATCAAGTGATCCTCCCACCCCAGCCTCCCAAGTAGCTGGGACTACAGGTGTGCACCAACAAGCCTGGCTTTTTTGTATCTTTTTTTTTTTTTTTTTTGAGATGAGTCTTGCTCTTGTTGCCCAGGCTGGAGTCCAATGGCGCAATCTTGGCTCACTGCGACCTCCACCTCCCAGGTTCAAGCAATCTCCTGCCTCAGCCTCCCGAGTAGCTGAGATTATAGGTGCGCACCACCACGCCTGGCTAATTTTTGTATTTTTAGCAGAGACAGGGTTTCACCATGTTGGCCAGGCTGGTCTTGAACTCCTGACCTCAAGTGATCTGCCCACCTCAGCCTCCCAAAGTGCTGGGATTACAGGTGTGAGCCACCGCACCCGGCCTTTTTTTTTTTTTTTTTGTATCTTTTGTTGAGACAGGATTCCACCATGTTGCTCACGCTGGTCTTGAACTCCTGGGCTCAAGCGATCTGCCCCCCTTGGCCTCCCAAAGTGCTGGGATTACAGGTAAGAGCCACCGCACCCAGTGGAATCTTCTATTCTGAAACTCGAAACAAAGTTGGAAGGGGTAGTTACTGTTCCTTCATCCATCCATCCATCCATCCATCCATCCATCCATCCATCCATCCATCCACCCATCCATCCATCCATCCGTCAGGTCCTGGGTACATGCTGGCACTTAGGCCCAGATCAAAGCTCTCAGGGGTCAGACAAGCAAAGGACAGTGTCTCCATCAGCCCCCGTGGCACCCCTGCCCAGCCCGGGGCCCCACCTCGATAGTAGATGTCGCGGAAGGGCGAGTTAATGAACTCCCGCATGTTGCCGGTGCGCTCTGCGATGTCCAACAGCACAGGGATGGTGTCGTTGCGGCCGTTGCTCAGGTTCAGCAAGGCCTTGGGCAGGCAGGTCTTCCCTGTAGATGGCTCTAGCAGGAGAGACATACAAGATGACGCGGTGCTCCAGCCCATGGCCTTGAACTTCTACGCATCGGGGTACAGAGCACTGGGTAGGGGTTCAGACGTCCTGGCTGTCAACATCTCCTCTCCGAGCCTGTTTCCTCATCTGTCCAGTGGGGACCCAGGGCCACTCTATCTTTCTGCCTCTAGTGGTGCTGAGAGGGTACAATAAACTCATGGGGTTAGGTGCTTTGAAATGTGAGAGGCTTCAGCCTACAGATTGGTATTTATTTAATTAATCTTCTTTGGGAAGATTTTTTATCTATTTTTATTTATTAATATCCTTTTTTTTGAGAGAGAGGGTCTCGCTCTGTCATCCAGGCTGGAGTATAGTGGTGCAATCCTAGCTCATTGCAGCCTCCGATTCCTGGACTCAAGTGATCCTCCCACCTCAGCCTCCCAAGTAGCAGCTAAGACTACAGGTGCTCAACTAATTTTTTAATTTTTATTTTCATAGAGAAGGGATCTCACTCTGTTACCCAGGCTGGTCTCAAACACCTGGCCTCAAGTGTTCCTCCCACCTCAGCCTTCCAAAGTGCTGGGATTACAGGTGTGAGCCACCACACCCGGTCCTTGAAAAGATTTATGTTAAGTGCTTCATAAACAAATAAATGGTGAGAATGCTGGGTTAAACAAAGCCAATCATAATTCCTTACTACAGGACTTCTCAGAGCCTTTCATACACTAACAGGGACTGTGAATCTCTAAAAGCAAGACACACTAGGCAGCATTCACCCACCTGTCAGAGCATCGAATCCTTTTCCCATGAAGCATTTACACTGGTGCCCCTAGAAGGGAGTGGAGGGGTGCAGCGCTCCCCAAAGTGTGGGACTGTGTGCCACAGTGGATGTCAACTGACCTTAGGGGATCCAGGAGAGAATCTTGGGGGTTCTAGCGGGTGCAACAATAATAACCCTGAAGGTTTCATCCACTATCGAATCTTTCTCATGAAGTCAACTCTCCGTTTGGTACTAGCGGGTTCTTAACGCCTCCCACTAACGCTTGCTGATGTCTCTTTGCAAGTTTCTTTCTGTTGTAGCTACTTTTATGGTTACCTGAGTTGATTTATATCTCAAAAGAGTAAGTTGAAAACTCCCCTGTGAATCAAGGACAGGGCAAAATCAGCCAGGGGCTCAGGAATGGCCAGGGGGTGGGAGACACAGGTGTGGGTTCAGGTGCCCGTTCTGAAGCCAGGCACCTTGGGTTTGAGGCCTGGCTTTGCTCCCGACAGCTGTATGACCATTTCTCTGTTTAGGGTCCTTTCTGGCTAAATTAAAGCTATGAAGGGAAATTGAAGAACTAATCAGTATTTGTTGATTAGCCCAGTACCAGGCAGACAGGAGTCTTTGATAAATATTACTGTTGCTGTTATCAATCCATGAGACGGGATTTAGGAACCGTCTCCCTAAATGCCAGGAATCAGTGAGGCAGACTCAAGAGACCTGAATTCTAGTCTCAGGCCTTCCAGGAGCAGGGTTGTTTGGGACAAGCCTCGTTCCCAGTTGCTTTCCCGCTGTCCACCTGGCGCCCAGCTCAGAGGCGGCACCATCCCTCTCATGGAATAATATGGCCCAGCCACCATCCCTCTCACATGCCTAAGACACCTCCCTCATTTCCCCATTTCCCCCAGCCTCTCTGGCCTTCCTTCCTCCACTTTCCATATAGCAGCTGGAATGGTCATTTCAGACAGCAACTGACCACGGTGAACTACAGGGTCTTTGCACCTGCTGTCTCTGAACCCCCACCCAAACCGAAACATTCCTCCTTCCTCTTTTCACCTGGTTAACTGCAACTCACTCAGACGCTGCTCAAGTGTCACCTCCTCCAGGAAGCTCTCCTGGATTTTCCCTGACTAGGTCAAATCCTCCAGTACAGCCTTTTGTTGACACCTGTTACAGTTCATAACTGTGTGTTTATTTCTGTGGTTGCTTGGTCAATGCTGGTCCTGTCCAGGAGCCTGTGGGCACCTTGAGGGCAGGGTGATGTCTGCTTTGCTCACTATCGTTCAGCCTCTGCCAAGCACAGTGCCTGGTATGTGGTAGGTGCCCAACAACCATTTGCTGAGTTAACACACATTGAATGAAGGGGAGAGCTGGGCACCCCAGGTAATTCCAAACCATAGGTGACCCAAAGTGGAACTAGAGACCCTGGATTCGGGCTTTCAGACACAGGTTATAGACCCAGGGAGGGGACGCCTGGGTCCTGGGAGGAGATGTCAGGAGCAGGATCTTCCCAGAGATGAGGTGGAACATGCAGTTCCAGGAACAAGCCACCAGGTGGCAAAGTGGCTCTGCCCAGGGTGGGCTGCTGTGGCCAGGGGCTCTAAATTGACAATTGCCAAATTGGAGGTTGTGAAACTCTGCGGAGGGGAGGTGGGGGCACGAGAGGGTGTCCCAGACTTCCCTGGTAATCGGATGAGCTCATGACCCTTTAGCCATGCAGGAACGGATCCAGGTTTTGTGGGACGTGGACTAGGTCGAGGACCTCAGAAAGGGCCTTAGCCGGGGGCCCTGGCACTTAATTAGTATCACGGACCTCACAGTAAGTCTCCCTCTATGCACATATACTAGCCTCTGCAATTTCAGAGACCCACCTCCTAAGCCTATCTTAGAGTCCCCCACCCACACTCATGCACAGACACACATGCGTCTGGGGGTTCCTGGACTATGCTAAGAGCCCCCGACTCAGTCCTGAATTCAGGAGAAGCCAGAGGCCTTGACAAGCCAGCCTGGTGCTAAAGGCACAGGTGCCAGCATCCATCTCCCAGGATTCGCTCTACCCCAAGATTCCCCACCTTTGCCTCACGTACTTGGTGGACCAGGAGAGGCCATTTCATCTGGCCAGGGCTTAAACATGGGTTATCTGCGAATGAGATTATTCATGCCATCACTGAGCTACTCCAGGAGCAGAGAGAAGCCCAGTCCTCCCACAGCTCTAAACTTGTGCCTCCAAATGAGTCCACATTGCCTGGCTGGGAACCACGAATGAATATTTTTCATAAATCCAGCAACTGTCTTTTTGTTTGTTTGTTTTTTGAGACAGAGCCTCGCTCTTTCGCCCAGGCTGGAGTGCAGTGGTGCAATCTCAGCTCACTGCAACCTCTACCCCCCAGGTTCAAGTGATTCTCCTGGCTCAGCTTCCTAAGTAGCTGAAATTACAGGTGTGTGCCACTAAGCCTGGCTCTTTTTTTTTTTTTTTTTTTTGTATTTTTAGTAGAGACAGTGTTTTACCCTGTTGGCAAGGCTGGTCTCAAACTCCTGACCTTAGGTGATACACCCACCTCGGCCTCCCAAAGTGCTGGGATTATAGGCATGAGCCACCATGCCCGGCTCCAGCAATTGTTTCCTGATGGACACAATGATACTGCATCGTATTGTTTCAGGGTAAGAATGAGGTTGAGGCCAGCCTCAATGGCTCACACCTATAATCCCAGCACTTTGGGAGGTTGAGGCAGGAGGATCGCTTGAAGCCAGGAGTTTGATACCAGCCTGGGCAACATAGTGAGACCTGTCTCTTAAAAAAAAAAGAAAAAAAAATTTAGCCAGGCATGGTAGCTTGCACCTGTAGTCCCAACAACTCTGGAGGCTGAAGCAGGAGGATTGCTTGAGGCCAGAAGTTCAAGGCTGCAGGGAGCTGTGATCACACCACAGCATTCCAGCCTGGGTGACAGAATGAGACCCTATCTCAAAAAAAAAAAAAAAACAGGTTGATAAAGGTATATGTGGATGATGTAGCACAGACTTGTTCACCCCGTTTGGGAACTTAATTTACTTAAAGTAACTGAAATCTTAAAAAATGTCCTCTTCTGGCTGGGCACAGTGGCTCATGCCTGTAATCCCAGCACTTCGGGAGGCCAAGGCGGGCGGATCACCTGAGGTCGGGAGTTTGAGACCAACCTGACCAACATGGAGAGACCCCCGTCTCTACTAAAAATACAAAATTAGCCGGGGGTGGTGGCACATGCCTGTAATCCCAGCTACTTGGGAGGCTGAGGCAGAAGAATCACTTGAAGCCAGGAGGCAGAGGTTGCAGGTTGCAGTGAGCAGAGATCATGCCATTGCACTCCAGCCTGGGCAACAAGAATGAAACTCTGTCTCAAAAAAAAAAAAAAAAAAAAAATCTGACATCCCTGAAGCCTCCTCAGACTTAGGCTGTAGACCAACCATGGTCCGCCTTCCAAGATGGGCCCTTCTTCATAGCAGGTATCACAATTCTTTTTTTTTTTTTCCTGTCTGTCACCCAGACTGGAGTGCAGTGGCATGATCACAGCTCACTGCAGCGTCAGCCTCCCAGGCTAATGCAACCCTCCTGCCTTGGCCTCCCAAAGTGCTGGGATTACAGGTGTGAGCCACCATGCCCAGCCTTGGTGTCACAATTCTTGACATGGTATCTTGACTTGTGAGATCATGGCCAGTTTAATAATGGATTACCCAGAACCCAGCACATCGCAGGTGGCTGATTTGGGTGCAGGTGTTCACAGGTAAGGCCTGGGGCTGTGGAGAGTGCAGGTGTCCTGAGGCGGGTGTTTTGAATCTGGACAAGGCTGAAGGGTGAGCTCTCTGGGCTGGGGCTTCAGCCTAGGAAGTGGAGCCCTAAAGCTGGGCTGGGGTGGAGCAGACCCCAAGAAGTACAATCAGGACTACCAGCCTGGACACCCTGCCCATCCCTCCAGACCTTCCCTCAGGGGAGCAGGGGCTCCAGGACTCCAGCTGCCTGCGCTGGGCTCTTTGTGGGATGAGAGCCAGGAGAGCTCTGCAAAGCCAGGAGTATGCTGTGATTATTCCCCAGTTTACAGATGAGGAAACGGAGGCTCAGAGAGGTCACACATCGCTTAAGTGGTAAAGGTAGACTCTGAACCCAGGTAGGTGGACTCTGCTTACCCACTACACTAACCTTTTCATACATAAGGGCTGAATGAATGAAAGAATGAATAAATGGAGGTAGCTGAGGCCCAGAGAGGTTAAGTAACATGGTGAAGGACACACAGGACCAGACTCCCTGTCCAGTGCACTTTCCAGGCCAATGCAGTCCACTGACCCAAAGAAAGAAGCTGAGGGGAAAGGGGGCCCCCAATGCCAGGCTTACCCCACACCCCTGGCTGTCCCACTGGCTATGCCCATCTGGGTGGCTCACCTCGAAACTCCTCATCAGTTAGGCGTTTCTTGTGGGTCAGCAGGAAGGGGAGCAGCCCGTCCAGGTCGGCAGTGGAGCCCCGGGACACGATGTCAAAGAGGATGGGCCGGTTGAAGACTTTGAGGATGGGGGGCGGCTGAGGGGCAGGGGCTTTGGGGCTCTGCGGCTGCTTCCTGGAGGAGGTAGGGAGGCAAGTTGATGGGAGGGCTCATCCCCTGTCTGCCCCACTGTCCCTGGCCTTAGGGACCCAGAGACTGTGGCGGGGTGCGGGCAGCTGAAGCCCTACAAGGAACAGGGTGAGGTAGGTGGGGCAGATGTAAAAACTAAGGAAAGTTTTATCCAACAAACTATAGTTACTACCTACTGTGTGTTGGGTGGAGACAAACAGAAAGAAATGCACAGACTGCCCATACATCTATCCACCCATCCATCCACACATCCACTCACCCCACCCATCCATCTATCCATCCACCATCCATCACTCGTCTATCCATCTACCTATCCACCTATTCATCCATCTATCCACCCATCCATCCATCACTTATCCATCCATCCATCCATCTACCCATCTACCCACCTATCCATCCAACCATCACTCATCCACCCACTCCTCCATCTATCCACCCATCCATCCATCATTCATCCGTCCATCCATCCATCTACCCATCCACTCACCCATCCATCCATCCATCACTCATCCATCCATTACTCATCCATCCATCCACCCATCCATCCACCATCCATCCATCCACCCATCCATCCACTTATCCATCCATCCATCACTCATCCATCCATCTACCCATCCACCCACCCATCCATCCATTCATCCACCCATCTACCTACCCGCCCATTCATCCATCCATCCCTCATCCATACATCCATCCACCCAGCATCCACCCATCCACCTACCCACCCATCATCCATCCACCCACTCATCCACCCATCCATCCATCACTCATCCATCCATCCATCCATCACTCATCCATTCATCTACCCATCCACTCACTCCTCCATCTGTCCACCCATCCATTCATTACTCATCCATCCATCCACCCACTCATCCATCCCATCTGCCCACCCATCCATCCACCCACCCATCCATCCATCCATCATCCATCACTCGTCTATCCATCCATCTGCCTATCCACACATCCATCCATTCATCCATCCAACTGCCCATCCACTCACCCACCCACTCATATATTAGTCATTTATTGAGTACTTACTAAGGCAGAGAGACTGAAAGGGACAAAAACAAAGATAAAATAAAGAAACAGCACACTAAAAGATGAGGCAGTTCATCCATTCATTCCATAACTAACCCATTAATTTATTCATTCAACAAACATTTGAGACAAATGAGGCCATGCTCATATGTACTTGCCCATGGCCCACCCCACGGTAAACATTCAATAAATGTTAGTTGATATTACCATTATTAATGAGTGCCTACTGTGTGTCTGGAGCTTGTATGTGCATGGGACAGATGTGGGGCTACAGAGGCAGATGGAGGAAGGGTGTGGCACAGAGAGGGCTGGGAAGAGAAGAGATAGAGAGAGAAAGGAAGGAAACAGACACTAAGAGCTGGAGGGCTTGGAGACACTCATTCAGTCATTCAACAAACATTATTTCGGCACCTATTATATGCTAGGTTCTGAGAGAGAAAGAGCTAGCCCAGGGCCACTACGAGGCAGGAATGCTCTCTCTGTCACATTCTTACCTGGCCCAGTGCCTGGCACATCTTGGGATGCAGTAAGACTGTTCAATGAATAAGAGACTAAAGAGAAGGAGGAAGATGGAGGCACAGGGTCTGGGAGGGAGAAGAGGGGAGAGTAGGGGAACAGAGAAAACCCTAACAAGAGGCAGCAGGGCCAGAGGGGAAGGGGGAATGCAGTTGGGGAAACTGAGGCCAGGGAAGGTTGTGGAAGCAGGTAGGACAGGGTTGCAAGGGTGAACAAAGCTGGCATCTGGCTATACCCAGCCTGTCTTGCCATGAGAAGGGGACAGCTACTCTCCTCCCTTCCTCTTCGCCAGGGGTTGAGATTTTCCATCTCAGGGCAGGTACTGGCAAAGGGGGTCGTTAGCATCCACAGTAGGGTAAGAGGTGCTCTCCTGTTGACAGGGGCACAGGCACAGATACAGCCTCTAATGAGGGCACTTAGGCAGCCCCCACTTTACCTCTTCCTGAACTTTGACCTTTGAGCCAAAAAATGAAAAGCAATACTGCCCCCACCAGATCTCACTGAGGCAGCCTTCAGGGCTCAGCCGTGCCCCACTTACTCCACCAGCCTGGACTTCCTGGGGTAGGGGTGGGGAGGAGGGCTTGCAGGAGGGGTCTGAGGGAGGGGAAGGGGAGATACAGAGCCCACCAGCTTTCAACAGGACCTGGGAGGGCTTGGGGACAGAAGTATGGGAACATTGGGCACTCTGCTGCTCTGGCCCTTAGTTTCCACCTCTGAGCAAAGGTTGTACAGATTTTTCAGCACACAGACAACTGTGAGGCCCTGTTCCTTGGAGACATCTGCAGAGCCCTCTCCAGCCTTAGGCCCTTGCACTCACATTTCTCTCCACCTAGAACACTCTTCCCTCTCTCTCTGTGATCGCCCCTTCCTGACCTTTAGCTTTGGGCTTAAATGTCGACTCCTCCAAGAAGCCCTTCTGGATTACCTTTCTTGTATCCACCCACTCTAACTTCAGCACCTCCCCCAACTCACATGGCACATCCATGTGCTCAGCTACTTGCTTCTTGCCTGTCTCACCATCTAAACAGAAAGTGCCGCCTGAGTACAGGTGGATCTGGTCTGGCTCAGCCTGAACCCTCAGGGCCAACCCCACTGACTGGCAGATAGTGTGCACTCAAGAAACATCCATTGGCCGGGTGCGGTGGCTCACGCCTGTAATCCCAGCATTTTGGGAGGCCGAGGTGGGCAGGTCACTTGGGGTCAGTAGTTCAAGACTAGCCTGGCCAACATGGTAAAACCCTGTCTCTACTAAAAATACAAAAATTAGCCAGTTGTGGTGGTGCACACCTGTAGTTCCAGCTACCCCGGAGGCTGAGGCTGGAGAATCGCTTGAATCTGGGAGGTGGAGGTTGCAGTGAGCCAAGATAGCACCACTGCACTCCAGCCTGAGTGACAGAGCAAGACCCTGTCTCAAAAAAAAAAAAAAAAAAAAAAAAAAGAAAAGAAAAGAAAATGAAACTTCTGAATGAATCAATGACTCTGTGAATAAATAATGGGGGCGGCTCTTGACCAAGCAAGGGCTGCGAAGGTGAATCGGCTCCATCCAAGAGATAAATGAATCCGTGGCCAGCAAGGGGGACAGAGGAGGACCAGGCAAGTCCAGGCTATCTTCAGACCTCAGGACCATCCTCCAGGACACACACAGAGGCCACCAAGAGGAGATTTCATGAAGCAGTTGAGGAAAGGGTCAATTCAGGGCACATTAGGGACAACAGGGCCGGGACCTAGAAAGGATACAGTTCAGCAGGGCCTGCTGAGGCTCAGGAGGAGCTGGCTAGGAGACTTCAAGTCCTGCTCCCTCCCCCAAACTGCCAAAAGCTTGTGGAAGTCCCTGGGCTTCCTAAAGGACCAGGAGGGAGGGCTCAACCTCACAAAGCAGGGAGTCTGCAAGTGACAGACAATAGGGTCATGCTGGAAACAGAACCCAGGATGCCTGAGTTTGCAGAGTGCCACACAAAACACATGCAAATGCCAGCATAACACACTGGGGGAGGATGGGGACCAGACAAGGTGGTCAAGGGGGCTGGAGGCTCCCTGTCCCCAGCTAGGCCGGGCATGGAATGTGTCATAGGGGCCACATGCTGTCACCCCATCCAGGGCTTCTCTCCACTCTGTCTTTTCTTTCAGCAAGGCTGTCATTATGGGAAAGAAAGGTTGAATGCCTTGGGGTTTCCAGCTCTTTCTAAGCCTCAGGAAAGCCACTGGATGGCCAGGAATGGAGGTGATGATTGAAGAAGACCCAGGAGGGGCAGCTGGATGTGTACCAGGAAGAGAAGGTAGGGAGACGGATGGATGAATAGATGCAAAAATGGAAGAAAAGGTGAGCAAATGAATAAATGAGTCAGTGACTAAGCAAACAAAGGAGTGAATGGACAAATGGATGGACAGAGATCTGAGTGAATGAATTGGTGGTTAGAAGAGAGAATGAGAGGAAGGAAAGAAGGACGGCAGGCAGGTGAGCAATCAAGCATGAGAAATGGAGTGAATGAATGAATGAATGATGAATAGTTTGATAGCTGCATGGCTAGATGAATAGAAACAGTGGGTAGGTGAGAGGATGAAATGACATTCAGATGAGAAAATGGTAGATGAATGGAAGGTTGGTTATATGGGTGTATGGCTGGACAGATGGCTGACAGATGGGTAGATGGGTAGATAGATATTTTAATGAGTGGACAATGGATGGATAGATTAGATAGGTGGACAAAAAAGTGGAAAGATGGGCATCTGGGTAAATGAATGAGTAGATGATAGATGAATGGATGGATGGATGGATGGATGAACAGATGTATAAATAAGAAGATAATAAACAAATGGAAGGCTGGATGTGTAGGTGAAGAGATGGACAGACAAGTAGGTGAATGGGGGACAGACGAGTACGTGGATATGTAGGTGAATAAAAAAAGATGAGGCAGAGCGCGGTGGCTCACGCCTATAATCCCAACACTTTGGGAGGCCAAGGCAGGTGGATCACGAGGTCAGGAGTTCGAGATCAGCCTGGCCAAGATGGTGAAAACCTGTCTCTACTAAAAATACAAAAAAAATTAGCTGGATGTGGTGGTGGGTGCCTGTAATCCCGGCTACTCAGGAGGCTGAGACAGGAGAATTGCTTGAACCCAGGAGGTGGAGGTTTCAGTGAGCCAAGATTATGCCATTGCACTCCAGCCTGGGCAACAGAGCAAGAGTCCATCTCAAAAAGAAAAGAAAAGCAGATGAATGAATGGGGAGTTAGATGAGTAAATAGTTGTAAAAATGAGTAGGTGGATGGGTGAATGGGTAAATGGGTGAATGGATGAATGAATGGATGAACAGATAAATGTCCTATAGAAGGGTAGACAGAGGGGTAAATGGGTAGAGTAATGGATGATGGATTAATAGATAGATGGATGATGAATAGATTGATGGATGATGGATAGATGGGTAGATGGATGGATGGATGGATGGATGGATGATGGGTGGATAGATGGATGATATATGGATGGATGGATAGATTAATGGATAGATGGACAGATGGAATGATTAATAGATGAATAAATGGACAGATGGAAGGATGATGGATGAATGGATGGATGGATGATGGGTAGATGGATAGATGGATGGATAGTAGATAGATGGACAGATGGAATAATGATGGATAGATGAATAGATGGACAGATGGAAGGATGATGTATAAATGAATAGATGGATGGATGGATGATGGATGATGGGTGGATGGATAGATGATAGATGGCTGGATGATGGATGGATGGATGATATATGGATGGAGAGATGAATGGATCGATGGATAGATGTATAGATGGTTGGATGGATGGATGAATAGACGGGTGGTTGGATGGATGGATGGATGGATGATATATGGATAGGGAGATGAATAGATGGATGGATAGATGTATGGATGGTTGGATGGATAGATGGATGGATGGATGAATCGACGGATGGGTGGAAATAGATAGAGGGGTGGATGATGAATGGGTGAATAGAAACAGAGGAGGAGACCACTGGCCAGGAAGCTAACAATACTCACTCTATGATCTTCTTCCTCCACCTCTTGTTGTCACTGGGGTGGTGACGATAGGTGCCATAGTCAAAGAGTGAGTCCATGGGTGCTTTCTTGGGCCCAGGCACCACCGAGGACTCATACAGGGTGGACTCCAGCAGATCGATGGGGTTGGGCACCCCCTTGCGGAAGGCGCCCTGGAACTTCATGCGCAGATTTGGTCGCCCATCGCCTGGGCCAGCAGGGCGACTGGCATCAGCCGGTAAGGGTGAAGGGGAGCCATCCTCCCCCTCAAACAGATTGGCCAGGGAGGAGAGAGGAAAAGCCTCCCCGCCTGGGGTACCACTCTCATCCCCAGGGAGCTCAGCCACCTCCCCAGGCCCCGTGCGAGGGCCTTCGCTGGAATCCGCCATGCCTGCCCCAGGCCCGTCTGCACTGCTCAGCCTGCAAGGGAATGAAAGGGGAGTCAGGCAGAACCTGGCCAGTGGTGGGGGCTCCAGGAAGCCCCCTCCCACGTGGACAAGCAGCAGTGCTGCCAGCTGCTTCAAAGCCACCGTTGTAATGACAGGGGCGCAGGGAGGCCACTCCCAGATGTGGTTGGCCGCCAGCCTCAGGCAGGAACTGCAACAGGAGCCTCTTTCAGGAACCTGGAAACACAAATTAGCCCCAGGTCCAACTACCCTGAACATTAGCTGAAAGAGGGTGGACTTCAGGGTCAAGAAGCTGGGACCCCATACTTGGATCCCAGACCCTACTGCTGACCAAGAAAGCCAGCTTTGGAGCCCCAGAGAGCCAAGTTCAAATCCAGGCTCCATACTTAGTCATTCCATGACACTGAGCAAGTCGACATTTCATAGCCTGTTTCCTGATCTGTAAGATGGGGATATCCAAGCCTCATGGGTAGAACATGCAGTCCAGGGGCCAGTGCAGCGCAGTGCCTGGCACGTGGTAAGCACCTGCTAAGGCAGAACCATTAACTGTGGGCTTCAGGCACAGGAGGGGCTCAGAAAATCCATGTGGACTCGCTGCGTGGGCCGGCAGTCCTGTTTCCTCATCAAACACCGTCATGATGATCCCCATTTTACAGAACAGGAAACTGAGGCTCCAAGACTTGAGTTGACTTCCCCAGTGCACAAACTCCACTCCCCGGTGCAAAGTGCTGATCCCTCCCTGCACCTTTGCCTGGTCAACTCCTCCCCACTGGTGTTCCAGCTCAACTGGGCTCCTCTGGACAGCCCTCCCTGGCCTGCACACACTCGCTCCCAGGATCCATGCTTGTCTCCTCGGAAGCTTTATCCCAGCTGTTCATGGGATGGTTCATTCCCAGGCTGTGGGCGCCAGGAGGCAGGAAATGTATCTGTCTTGTTCATCCCTGAGTCCTCACACAAATGAACAACTTTATGACAAAGATGTCATTTGTTCCCATTTCTCAGATGAGGAAGCAGCTTTTAAAGGCAGCAAACAGCTTGCAGGAAGAAGGGCTGGACTTGAACCATGTCTCTCTGGCTCCCGGGTCCAGTGCTTAGCCAGGAGTCAGTGCAAGGGCGGGGCAAGGCCCCACTGGTTGGCTGTCGGCCCCCTGTTCTCTGTAGCATGGTGCCAGCCAGGCGGGGCTGGGAACCAAGGGTGAGTTTCCTGGAACTTTTACCACCCCACCCGGGAGGCAGGGGCATGTCTGAAAAGCCCTCTCTTGTACATCTCACCCTTCCCACCCAATACGCACGTAGAAAAACAAATAAACTAGTTTCCACCTTGTTTGTTCTGTGGCTTCCAGGAGGGAAGGCTTGGACCAGAGAGGTGGGGACACAGCAAGAGGCCTCTCTTAGTGGGCGCAGCAGGACACAGAGGGTCAGAGCTCCCACTGGGGGCGGGCTTCCCTTTGGACACCAACAGGGAGAGAGAGCCTGGCCTTTGGAGTCATTCAGGCCTGGGTTCTAATCCCAGCTCTGCTATTTACATGTAGCGTGATCTTAGGTAAATTACTTGAGCTCCCCAAGCCTCAGTTTCCTCCTCTGCAAAATGGGTACAATTATAGTCACTTCTTCATAGGGTTGCAGGCAGTGGGAAGTGAGGTCAGATATATCCAGTGCCACTTCTGGGATTAAAGTGGGGTTTTGGCTGGGCGCAGCAGCTCATGCCTATAACCCCAGCACTTTGGGAGGCTGAGGCGCGTGGATCACGTGAAGTCAGGAGTTTGAGACCAGCCTGGCTAACATGGCGAAACCCCCTCTCTACAAAAAATACAAAAATTAGCCAGGCTTGGTGGCACGTGCCTGTAGTCCCAGCTACTTAGGAGGATGAGGCAGGAGAATCCCTTGAACCCGGGAGGCAGAGGTTGCAGTGAGCCAAGATGGCGCCACTGCACTCCAGCCTGGGCAACAGAGCAAGACTCTAGCTAAAAATAAATACCTCAGGTAAGTTGCTTAGCCTCTCTGAGCCTCAGTTTCCTCATCTGTAAATAGAGTGGGGTTTTCAGTCATTATAACCAAAGGAAGAAAGAAGTTAGGAGGACAGGTTCTGAAATCAGACCCAGTTCCTGTCTGGGTCATTAGCTATTTGACCATGGGCAAATCACTTCCTCTCTCTGCCCCGTGGTTTTCCCACCTGTAAGACCGGAGTGACCACGCCTCCTCCTAGGGTCCTCCAGCATGTGAGGCACCTACTCAGTTCCAGCACCTACTAGGACCTCTGGAGACATGAAGTCCTTTCGACTGGCCAGGCAGGAGAGGGGGATCTGGATCCCCAGTCCCTCATGGCTGCCACATGCATTTGGGCTTTGGTCTGCAGGAATGGGGGCCGGGGGGTTGCTGAGACAGGAGGGGCAGCTGCAGGGGCACAGGCATTGGTGGGAGGCAGATTAGACTCTCCTGGGCATGGCCCTGTCCACCTCACTGGGGGCCCTGAGGTCAGGGGGAGACGAGGCATCAGGCACATCCTCTGTGTTGTCAATACTTTTCTATCCACTGCACCCCTCACCATGGCACCTCAGAGTCTAATGGAACCCCACCCCAGGGAGCTCCCAAGGCCAGAGAAGGCAGCCAAGAAGGTCCTTCTATCCCCCACTATGCCTGCACCCTCCTCCCCTCAGGAGGATAGCCCTCCCCCAAGCCTGGACAGCACCCTAGGTTCCTGGGCACTCCAAAATGGGGGCTCTGGTGCCAGCCAATCCCGGATTCAAATCCCCTCCCAACAACTCTCAACCTGTCTGGCTGCTGTATGGCCTTGGGCAAGTCATGCCGTGATCATGATTAGCATTCTAATTAGGATGAAATAATAATTATGAACTAAATCACCATCCTCGCCTGATGACATAGCTCAGGCTGTGCCCAGCATGGGGCCTCATCCAGCCCTCACCATGACTCCAGACCAGTGGTTCTCAGCCAAGGACAGTTCTGCTCCTCCCCTAAGGACATTTGGTAATATCTGATGACATGTTTTGTTGTCACAACTGTACAGGAGAGGGAGCACTACTGGCATCTGGTAGATCAAGGCCAGGGGTGGCACTAAACATCCTCCAAAGCAAAAGACAGCCACCACAAAGAATGACCCAGCCCACAATGTGAATAGCGCGGAGACTGAGAACACCTGCCCTGGAGGTAGGTACTGCGATCGTTCCCATTCTACAGATGAGGAAACTGAGGCTCAGAGAGGCTAAGTGACTTGCCTCAGGTCACACAGCAGGTTAGTGACAGAGCCAGGACTGAAATGCGAGCAGCTGGCTGCAGAGCCCAGGTTGAATCCCTCCATGGACTGGGGATGTCCTGGGTGCCAGGTGAGGGTGAAGGGGAGCCATCCTCTCCCTCAAACAGATTGACCAGGGAGGAGAGGGGGAAGGCCTCCCCACCAGGGAGCTCGGCCACCTCGCTGGGCCTGCACAGGGGCCTTTGCTGGGATCCGCCATGCCGGATGGCACTAAACATCCTCCAAAACAAAAACAGCCCCACACCACACAGAATAACCCAGTCAACAACGTCAACAGTGCTGAGGTTGAGAAAATCTGCCCTGGAGGTAGGTATTGCAATCATTCCCATTTTACAGATGAGGAAACTGAGGCTCAGAGAGGCTAAGCGACTTACCTGAGGTCACACAGCAGGTTAGTGATGGAGTACCATGGTACCACCTGAGCGCTTACAGTGTCTCCTTCAAGCTTCACAACCACCCCAGGAGGAAGGGATGATTACTGCCTGCCCATTCTCATCTCTCTGAGCCTCGGTTTCTCTACCTGTAAAATGGGGATTGCAATAATAGCACCTCCCTTGTAGGGCTTCTGGGAGATAAGGCAGGTCAAGTGTTTCTTGGGCACCTAAGAAATACCTGATAAATGCTGGATCTTGTCATATTTAATCATCATCATCACCGCTACGATATGGTCCTGATTTACCTGTCCTCCTTACTCCCGTTCTCCAAAACACACATGCACACACGTGCCAGAACTACAGCCTGACATTTTATAGCCCACGCTAAAATCCACCAAGCCCTCTCTCATTCAATCCCCCGAAGAACCTGAACGAAGCTAGGCTATTGCTCCCACTTTACAGCTAAGGAAATGCAGGCTCTGAGAGGCCAGCTAGGGAGCAAATGGCTTTGAAGAAAACCTCTAGACTCCTAGCCCTGGGCTCCTTCCACATCACAGCACTCAGGAGTGTGTACACACCAGCTCACATGTACACATACACATAGGCATGTGTACACACACACACACACCGGCTCTGCTGCTCTGTGGCAATTCCCTCCCCAAACACTGCCCTGTTCTCTGTGGTCAGAGAAAGAGTTTACTCCCTGTTCTAATTTGCCCTAAAGGCTGTTATTACACATTCCAAACTCATGCCAGCTTTAGGAGGGAGGGAAGAGGGGGATGCAGGCAGGGAGAGAGCCTGAGAGCCTGGGTGTGAGTCCACATGTGTCTCCTCTGCGTGTGACTGTCATGTACATTTCTTCCCTTCCTCCACGTGCATGTGCATGTGTGTGTGCCCACTGTGAGCAGGCATGGTGGGCCCTTCGTTCCTGCACGGGCTCACAATGCCTCCTACCAGGAGCCCCTCCACAGTGGGGAAGCTCCCAGCTGCACCAGATGTGCATCAGGGAGGCACCCAAGAACGTTCCTGCATGACTGTGAACATCCTCACACACTGACATCTTCACAACAGCGTTCATTCAGAGCAGCGGGTGTTTGTTTGTTGAGACAGGGTCTCACTCTGTCACCCAGACTGGAGTGTAGTGGCACAATCTCAGCTCGCTGCAACCTCCGCCTCCCAGACTCAAGCAATTCTCCTGCCTCAGCCTCCCAAGTAGCTGGGATTACAGAAACACGCCACTACCACTCGGCTAATTTTTGTTATTTTTAGTACAGACGGGGTTTCACATGTTGGCCAGGCTGGTCTTGAACTCCTGACCTCAAATGATCCACCCACCTCGGCCTCCCAAAGTGCTGGAATTACAGGCATGAGCCACTGCGCCCAGCCAAAGTAGTGGTTTTTGGATATGTTGGTTTTAAATCCTATATATTCAAAAGAAGGTTTATATTCAAACCCTTCTTTAGAATATATATACCGAATGGTGGTCCACACAGAGATGACAGTTATGTAGGATGGACAGAGAAAGAATCTGCATCTTCCTCTGGAATGGGCCCAAGGGGCAGGAGTAGAAGCCAGCTACCTATTTATTTATTCCACACGTTTACTGAGCACCTACTATGTGCCAGGCACTGTGTTAGGTACTAGGGGCACAGATGTGAACAGAACACATAACAATCCCTTTGGGGGCAGACCTTCTGGTGGGGAAACAATAAACTAGACAAACCAAGCAGCAGAGTCATGTCGGGTGGTGTTAAGAACCGCATAGACCAGAAGGGCTCAGGAGTGGGCAAGTTAAGGTGTGCAGGAGTCCTGAGTAGGGTGATGAGATACAGGGCTGAGCCAGGGTCCCTAGGCCTTCCTTTCTGCCCTAGACAGAGACCCCAGGCTTTCCGGGAACCTGGCTTTCTGCTGTCATGGCCCCCTGAGCCGGTGGGGCACAGAGTGAGAGAGCATTTTGACGTCAGGCAGACCAGAGGGTCAGATCCCAGACCCACAGTTCATTTGCTGGGTGAGCTTGAGCAAGTTACCCAACCTCTCTGATCTTCACTTTCTTCAGCTGCCCTATTTTTTTTTTTTTTTTTGAGACGGAGTCTCGCTCTGTTGCCCAGGCTGGAGTGCAGTGGCGCATCTCCGCTCACTGCAAGCTCCACCTCCTGGGTTCACGCCATTCTCCTGCCTCAGCCTCCTGTGTAGCTGGGACTATAGGTGCCCGCCACGAAGTCCGCCTAATTTTTTGTATTTTTTTAGTACAGATGGGGTTTCACGGTGTTAGCCAGGATGGTCTTGATCTCTTGACCTCATGATCCGCCCACTTCAGCCTCCCAAAGTGCTGGGATTACAGGCGTGAGCCACCGCGCCCGGCCCTCAGCTGCCCTATTAAAGGATCGTAATAGGGTCGTTGTGAGAGGTATACACGTTGAGTCAAGTGCCTGGCATAAAGAAAGCCTCAATAAACAGCAGATTGCACAACAGATGCCTTCTCTCTGAGAATCCTGGATTCAACGGCAGTGGAGGTCTCTGGCTCCAACCCCATGCCCCAATTTGCGGAGGGTGGAAAAAGGGGCCCATCCTCGGGGTTACCCGCGGCTTTGCCTGATCTCATGGAAACCCTGGCACACATTTGTCAAATCCCATCCTCCTGATTACGTGACCAAGGAAAGCTGCTTAAATCTGGGGGCAAGTTTGGGCGTGCAAGCCTGCTCTGCCCCAGCGGGTAGGATTCCAGGGAGCTGGTTTCTCCCAGTTCCCTCCCTTCTGGAATCAATTCATTCCACCAGGCATCAAGGCAGTGGCACCTGTTTGCAGGGCACAGGGGAGACATAAAAGTGTGGAACCTCAGAGAACTCACAGTCCAGGAGGGAAGGCAGATGGCTCTTCCTGCCTCCAGTACTTTGCCTAGGCTGTTCCCTCTGCCTGGAATGCCCTTCCCTTCGCTGGCTGGCTCCCACTTACTCCTCAGGCCTCATCTTAAAGGGCACTTCCTCTGAAAAGCCCTCCTGTTTCCCTTGCTCTTTACTCTTAGAGTAACATGTGCCTTCCTTTACAGCACTTCCCACGATTAGACTTTCCTATATATGTATTTTTTTTTCAAAAGAGTCTCGCTCTGTTGCCCAGGTTGGAGTGCAGTGGCATGATCTCAGCTCACTGCAACCTCTGCCTCCCAGGTTCAAGCAATTCTCATGCCTCAGCCTCCTTGAGTAGCTGGGATTACAGGCATGCGCCACCACACCCGGCTAATTTTTCGTATTTTTAGTAGAGACAGGGTTTTGACATGTTGGTCAGTCTGGTCTTGAACTCCTGACCTCAGGTGATCCACCCGCCTCAGCCTCCCAAAGTGTTGGGATTATAGGCATGAGCCACCACGTCCAGCCTATATATTATTCTTTGGTTCATCTTCTCTCTTCGCCTCCAGAGTTTTAGTTCCATGTGGTAGGGACTATTTCGTGTCCCCTGTGTCCCCAGCATTCAGCATGGTGCTGAAGCAAAATGAGGTGTCAATGAATATTTGTTTTTTTTAGGCTGTAAGACCAGGGACCTGAAGTTCCAGGTGGGGTTGCAGAGCAAGGGCAGCCAGAATCCTGACGCGAAGGGGGAGAGGCTGTGAGGAGGAGGAAGATAAAGGGCAGAGGAGGTGTCAAGGACAAAGGTGTGGAGGGGAAAGTGCAGGGTGCACAGAGGAATGGTGTGGCCTGGGGCACAGGGAGAAGGAAAGCAGGAAAAGAGATGGGTGAGTGGGTGGGCAGCGGGGAGGTGGGTGGGGGTTGGAATCCATGTGTTGGAAGGAGCCCACAGAGAAGGTGCTCAGGCTCCCAGACAGACCCAGTGTGCTTCTACCTCCCTCCATCCTGGGGCTCCTTGGCCAATTTGGGGGACACCCACTTCCTGTAGTACCCTCAAATAAACACAACTGTGAGTGCCTGCCATTCCCCATCAGTCTTGCAGGGGACATGTGGATAGGAAGGTACTAGGAAGACAAGGACTCTGAGCTTTGCCGTTACTAGAGAGAAAGTCCCAGACCTGTCCATCCCCTCCCCACCTTCCAGGTAAGAAAACTGAGGCTCAGAGAGGCGAAGTCACTTGTCTGGCATTGCCTTGCTCCAGAAAGGGAGAGGCAGGATTAGAACCCACGCATCCCCGGGACCTGCGCCTTTGATGGACACTTTACAAAGACAAGGGAACTCTGGGAGGGAGGAGCTGGAGAAAGAATGGAGTGGGGGGTGGATCGCAGTCCCTGGTGAACCGCTAGTTCACCAGCTCTGGGCAAGTCACCTGGCCTTCCCATGCCTCAGTTTCCTCACCTGTAAAATGGCAATGATCCTAGCACCTACCCCAAGGGAACTGTCGTTTGGGTTAAATGAGATAAAGCATGCAAAACACTGAGCTCAGTGCCTGGTACAGAGCATGCATTCAGTCAAGAATGGCTGCTGTTGGAATCATCAGTATCGGTGTACTACTTATTAGTATCATTAGGGAAACAGATGAACAAAAGGACTGAGGACCAAGGAAGGCAATGACTCCTAGAGAAGGCAGAGCGGCCAGATCCAGAGCCTTGGAGGTAGACTCCGGCAGCCACCTCGAAGTGGTGGCTGCTGGGAACAGCCGGCTGGGAGCTCAGCTCCTTGGCCAGGCAAAAACTTCTGCCTGCCAGGCTACCCACAGCTCCCAGGCCCTTGGCAGGCGGCAGCAGTAGAGGGGCATCATGCCATGCCCAGCACCTTCCCTGGCCAGCCTGTATTTACCTAGCAGGTCTCGGCCCAGCCCGCTTCCTGTTTGCTGCATAGTGGCCGCCTGTCCAGGACAGACAGAGCCCCAGTGTCCTGCTGGGCCCCCACCCCATGCACTCACACCACCCAGGCAGGGCACGTCTGGGGTGACTCACCGGGCCCCATGGAGGGCAAGGCCAGCATGGCCACGGCAGTCATTTGGTCATTCTGCAAGCCCTTGGCTGGAGGGAGGCCGGCTGACAGCACACACAGATGCCCCTCTGAGCTTTCACAGGGACCAAGTCATTTCCAAGGGTCCCAGCCCCTGGGAAGGAGCCACCAAGAAGCGGTGTGGCTTAATGGTTAAGAGCATACACCTTGCAGACACAAAAGGCCACATATTGCAGGATTTCATTTATATGAAATGCCCAGAACAGGCAAATCCATAGAGACAGAAAGCAGATTAGTTGTTGCCAGGGGCTGGGAGTGGGGAGTGGTGACTGCTAATGGGTACAGAGTCCTTTTTTGGGGTGATGAAAATGTTCTGGAATGAGATAGTGCTGATGTCTATACAACTCTGAATACACTAAGAAACCAACTGAATTGTACGTTTTAAAAGACTGAGTTATGAGTATGTGAATTACATCTAAATGACCCTTCCAGGCTTAGTGACCTCAGGCAGGTCACTTCCCTCCCAGAACCTCAGTTTCCTTGTTGCAACATGGCAATGTCACAGAGATTAAGCACACATAAAGGGTTTCCTTTTTTTCTTTCGTGTGTGTGTGTGTGTGTGTGTGTGTGTGTGTGTGTGTGTGTGACAGGATCTTGCTCTGTCACCCAGGCTAGAGTGTAAGTGGCACAATCTTGGCTCACTGCAACCTCCGTCTTCCAGGTTCAAGCAATCCTCCTGCCTCAGCCTCTCTAGTAGCTGGGAATACAGGCGCCCGCCACTGCGCCAGCTAATTTTTGTATTTTTGGTAGAGACGGGGTTTCACCATGTTGGCCAGGCTGGTCTCGAACTCCTGACCTCAGGTGATCCGACCGCCTCAGCCTCTCAAAATGCTGGGATTACAGGCGTCAGCCACCACGCCCAGCCACATAAAGGGTTTCAAACAGAGTCTGGCACATAGTAGGGGCTCGAGGATACAAAGTCACTACCCCAGGAGGCTCCAGGTCCTTCTTCCCTTATCTCGCTTCCTTCCCATCAGAGCATAGCCCCAGGATTCCACCCTCTCAGCCAGCCCTGCTTGAGAACATACTACTCAGCTCCAGCCCCGGAGGAGGGAGGTGTCAAAATCTTAGTCAAGCCGGGCGTGGTGGCTCACGCCTGTAATCCCAGCACTTTGGGAGGCCGAGGTGGGCGGATCACTTGAGGTCAGAAGTTCAAGACCAGACTGGCCAACATGGTGAAACCCCATCTCTACTAAAAATACAAAAATTAGCCGGGTGTGGTGGCGGGTGCCTGTGATCCCAGCTACTCGGGAGGCTGAGGCATGGGAATCGCTTGAACCCAGGAGGCAGAGACTGCAGTGAGCGGAGATAGCACCACTGCACTCCAGCGTGGGCGACAAGAGCGAGACTCCATCTCAACAAAACAAAACCTTAGGCCTGCCTTCTTTCTGGCCTAGCCCCTCTCCTAGAGGACGGTCACAGCCACGGAGAACTCCACAGAGGATTCTATAGTCTCAGAACTTTGCCTGATCAATGCTCTACATCTCATCGGCCACTCACTGGCCGTATGGTCTTGCGCAAGTCACATCTCATCTCTGGGCCTTGGTTTCCTTATCTGTAAAATGGGAGTAATAATTACTACGACCTGGGTGGGGTTAAGCCGTATTTGCTCCATAGTTATTTAGTGTATAGTACATTCATGCTTTAAACTAAAAAATAGGGCTGGGTGCAGTGGCTCACACCTGTAATCCCAACACTTTGGCAGGCCAAGGTGGGAGGATCGCTTGAGCCCAGGAGTTCGAGACCAGCCTGGGCAACATGGTGAGATCCCATCTCTACAAAAAATAAATAAATTTATTTATTTTTTAAAATATTAAAAAATAAAATAACAGCTCCTACCCCAAAGAGCTATTGTGAGGATTAAATGTGATAATTCAAGCCTTCAGTGCAGTGCCTGACAAACACCAAGTGTTCAATGAACTTGAACTTATTTTTTAGTTTAAAGCATGAATTTACTGTACACCAAATAACTGTGGAGCAAATATGGCTTAACCCCACCCAGGTTGTAGTAATTATTACCCCCATTTTACAGATAAGGATGTTCAATGGCTGCTTTGCCATTCTTGCTAACATTCCCTCAGTTTGCAGTGGGGAGTGGGGGATGATGACATTGAGGTCCAGGGAGGTCAGAACTGGGGAGGCACTGGAGCCCAGACTTCCCGGCTCCAAAACCAGGGCTCGTGACTGCAGAGACCTCACCTTTGGAAAGGGTTTCCTCGCCACCTCATTTCCATCTTCCGTCACTTTTGGAAGGCTGTCAGGACAAGGGCTGCCTCCCAGCTGGGAGACTAAGGACCAGAAGGGACAGGACACTTGTCCATGCATACATTCCTCTACCCCACTTCTAGGAGCAAAAGTCCCGAGTTTGCCAAATCAGAGGAGGGGGAAGAGGGCAGACGCCCGTTATGAGTGGATGGGGCAGGAGTCGGGGAAGCGAGCCCGAGGCATCAGAAAACCAGTTTGAGATCCTTCCTCTGTCCCAGCCCACCTCAACACCAGTCTGTGCCAACAGTAGGCTGCTGCCTCAGGGGTTAACTGCTTGGAATTATGACTGAGGCTAATGCCTGCAATGTACCATCAGTAATGCCTACCCTCCATGGCACACTTCACACAGCACCTCCCATTTGGTTGTTTTTTGTTTTGAGACAGGGTATGGCTTTGTCACCCAGGCTGGAGTGCAGTGGTACAATCATAGCTCACTGCAGCCTCAACCTCCCAGGCTTAAGCAATCCTCCCACCTCAGCCTCTCCAGAAACTGGGACCACAGGCATGTACCACCATGCCTACTTTTAAAATTTATTTTTTGTAAAGATGGGGTCTCACTATACTGCCCAGGCTAGTCTCTAATGCCTGGGCTCACGTGATCCACCCACCTTGGCCTCCCAAAGTGTTGTGATTACAGGCATGAACCACCATGCCTGACCCCTTCTATTTATTTTAATCCAAATAATAACTATAGAGATTAAATATTATTGTCTCCATTCCCAGATGTATAAAGTCAGTCCCCGGAGAAAGGAGGTAAGGGCTGACGTTTATCCAGTACCTATTATATGCTAAGCACTTTCACATTTCTCTCTCATTTGAGGTAGGTGTTACTGTTATCGTTTCACAGATGAACAAACTGAGGATCAGAAAGAACGAGATTTAACTGAGGCCACAACACTATAGGAAGTGAATGTGGCTAGACTTCCAACCATCTGCTTTTAAATCCATTTGAGTTCATTCATCCCTTTGGGGGCTACCATGCCCTCTCCCTAGGACCCCCCTTCTCAACGCCATGTCCCTTGGAACTTAGCAGGACAGGATGGCACAGTGGTGACAGTCTGGGAGTCTGAATCTTGACTTTGCCATTTAGTAACTCTGTGGCCCCAGACGGATCACTTGACCTCTCCGAGCTTCAGTTTCCTCTCCTGTAAAAGGGAGCTCATCACAGTTCCCACTACTGGATTACTTGTCATTGTGGGTATCAGAGTCTCACAAAGTGGCCTCAAAGCACTGCATGTGGAATGATGTCACTCAGACAAAAGCTCTAGGGCGGAGGGACTCCCTTCTGGTAACTGCTGAGGCCCAGATGCCTGGAACAGGGCCTGGCACATAGCAGCTGCTCAAGATGTATTTGCTGGATGAATGAATGAATGAATGAATGAACACAGAGGGAAGGAGTGAAAGACGGGCTTAGTCATTCTCTCCAGGGCAGACAGGTCTCCAAAGCGAACCTCTGCCCAACTAACGAATTAGCTTCCTCCCTTCCATCTTTTAACAGACAGCTTACTGAGCACCTACTATGTGTAGGGTTTTCTGGCCTATAAGACCAACACCTCTCATGAGGACAACTATCGTGAGCCCATTTTATAGATGACGAAATTGAGGCTCAACAAGACCAGGACACTCACTCAAGCACACTCGGTCTCAGAGCCAGAGCCTGTATCTGAGCAGGTGCTTCCTTCTGATGCCCTTGCCTGGCTGGCTTGTCCAGTCACTCATTCCTTCCTTCATTCATCCCTTCGCTCTATCTACAGGTATTCCTGAGCCCCTCCTGTGTGCCAAGCGGGGACAGGAGTGCGCCAGACCCATGGGTCAGTCAACCCCAGGCCCCCTGTCCCACCCTCACCTGCTGGGGTCTCAGCCCAAAGCCCACGGAACCCACCCTCCATAAACACACACATACACACAATACACACAAATACATATACACATTACACGCATATACACAGACATACACACAATACACATATACACATACATACATATACACACAAACATACATACACACAAACATACATACACACATGCACACATAGACATTCACATACACACATACACACGTATATACATACACATATGCACACACATACACATAGACATACATATACACACAAACATATATACACATACATACACATAAACATATAGTCATACATATACACACATACACATATATACACACATACACATACACAAATAGACATACATATACACACAGACACATACACACATAGACACACCTACACATGCACATCAATATGCACACACATACACACATACACAAACACACACACAGGGAATGGTCCCAGAAGGTGGCCAGCCCACTCGGTCAACCGGGTGGAACCCAGGCCGCTCCACCCTCAGGGGAAAACGGGCGCCCGGTGAGACTGAGGAGCTCTTTGTGCAAGGGGCAGGGTGGGTGGACAGGAGGGGCAGCTGTTACTCACTAACCAAAGAAATAGAAGGTTATTCCCTTTTAGTCAATGGCCCGCCTGTCTGTCCCCTGAGCCCCCGCCTCCTTCTGTGGCCTTTCCAATGCCCTGACCTCATCTGGAGACCTGCAAGGGCTTCCTGTGCGCCTGGCGTGGTCTTGTGTGATCCTCCCTCACCG
Organism: Nomascus leucogenys; assembly: GCF_006542625.1. NCBI lineage: Eukaryota > Metazoa > Chordata > Mammalia > Primates > Hylobatidae > Nomascus > Nomascus leucogenys. Next base: position 76,929,786 of record NC_044390.1, read on the forward strand.
ATGAGGAAACATGCTCAGAGAACTGATGTGACCTCCTTGGGGTCACACAGCCAGCAGTGGCCAGGGCTCGGGGCAGAAAGGGGAAACCAATGGTCAGGAAGGGGCTAGGGGTGGGAATGAAGTCAGAGTCACATTGAAATGAGGCCCTGTCCCTTCCTCATTCCTGTCCAGCCACTGGGGTGCCAGCTCATGGGACGCAAGGGCACCTGAGGCAGAAGGAGCCCAGGCCAGGACAAGAGCGGCAGCCAGAATAACCCAAATCCCTCCTCAAGTTGGCAGAGCTCTGACCTCAGCAAAGCCCAGGAACAGAGAGGTTAAGCCACTTCCTGAGGTCACAGAGCAGCAACTGGCGGAGCTGGGAAGTAAGCTGAGGTGGCTCAGACGCCAAGATGGGTGAGCCTACCGTAGCTTTCCACACAAGAAGCTAAGCTGGCCACTGGGCTTTTCATGGACCCAAGGACACCAGTGTCACTCAGATCTGGCTTCCAGCTCCAGCTCTACCATGATCCAGCTGGGCATCCCTGGGTAAATTGCTTCCTCTTTGAGTCTCGATTTCCTCAGCTGTAAAATGGGGCTCAGCATTCCTGCCCCTGCCCACCCCCCCAGCAGTGGGGAAGCTGTGACACCATCAAAATGAACATCAGCCCTCACGCCTGTAATCTGAGCACTTTGGGAGGCCAAGGCAGGAGGATTACTTGAGCTCTGGAGTTCGAGACCAGCCTGGGCAACATAGTGAGACCCTGTCTCTGAAAAAAAACTTTTTTTAATTAGCTGGGTGTGTCCCAACTACTTGGGAGGCTGAAGTAGGAGGATCACTTGAGTGCAGGAGTTCGAGGCTGCTGTGAGCTATGATCACACCACTGCATTCCAGCCTGAGCGACAGACTGAGACCCTGTCTCTAAAAATAATAAGTAAAAATAAAAAGTGAACATCAGGCAATAGATGCTGGTTTTAAACTAAACACTCAAGGTTGTGCTGAAGACTGTCCACAACCTCCCAGCAAGGCAGGCATTACCTTATCCCCATTGTCCAGATGAGGAAACTGAGGCCAAAGGAATAATGGAACTTATGGGAAGCTGGCATTTGAACCTGGGCAGCTGGGCTCCAGCCCTAGTTTTTAAGCATTAAATCAGTAAAGTAAAAAAAGTTGACGGCTCCTGGCGCTCAGTCAATGCTCATAAATATTTCATTGCTGAAAACATATCATTATTTGCCCAAATGCAAGTCTAGCTTTGCCCCCAATACCTTCCACCCGCCCACCTGGCATGGAGGGGCTCTCTGAGGATGTCTGGGGGATGAGCTGGAAGAAAACATGGCCTGGAATGGGCTTGGGGACAAGGGGAGCTGACACAGGCTGAGGCAGAAGAGCTGTGCTTCAGAGCCCCATCCACGTGCCTTGGAGCATCCCTGCAAAGTGGGATGAGAGTCCCTTTGACAGAGGAGGAAATGGAAGCCCAGAGAGACCAGGTGGCTTCCCTGAGCTCCTCCAGGGGGGACTAGCAGGCCTGTCTTACACATGCGGATGCAGTTTAAGCCCAGGCCTGTCTGCAATTCAGGTTCTTTGTTTGTTTTGAGACAGGATCTCTCACTCTGGAGTGCAGTGGCACAATCGCAGTTCACTGCAACCTCTGACTCCTGGGCTTAAGCGATCCTCCCACCTCAGCCTCTCAAGTAGCTGGCACTACATGTGCGTGCTACCATGTTCGGCTAATTTTTGTATTTTTTCTAGAGACAGGGTTTCACCATGTTGCCCAGGCTGGTCTCGAACTCACGGGCTCGACCGATCCACCCGCCTCGGCCTCCCAAAGTGTTGGGATTACGGGTGTGGGCCACCGCACCCGGCCAATTCAGGTTCCTATCTCTGGACTGCAGAGTAGCTCCCCCATGACCCCAGGCACCCCAGTGAGGGTCCAGACAAATGGGGACGGGCTACCTTACAGGTGAAGGGATGGATTTGCAATCACACAAATGGGATTCAGGTCCCAGCTGTGCCCCTTCTCAGCTGAGAGAATCTAGGCAAGCGATTTCACCCTGTAGACCTCATTCTGCCCTCTGAAAAAATAGAGACAAAAATAGTTTTGTATCCAAATGTCCTGAGAGTGCTTGGCTCAGTGTTTGGCACACAGTAAGTGCTCAATAAAGACTTGCCACCATCATAATAATTGTTAATGCAACCCAGGGTTAGCTAAAGCCAGACAGAACCTTGTACCCAGAGTTCAGAACAGCGGCCACTTATCTCAAGAGATCTGAATTAATCTTTAACAGGTGAATTCTGCTCCAAATTGGCGATGTAGAGCATTCCAGAGGGCCCACTGCCATGAAATAAATGTTATCTTGGCTCCCCAGACCCTATCTGGGACAACAAGAGGAGCTGTTACCTGGGTCCCTATAATTTGGAGAATGGACTGGAATGTCTTTCCCAAAGTCAAATGGGGGAAACTGAGGCAGACAGCAGGGTCAAGGGCCTGCATGGGGTAGAGACACCCACTTCATGTGGACCCCATCCCCCTAGGAACAGAGGAACGAACTCAAAGGACTTTGACCATCTCAAAAGTATTTGTTCAGACAACCATGCCATAGATACTGACTGAGCACCTACTATGAGCCAGGCACATGAGGCTCAGTCTTGTGTGTTTCCTTCCCTCCTACATCTCCTTCCAGTTGCCCCTCTCACTCGGAGCTTGGATGACTTCCCCAGCCTTGGGGCCAGCCTCTCTGTCTGAGCTCCTCCAATCTTTCCCACTCTGCAGCCAGAGGGACCTTTCTAGAACACACAAACAACTGTGTCACTCCCAGGCAGGACTTCTGGGCCTCTGGGTCTGACTTAGCCCCTGACTGTCTGATCCCTCACCCTTTCCAGTCACGTCACAAACTCCAGACAAACAGAACGATTTCTCTGCTCTATAAACCCCAGGTGTAGCCACCTGGTAACAGGTAAAAGTCATGTCTCTGCTAGTGCCATTGTCTTTGCCTGAATACTCTTTCCTCTACTTCTGCGTTTATTCTTTAAGGTGCGGCTCAAACACTACCTTGACCAAGACCTCGTGGGTCCTTCCTGGGCCAGTCCTCCTACCCTACGGCATTCTCCCCTCACGCCATCCATTCCACAGCATACATTTACTAAGCGTTGGCCATCCATGCACACCTTGCTAGATGCCCACAAGTCAGGTGTGGCAGCTCCTCCCCGGGAGGCCACAAGGGAAAATCCTTCTTGCCTTCACACCCCTCAGGCTACAGCAAAGCTGGGATTCGAAGCATCTCAGTACTCCAGTGGCCAGCCCAGAGCTGGCACGGGTGAGCTTGCAGAGAGCATTTGCTGGAGGAGGGAGTAAGTGGCAGAGGCCCAGGTGGCACCAGATGAGGCAGGAGGAACCTCCACAGCCCCTTCCCCAGATATAAGGTGTCTGGGTTTCACTTGGGGAATCCCAGCCATCCTCACAGGAGCTCATGTGAAACATCCCTCCCGGGGGCATCACACCCTTTTTGTTCAGGCAACCATTCCGTGTTTACCTCCATTTCAAAACAGCCCCACCTTGGTCTTACAAAGTGAACCGCCCTGAACTATGACTGCCATTTGCCATTTGTGTCTTGGACCCCTTCCCCCTGCAATTCACCAATCAAGGTGGGTGTCCAGCCTTTCTGGTTCCCATCGTGCTTCAGACAGAATGAACTAGAGAAATGTGGAAATGGCCAATTGACTCTTTTCACCCTCTTTGTTAAGAAATGTTTGGGGCAACAACAACTGGTAAAACGATGATGGCAGCCAACAGTGGCTGTGCCAGGTTCCTGGAAGGTCATGGCTTCTCACGACAGCCCTGGGGGCTTGCCCTCAGGCACCCCAGTATTACAGAGGAGAGAACACAGAGGCTCAGACAGCTAAGGGACCAGGCCAAGGTCACACAGCAGGGGACTGCAGAGCACACCCCGGGCCCCACACAGGCCCACTCTTAGCCTCGCAGATGACCCAGGCCTGACCATTCTACCCGTGTTCCCCCAAAAGCCCACCTCGTCACCCTCCTCAGGAGCCAGTCCCGACTTACCCTCTGCCCTTGCTCTGGAGCCAAATTGGCAAAGCTTAAATCCTCAAGCCGTTCTTAGCATCCCAGAACAAAGCTCCCACAGGGTATCTGCCTAGCATTTCAGGGGTTCACGGCCCCCCTGCCCCCAGCAGAGGCCCTTGTTTTAGAAGCTGAGCCAGAACAGCCACAGGGCCCACCTCTGCCCTGCCAATTCCCAAGCACCCTGAGGGCACTAGGCCCTGTGTGCAGAGCTGGCCCCAGGACAGGCCACCTGGTGTGGTGGGAAGGGCTTTGGGGCTGGACAGCCCCTGGGTTTAAATCCCAATTGTCTAGATCCCCGACCTAAGCCTCAGTTTCCCCATCTGCAAAACAGAGAGGACAGACAGAAGGAACAGCTGGGGCAGGCTGGGGCAGTGGGTGGCTCGATGAATGTGTCTGCGGTTGGTGTTTCCAGGCAAGCGGGGAGTGTGGGAGTCTCTCTCTCCCCCTCCCCACCCCCACCCCCGCCACCCGCCCCCCCGACGTCCTGAGAGTCCAGGGCAGAACTAGAGGTTAAAGATTTTCATGCCTCTTGGAGGAAACAGCCGTCTCTCCGGGACTCAGTAACCAAGAAGAAGCCTTTGGAAGCTCCAGACTCCAAATTCCCTCCGACATGCTCAGAGGCCAAGGGCAAACCTTGGGTCTCCCGAAATCCCTCTTCCAAGTCTCCTAAGGTGGGCTGGAGGGCTCCAGGGCTTTGGTTCCGTGGCTTGGGGTCTCAGGGAACCGAACCGCCCTACCCCTAGACCTGCTTACCCCAGGCCCCACGTTGGTGCCCATTTCACAGGTGATAAAACCGAGGCCCAAAGAGCCGATGTCCGGCCCAAGGGCACTTAGCGGAGAGGCTGGCGCCTGCGGAACCTCGCGCCTCCCGCCTCCCGCGCCCCCGGCCCGCACTTTCGAGCCTCGGGACACCCCGGAGCCGGATGGGCCACGGAGATGTCCCCAGGGGTGGGAGGGGACCTCGGCTGGGCCGCCCCTCCCGGGCCCGGGCCCCACTCACCTCCGGGACGGCTGGGCGCCGGCGGCCGGGAGCTCCGCGCTTCCTGAATCCCGGCCGGCCCGCCCGGCGCCCGTCAGCCCGCGGATCCCTCCTCCGCTGGCTCAGGTTCCAGCCGCGCGCCGCCCCCGGCCTGCTCCCCGCCCACCCGCCGGCCCGCGGACCCCGCCGAGCGCAGGCCCTAGAAGGGGCGGCCCCCGCTCGCACCCCGCCCGCCCAGCGAGGGCCTCCCCTGCGGGGGAGGTGCGGGGCCAGGGCCTCAGTTTCCTCGCCTGGAAAATGGGCGTCGCGATCCCTGGATAGAGCGGCAGACGGTCTTTGGAGAGGGCTCTGGTTGGAATCGGGTCCGATTCGATCTTGCTCCGTGATTTCGGGCCGCCCTGGGACTGTGTCCTAATCTGTTCATGGGCGTCCCGGCCGAGTCCTCCACTTGTTTGCTCATTCATTCATTTAGCAGACAATTCCCTCCGAGGCGATGAAGGAGGTCCCTACCCTCAGGTATGGCCCATAGAGATGGTTCCAGGGTAAATAGATGTGAGCTGCTCTCCTTGGTCTTCACCCAGTGCTTACAGCGAAGCCTGCCTCGGAGTAGGCAATCAATGTTTTGTTGCTGTTGTTTTTGAGACAGGGTCTCACTCTGTTGCCCAGGCTGGAGTGCGGTGGCGTGATCAGGAATCACTGCAGCCTCAACCACCAGCGTTCAAGCAATCCTCCTGTATCAGCCTCCCCAGTAACTGGGACCACAGACGCCTATCACCACGCTTGGCTAATTTTATTTAAATTTTTTGCAGAGATAGGGTCTCACTATGTTGCCTAGGCTGGTCTCAAACTCCAGGGCTCAAGCGATCTACCCACCTCGGCCTCCCAAAGTGCTGGGATTAGAGGTGTGAGTCGCCGTGCCTGGCTCAATGCGTTTTTGTTTATTTATTATTATTATTGATACATGTTCTCCCTTCGTCACCCAGGTTGAAGTGCAGTGGCACGATCACGGCTCACTACAGTCTCAAACTCCTGGCCTCAAGTGATCCTCCCACCTCAGCCTCCTGAGCAGCTGGGAGTACAGGCATGCACCACCACACCCCACTAATTTTTATTTTTTTGTAGAAGGGGGGGTGGGGGAGGGGAGGGGTCTCACTATGTTGTGCAGGCTGGTCTCCAACTCCTGGCCTCAAGTGATCCTCCCACTTCAGTCTCCCAAAGCACTGAGACTATAGGCATGAGCCACCACACCCACCCATGTATTTTATCAGATAACAAAGGTGGGCCCCAACACATAGCCATACCCTCTACCCAGTGCTGAGTCCACTTGAATACCTCCACAGGATGGGCAGCTCACTTCCTCCAGGGTGGTTGGAAAGCCCAGTGGGCCCACAGCTTGGCTCTGTGACTCCCTAACCCAGCAGCCCTATGCAAGTCCCTTCACCTTTGTGCCTCAGTGCCTCTACATCCCCCTGTAGAGTGGGGCATACAAAAGTCCTCACGTCACAGTCACAGTGAAGATGCTGGGAGCATCCAGGCTATGCAGAGCCTTTTTTTTTTTTTTTTTTTTTTTTGAGACAGAGTCTCACTCTGTCGCCCCGGCTGGGGTACAGGGGTGCGATCTCAGCTCACTGCAACCTCTGCCTCTTGAGTTCAAGCGATTCTCCTGCCTCAGCCTCCTGGGGGCTGGGATTATAGGCGTGCACCACCACGCCAGGCTAATTTTTTGTATTTTTAGTAGAGATAGGGTTTCACCATGTTGGCCAGGCTGGTCTCGAACCCCTGACCTCAGGTGATCCTCCCACTTTGGCCTCCCAAAGTGTTGGGATTACAGGTGTGAGCCACCGCCCCCGGCCCAGAGCCATGCCATTTTCATCATTAGTGATTTCACTAAATTGAGCCGACTCAGGGACTGTGGGGTAGATCCTTCCTCCTCAGCTTGAAAATAGCAGCATCTCCCCTGAGGTCCAACAGCTGAAAAGTGAAATTTTAGAATTGCTGGGGGGAGAGAGAGAGAGAGAAAGAGACAGAGAGTGTGTGTGTGTGTACCCATGCATAGGAGTGAAGTGTTCACCTCCAGTGTGAAACATTTACAAAGAAACAAACCCTAATAATTAACTCACTGAGCACAGAAGCGTAGGGGGTGAGAGGGAGAAGTATCGCCAAGTAAACTTTTCTTGCAACAGGCTGTGAGGTAGGGTTTGCTGTACCCATTTTGCAAATGGGAAACTGAGGCTTGGAGAGGAGTGTGGCCTCTCCAAAAGCTGCTCCCTCCATGGTGGGGGTTGGGGTGGGAAAGACCCCTCTGAGGGTCCAGAGTAAACAGGCAGATGTCTGGCAGTGGAGAGGAAGGTAAACACAGGGCCCCTCACACCTCCCTGACAGACAGCTATCTGCTGGGGGCCCTCAGGGCTGGGGCTGGGGCTGGGGCTGGGCCAGGTTGAGGGTGGAGGAGTGAGTCTGGGACCCATTTTTGCAGAAAGGCCTGTCTCAATTTCAAAGAAAATGGCAAGGGTGATTCCAGCCATAAGGAGGCTGATACTGGGGACTGGAACTGGAGGAGATGGGGCCAGGGATGGTGACTTCCTCTTCTCTAAGCTCAGAGACAAGGGGCCTGAGCCCTCAGCATCAGCATCTCTAACCCAACTCTTCCCTGATCCCCATTTCACAGATGGGGCAACTGAGGCCCCTATGCAGGGAAGTGACTCATCTTGGGCTAAGCAGCTGGAGCTTGGCCTCTGCACCAGACACCGGGGTTCAAATCCTGCCCTACTGCTGATGGGAGAAGGAGCTGTGGTGGGAGCTGTGGGCAAGAGCCTCCCTCTCTCTCTGTGCCTGTTTCCTCACCTAAAAAATGGGTACCAGTGTCCATGAAGCAAGGGAACGTGTTCATGACTACACGTCTAGCACCTGGCACTTAGTAGGTGCTTTAAAAATACTGGTTGATGGTCAGGCGAAGTGGCTCATGCCTGTAATCCCAGCACTTTGGGAGGCTGAGGTGGGCGGATCACCTGAGGTCAGGAGTTCGAGACCAGCCTGGCCAACATGGTGAAACCCCGTCTCCACTAAAAATACAAAAATTAGTTGGGCGGGGTGGCGGGCACCTGTAATCCCAGCTACTTGGGAGGCTGAGACAGGAGAATTGCTTGAACCTGGGAGAGGGAGGTTGCAGTGAGCAGAGATCGCACCACTGCACTCCAGCCTGGGCAACAGAGAGCGACTCCATCTCAAAAAAAAAAAAAAAAAAAATGTCCTGGTTGTTGATGGAGCTGGGGGAGAGGAGAATGGGAGGTTGCTGCTTGTTGGGCATAGGGTTTCAGTTTTGCAAGATGCAAAGAGTTCTGGAGATGAATGATGGTTACACAACAATATGAATGTACTTTTTAAGCTTAATTTTTAATCTTTTTTTTATTTTTAGAGAGAGAAAGGGTATTGCTCTGTAGCCCAGGCTGTAGTGCAGTTGCCTGATCATAGCTCACTGCAGCCTCAAATTCCTAGGTTCTAGCGATCCTCCCGCCTCAGCCTCCTGAATAGCTGGGACTATAGGTGCATGTCACCAAGGCTGGCTTTTTAAATTTTATTTTTTGTACAGGTGGGATCTCGCTATGCTGCCCAAGCTGGTCTCAAACTCTTGTGCTCAAGTGATCCTCATAACCTGGCCTCTCAAAACGTTGGGATTACAGGAATGAGCCACTGTGCCTAGCCAGAAATAACGTTTCCTCTTAGGGAAGGAAAAACTTTCAAGGCCCTTAGCATTGGCTGTGAGTCATGTGGCAGCCACAGGTGGGGCTCAGCCTTGCTCTCCACGCAGCTCCTGGACTGCCCCAGGTGGACTCAGCTATCTCCCCTAAGAAAGGTTCCTGGGCAGCAGCCAAGGGTCTGCATTTACCAAGTGCTTACTGTATGCCAGGTCCAGTGCCAGATGCTGGGGAGAGATTGGTGAGCCAGACAGGTCAGGATCTCAGGGACTTTATACCCAGGGTACCCAGTTATAAAAACAAGACACGTGCACCTCACTTTACAGTTGGCATAGTCCTGATCCTGCCACTAACTCAGTTCATCTTTTGATAGCCTGGAAAGGAGGAATTCTTCCACCATTTTATAGATAATGACACAAAGAGGCCACTTGTCTGAGATCCCACAGCTGGTAAGATTTGAACCCAAGCCCAGCAGACTCTACAGTGTAGCATGACCAGTAGGAATATTTTATTGGCCAGGTGCGGTGGCACACACCTGTAATCATAGCATTTGGGGAGGCTGAGGCAGGAGAATCACTTGAGCCCCAGAGGTCAATGCTGCAGTGAGCTGTGTTCGGGCAGCTACACTCCAGCCTGGGCAACAAAGTGAGACCCTGACTAGGAAAAAAAAAAAAAGAATATGATCTCAAAAAGACAGACCATAAGTGTGGGTGAGGAAGTGGAGAAGCTGGAATCTTCGCGCACTGATGGTGGGAATGTGTAACGGAGTGGCTGCTATGGAAAACAGTCTGGCAGTTCCTCCAAATATTAAATCTAGAGTTACTGCCAGGCACGGTGGCTCCCGCCTGTAATCCCAACACTTTGGGAGGTCAAGGCGGGTGGATCACTTGAGGCCAGGAGTTCGAGACCAGCCTGGCCAACACGGTGAAACCCCATCTCTAACAAAAAAATACAAAAATTAGCCGGGCGTGATGGCGGGCACCTGTAATCCCAGCTACTCAGGAGGTTGAGGCACAAGAATTGCTTAAGCCCAGGAGGCGGAGGCTGCAGTGAGCTGAGATTGTGCCACTGCACTCCAGCCTGGGCAACAGAGTGAGATCCTGTCTCAAAAAAAAAAAAAAAAAATCTAGAGTTCCCATATAACCCAGCAATTCCACCCCAGAAACATAACCAAGAGAAACGAAAACTTATGTCCATAGAAAAACTTGAATGTTCATAGCAGCATTATTCATAATAGCCAAAAAAAGAAAACGACTCAAATTCTCAATGGATAAACAAACACAGTATATCCACACAATGGAATACTATTTGGCAATAAAATGAATGGCTACTGAGTCATGCAACAACATGGATGAACCTTGGAAGCAGGATGCTGAGTGGCCAGACACAAAAGGCCACATATTACATAATTCTATTTATATGAAATGGCCAGAAGAGGCAAATCTATAGAAACAGAAAAGAGATGAGTGGTTGTCCGGGGCTGGGGGGAAGGGAGGAGTTGGGGGGCCAAGGGTAATAGCTAAAGGGTATGGGTTTTCTTTATCTTTTTCTGTCGCACAGGCTGGAGTGCAGCAGTGCAACCACAGCTCACTGCACCCTCTAACTCCTGGGTTCAAACCATTCTCTCACCTCAGCCTCCTGAGTAGCTGGGACTACAGGTGCATACCACCACACCCAACCAAATAGGATGATGCAAATATTCTAAAATTGACTGGTGATGGTTGCTCATATGTATGACTATACTAAAAACCACTGAAGGCCGGGCACCGTGGCTCATGCCTGTAATCCCAGCACTTTGGGAGGCCAAGGTGGGAGGATCATGAGGTCAGGAGTTCCAGACCAGCCTGGCCAACATGGTGAAACCCCATCGCTACTAAAAATACAAAAATTAGTCGGGCATGGTAATGCGCGCCTGTAATCCCAGCTACTCAGGAGGCTGAAGCAGGGGAATCGCTTGAACCTGGGAGGCGGAGGTTGCAGTGAGCCAAGATCACGTCATTGCACTCCAGCCTGCGCAACAGAGTGAGACTCAAAAAACTTTAAAAATTAAATAAATAAATAAAATAAAAACCATTGAAGAGTATACTTTAAGTGGGTGAATTGTATGGTATATGACTATTTTAATAAAGCTGTTGTGAAATTTTCTTTTTAAAAAAAGAAGAAGACAGCCAGGTACAGTGGCTCATGCCTGTCATCCGAGCACTTTGGGAGGCTGAGGCAAGAGAAACGCTTGAGGCCAGGAGTTCAAGAGCAGCCTAGGCAACATAGTGAGAACCCACTTCTACAAAAAAAGAAAAAAAAAAAGAAGAAGAAGAAGAGGAGGAGGAGGAGGAAGAAGACATGATCTCTAGGATCAAAATGATTGGGTGTGGCTCTATCACACTTCTAAGCTGTGACTTAGGGCAGGTGACTTTGCCTCTCTGAGTCTTGCTTCTCTCATCTGTAAAATGAAAGCAGTAACCTCCCCTGCCTCTTCAGGTTGTAGGGATTAAACACAATAGGGCTTGTGAGTGCTGGGCAGTAGGGAACACAGTAACTGTTCAATAAATAGTCCCACAATGGGGCCCCGCCTCCTCCAAGACTAACTTCACGTGCCCTCCCACCCAAGCGCTTCCAGCTTTACCCAGTGCTCTCCCTTATGTTCCTTCACATCTCCCTTCCCAGCAACCTGTGAAGTGAGCATCAGTTTCCCCATTTGATTGTGCCCGTTTTATAAATGGGAACTACTGAGTCCAAAAGACAGCAAGCATAGCTCTCCTCCTCACTCCCCAGGCAGAAACTTCTTTCCTCTCCTTCCCCACATTCCCTGCTGTCCTGCCCCTGCTCTCTCCCTTCCTTCATTCCATGTCCCCTCCCTAACCCCGCCCCTCCCCTTAGCCCAGCTGGGGGTTGATTTAGGCCAAGAGTTAATGTCTGGGTCCCTAGGGGCCTGGAGTGGGACCTCACAGGGGTCCATGTGGGGTTGGACCCCTGCAAATCCCAGCCTCTCAGCCCCTCCTGCACCAGCCTCTCAACCCCTCTTCCCTCCTCCCCATCATCTTCATCTCATCCACCCCTCCTGTGGGCGGGTCTTCTCCCCTACCTTTTGCAGACAGACAAACTGAGGCTCCACACAGTGAAAGCCGTTTGCCCCAGGAGATAGATACCTGCCAATGGTGCCATCAGGATTCAAATCCAGGATTGTCTGAATTCCAACTGCACCTTTCAGCCACTAAGCAACCGCTTCCCACTGTCCTGTGTGCCTCAGGACCCTCACCACCGAGGGGGGTCCCTGTTCACACCCCCTAGGATGAGATCAGGGAGTAGGGGTGGGGTGGGAGATATGGAGACACATTCTGGTCTGCCTTCTTTGCACTTTCCCCAGTGAATGCCACACATGGGCTCAAATCATGACGAAAAGAAGGAAAAACACAGGAAACTAGGGAGGAAAGGGCAGGGGAAGCACCAGGGCTAACACGTATGCATTTATGCACTGCTTGCTGTGTGCCAGAGGCACTGTGTAGGGCTCTGCCTTCATGAGCTCCATCCAGCTGCACGAGAGGAAGCACGCCCAGAGAGGTGAAGGAACCTCCCCATGGTCACACAGCAGGGAGGAGGCAGGGTCTGATGGTCTTCCAGGTTCCCCATGAAATCACATCTCCCCCCATTTACCAAGAAGCCACAGAGACTGGACACAAAGAGGCTGCAGACAATCAGTGGCTCTGTCCACCCTGGTCCTGAGAATAGCAAGCTTTTGTCCCAGACACCGGGGCCCCACCCTGCCAGGGACCTTCAATGAGGCTCTTCTGGAATTCTCTCTGGGCCAGAAACCTGAGGCCAGGTGGGGAGGAAGCTCATCTCAGATGACTGTTGCCATGGGCACAGCTACTTTTAGCTGCCCAGCCACTGGCTGTGATTCCATTCCTCTGGGCAGCCGGGCGTGGTGGCCTGTGGGTAGGGCCCGTCACAGCTGGCCACAGGCACTTCAAAGATAGCCTCCATCTGAAGGCGATGGAACAGGCAGGGATAGGATTGTCTAGGTCTTGGTCCCAGGGAAGGCAGGCTGATTCAGGACTTCCCAGCTGGGGTCCCTGGGTGGGCAACTGGGAGTCCATGGAGGTCCTAGAACAGGGAGTGAAATTGTCAGGGGGTGAGGGAGCAACTTCTAGAGAGAGGATCATGACTTTCAGAGGCCTGGTTCACTCTCCATACCCCATGCCCCCAAGAAAGTAAAGCACACTTTGTGTGAGGAAGTCTCACTTTACCCAGCCAGGAAGGAGCAGAGGTTGGATTGGGGCAGAGGAGGGGACAGCCTCTCTTCCGAGTCCCCCAAAGGGACCCCTAGAGAAATAGATCCTGGCTAACAGCTTGCAACCTGTAAACTGGCTCTGTCGCCCCCTACTCACAGGGCCTATGACTTCCCTGGTTCTTAGACCAAAAACCACACTCACGCTGGCCTCAGCACCTGTAGGTTTCATCCCCCACTGCCATCCTCTCTTGTTCTCCAGGCTCTGGCCACCTTGGCCTCTGTCTGTCCTTGGCGCATGTTGCTTTCTCTCCTGCCCCGGGGCCTTTGCACTAGCTATGCCCCTTCAGATCCCAGCTCAAATGTCACCTCCTCAGAGAGCTCTGCCCACCCGGACTCCAATCTAAATCAGGGGTCTGTAGTCATTTCCATCACATGACCCCTTTTGCTGTCCTTCACTGCTCATTTCCCTCTCTGGATTCATTGCGCGCTGGACCTTGTTGTACCCCTGGGGAATAGAGATCTTATCTGTCGGCTGGGCGCGGTGGCTCACACCTGTAATCCCAGCACCTTGGGAGGACAAGGCAGGTGGATCACCTGAGGTCAGGAGTTCAAGACCAGCCTGACCAATATGGTGAAACTCCATCTCTACTAAAAATACAAAAATTAGCTGGGCGTGCTGGCGCGCTCCTGTAATCCCAGCTACTCAGGAGGCTGAGATAGGAGATTCGCTTTAACCTGGGAGGCGGAAGTTACAGTGAGCCGAGATCATGCCACTGCACTCCAGCCTGGGCAACAGAGCAAGACTCTGTCTGAAAAAAAAAAAGAGAGAGAGAGAGAGAGAGAGACCTTATCTGTCTTCTTGCAAGATCCCCTAAGCCGAGTTCAGAGCGTTGAACATAGTAAGTGCTCAGCAAACAGGGGTTGAATGACTATCCCTTCCAAACAATCTTCTCTGGGTCAGATCAAGGACTGATTAAGGGTTCATCATCTTCATAGCTGCCCTTTATCCAGCACCCCCTGGCAGGAGGCGCTGTGCTAAGTGTATTTGCATTTGTGGCCCCATTCCTTGTCAGAAGCAGAGTGTAGATTTTACTGAACTTATAAATACAAACCAGGAGCTGGATACAGTGGTAAAAGGTATCCATTGGCCGGGCGCAGTGGCTCATACCTGTAATCTCAGCATTTTGGGAGGACAAGGCAGGTGGATCACCTGAGGTCGGGAGGTGGAGACCAGCCTGACCAACATGGAGAAACCCTGTCTCTACTAAAAATACAAAATTAGCTGGGCGTGGTGGCACACTCCTGTAATCCCAGCTACTCGGGAGGCTGAGGCAGGAGAATTGCTTGAACCTGGGAGGCAGAGGTTGCGGTGAGCCAAGATCACACCATTGCACTTCTCCAGCCTGGGCAACGAGGGAGAAACTCCGTCTCAAAAAAAAAAAAAAAAAAAGGTATCCATTGTAGATTGTCAGAGCTGGGCAGGAACTTTGAACTATCTAATCCCAATTTTGCTTTATTTTTATTTATTTATTTTTAAATTTATATATATATTTTTTTTTCAATAGCTTTTGGGGAACAAGTGGTTTTTGATTACATGGATGAATTGTATAGCAGTGAAGTCTGAGATTTTAGTGTTCCTGTTACCAGAGTAGTGTACATTGTTTTTACTTATTTTTTTATTGACAGGAAATATTTTACATATTTATGAGGTACAAGTGAGTGTTATGTGTACAGAATGTGTTATGATCAGGTCAGGGTATTTGGGGTATCCATCACTCGTATTTATCATTTCTATGAGTAGGTAACATTTCAAGTCCTTCCTGCTAGCTACTTTGAAATATACAAGCCAGGCACGGTGGCTCCCGCCTATAACCCCAGCACTTTGCGGGGCTGGGGTGGGCAGATCACTTGAGGTCAGGAGTTCGAGACCAGCCTGACCAACCTGATGAAACCTCAATCTCTACAAAAAATACAAAAATTAGGTCCGGGCGCAGTGGCTTACACCTGTAATCCCAGCACTTTGAGAGGTCGAGGCGGACGGATCACTTGAAGTCAGGAGTTCAAGACCAGCCTGGCTAACATGGGGAAACTCCATCTCTACTAAAAATACAAAAATATTACCTGGGCGTGGTGGCACATGCCTGTAGTCCCAGCTACTCAGGAGGCTGAGGCAGGAGAATCACTGGAACTCAGGAGGCAGAGGTTGTAGTGAGCCAAGATCGTGCCACTGCACTCCAGCCTGGGAGACAGAGCGAGACTCCATCTCCAACAACTGCAATGACAACAACAAAAATTAGCTGGACGTCGTGGTGCATGCCTGTAATCCCAGCTACTTGGGAGGCTGAGGCAGGAGGATGGCTTGAGCCTGGGAGGTGTTGCAGTGAGCTAAGATTGGGCCACTGCACTCCAACCTGGGCGATGGAGACAGATATTGTTTCAAAAAAAAAAACAAAAAGAGAAAGAAATATACAATACATTTTTGCTAACTATAGTAGTCACTCTACTCTGCTATGGAATATTGGGGCTTATTTCTCTACCTAACTATATGTTTGTACCCATTAACCAACCTCTTTATCCCGCCCTCCCTCTATCACACCCTTCCCAGCCTCTGATATCTATCATTCAAGTCTCAAAAAAAGCTTTTGTTTTTTTTAGATGGAGTCTAGCTCTGTCCCCCAGGCTGGAGTTCAGTGGCGTGATCTCGGCTCACTGAAACCTCTACCTCTTGGGTTCATGTGATTCTCCTGCCTCAGCCTCCCAAGTAGCTGGGATTGCAGATGTGCACCACCACACCCAGCTAATTTTTATCTTTTTAGTAGAGACAGGGTTTCACCATGTTAGCCAGGCTGGTCTCGAACTCCTGACCTCAAGTGTTCTGCCCACCTCGGCCTCTCAAAGTGCTGGGATTACACACGTGAGCCACCATGCCTGGGTTATCATTCTATTCTCTATCTCCACGAGATCGTTTTTTTTAAAGCCCCACAAATGAGTGAGAACATGCAATATTTGTCTTTCTGTGCCTGCCTTATTTCACTTAACAAAATGACCTCCACTGCTAGCCATGTTGGCTACTAATGACATGATTTCATTCTTTCGTAAGGCCAAATAGTATTCCATTGTGTGTATATACCACATTTTCTTTCTCCACTATCCATCAGTGGGCATTTAGGTTGGTAATCCCAATTTTAAAGATGAAACTGAGACCCAGAGGACAGAAGACGCTTGCCCAGAGTCATACAGTGGACCAGGGCAGACTGAGAGTTGAGAATGCACAACATTTTCTGGAGTGTTCCTTGTTGATGTGTTGAGAAGGCCCCTACTGTATCTTCAAGTACAAGGAGTAGGCCAGGAATGGTAGCTCATGCCTGTAATCCCAACACTTTGGGAGGCTGAGGTGGGCGGATCACGTGAAGCCAGGAGTTCAAGACCAGCCTGGCCAACATGGTAAAACCCTGTCTCTACTAAAAAAAAAAAAAAAAATACAAAAATTAGCTGGGCATGGTAGCATATGCCTGTAGTCCTGGCTACTCTGGAGGCTGCGACAGGAGAATCACTTGAACCCAGGAGGCAGAGGGTGCAGTGAGCTGAGATCGTGCCACTGCACTCCAGCCTGGGGGAGAGAGCAAGACTCCATCTCAAAACAAACAAACAAGAACAAGGAGTAGGTGAAAATGATCCAGTTTAACTAACTGTGTTAAGAACCAGTTGTCCTTTCAGGAGCCTTTGGCAGGCTGTAGCATCATAATTGATAAAAATATTAACACAATCCAGTTATTGAATATCTTCTATGTGTCAGGTATTTTACACGCCTTATTTCATGTAATACTGCAAGGTAGAGATGTTTCTGTCCCATTTCACAGATGCAGAAACTGAGGCTCAGAGAGGGGAACTGACTTGTCCTGGGCACACAACTTCAAAGTTTCAGAACCTGGACGTGAACCCAAGAATTGTTAGGTGGTGGTGGTGCTGGTGGCAGTAATAGCAGTGAAAATAACAAGACACACCTAACGACCCTCCACACTGAGGCAGGTGTGAACTCAGGGCCCCAAGACACCTGCTGGAGGAGCTGCAAACTTTCCCAACAGTGTGCAAGTGAGGCTTCTCATTTAGCCCTTAGGAAACAGCCCAAGCACGGTAGGAGGACAAGTTCTCCTGCCTCTCCTGCCCTCCCTCCTTTGGGAGCGGGCGGGAGCCTGGTGGGGTGTGGGGAGGCGCAGGGCCTGGCGGGGCCTCCCAGCTCTGCCTCTGCGGCACAATGGGGACAGCGCCACCTACCGAGCCCGTGGGAGCTGCAGGGGCTCAAGCGCAGGCGCTCAATGCGCAGGCGCAGGGCTGTGAGGCCGGCGTTAACCCGGGAACCCATCCACCAACCAGCAAAACTGAAGGGTGGTGTCCCCATATAACCACCTGCAAACGACGGTAATTGAGTCAACATTGAACGATTACGCAGATAAGCTCCTGCCCGGGCAGCTTCATTGACTCGGTGAGCTAGAAACTGTTGGTATTCCCATTGTATGGATGAGGAAACTGAGGCTCAGAGGGGTGAAGTGAGCTGTCGAAGTCTATTTTCCTAATAGACAGCCGACCCAGGACTCCAGTATTCGATGTCATCAGCGTACGCCCCACATCACGTAAATATATCCTTGCAGTTTTATTGAACACCTGAACACCTACTAAGGCAGCTTACTATGCTCCAAACATTGTTCTAATTACGTTACAAATGGTAACGTTTAATTGAAGCCTCACAACAAGACCTGTGTGTTACACATAAGGAAACTGAAACTCTGAAAGGTAAAGTTGTAACCGAGTCCAAACTCCTTCTGCTCCTTGCATGACAGCCACTCAGTCCAGAGGCCGGGAGTTGGAGCAAGGAAAGCGACTTTATTTTGGAGAGCCAGCAAACCTAGATGGCCTAAATGTTCTAAAGAGCCCTCTTAGAATTATATGGTCTTGGGCCGGGCGTGGTGGCTCATGCCTGTAATCCCAGCACTTTGGGAGGCCGAGGCGGGCAGATCATAAGGTTAAGAGATCGAGACCATTCTGGCCAACGTGGTGAAACCCCATCTCTACTAAAAATACAAAAATTAGCTGGGCGTGGTGGTGCACACCTGTAGTACCAGCTACTTAGGAGGATGAGGCAGGAGAATCACGTGAACGTGGGAGGCAGAGGTTACAGTGAGTGAGATCGCGCCACCGCACTCCGGCCTGGGCAACAGAGTGAGACTCTGTCTCAAAAAAAAAATGTATATATATGGGCTTGGCTTTGTCTTATATGTTAGGTAAGGGGGGAAAGAAACAGGCAGACATCTGGGGGCTGGCAAGGGTTGGGGGGAGGTTTGTGAAACTTCTTTGTCCTTGGATAATTGTCTTTCATGTGACAATAGCCAAATCTCCTTGTTCCTATTGATCTTGAGCCAAGATCACACCACCGCACTCTAGCCTGGGCAACAGAGCAAGACTCCTTTTTAAAAAAAAAACTAGCCAGGCTTGGTGGAGCATGCCTGTAGTAGCAGCTTCTCGGGAGGCTGAGGCAGAAGGATCCCTTGAGCCCAGGAGTTTGAAGCTGCAGTGAGCTATGACTGCACCACTGCATTCCAGCCTAGGTGACAAAGCAAGACCCTGTCTTTAAAAAGACAAAAGTTCTTCTGCTGTTTAATTGTTACAAAGTGAATTTCAGTTCCTTGTCTATAACAGTGATGTATTACAATAGGTTTGACATGTTGCATTGTAATGGGCTCAGTGAGTTTTAATTGAATGAATCAACAAGTCAATGTCAACCCTCGTCAAACATTTGAGCTAATTTGGGTTTCTCTACAGTTAACCTGGGTCAGATAAGGCAGCACCCCATCAGTGGGAACGCTCTGGCAGGAGATGTGCTGAAAATAGGCTCACTGTCAGCTGGCACACAAGTGAACACGGCTGAGGGGAGATTTGCTGTTGGACATGAAACTTCTGTGGCCCCATATCTGGCTGGGTCACCCTGGGCAAGTCTCTTTGCCACACCCTTGGGGGTTCAATTTCCTTCTCTGATAAACGGGGCTACTGAAGTCCACGTTTCAGGTGGTTGTGAAATGATTTGTGTAGAGCACTTTTGCAGGGCCTGTTACATAGTGATCAATGTGTGTTCTTTCCTCCCTGCCCCAGGTGGAACTCAGTCCCACTTTGACAGGGATGAAATGGAAAGGGCATAGATGCCTTGCTGGCTTTTGTCTCTGGGGTAGAAAACCCAAAATGTTCCCAGGGTCTCCACAGGTACTAGGAACGGGGCCTGGGCTGGGAAAATCCCTGCCTTCCACAAAAAAATTGCCCTCTCAGTCTCACCGTATTATGTTAGAGACATAAAGAAAAGATCTTTTTGAGACAGAGTCTTGCTCTGTCACCCAGGCTAGAGTGCAGTGGCGCTATCTCGGCTGACTGCCAGCTCCACCTCCCGGGTTAATGCTATTCTCCTGCCTCAGCCTCCCGAGTAGCTGGGACTACAGGCACCCGCCACCACGTCTGGCTAATTTTTTGTCTTTTTAGTAGAGACGGGGTTTCACCATGTTAGCCAGGATGGTCTCGATCTCCTGACCTCATGATCCGCCCACCTCGGCCTCCCAAAGTGCTGGGATTACAGGCGTGAGCCACCACGCCTGGCCAAGAAAACATCATTTTAAGGCCAAACACAGCGGCTCATGCCTGTAACCCTCACACTTTGGGAGGCCGAGGCGGACAGATCACTTGAGGTCAGGAGTTTGAGACCAGCCTGGCTAACATGGTGAAACCCCATCTCTACTAAAAATACAAAAATATTAGCTGGGGTGGTGGTGCGCACCTGTAGTCTCAGCTACTCTCCTGCTGAGGTAAGAGAATCGCTGGAACTCAGGAGGCAGAGGTTGCAGCGAGCCAAGATTGTGCCACTGCACTCCAGCCTGGGAGACAGAGCGAGATTCCGTCTCCAAAAACAACAACAACAACAACAACAACAATTTTTTAAAAAATTTAAAAAATGAGCCGGATGTGGTGGCGGGCACCTGTAATCCCAGCTACTCAGGAAGCTGAGGCAGGAGAATTGCTTGAACACAGGAGGTGGAGGCTGCAGTGAGCTGAGACTGCACCAGTGCACTCCAGCCTGGGTGACAGAGCTAGACTCTGTCTCAAAAAAAAAAAAAAAAAAAAAACTTTAAAAAGAAGAGACAGAATTCTGTATTTCTAAGAAATCCAAAGGGAAAAAAACCCTAAAAAGCATTTACAGCTTAGAATGAACAGTAGCATCCCTAATCTGAGGACTATTAAAAAATATAATAAAATTGGCCAGGCACGGTGGCTCACACCTGTAATCCCAGCACTTTGGGAGGCCGAGGTGGGTGGATCACAAAGTTAGGAGTTCAAGACCAGCCTGGCCAACATGGTGAAACCCCGTCTTTACTAAAAATATGAAAATTAGCTGGGCATGGTGGCAGGTGCCTGTGATCCCAGCTACTCGGGAGGCTGAGGCAAAGAATTGCTTGAACCCGGGAGGTGGAGGTTGCAGTGAGCCGAGATCGCGCCACTGCACTCTAGCCTGGGCAGCAGAGTGAGACTCCTTCAAAAAAAAAAAAAAAAACAAGAAAGGAAGGAAGGAAGGCAGGCAGGAAGGAAGGAAGAGAAAGAGAAAACATAATAAAATCACAGACAGGAAAAAACTTCTTATTTCAGGCTTCCATCTCTTGACCACGTTAGAGGGAGCTTTCCAAACTGGCTATCTGCATGTACCTGGGTATATTCAATTGCACGCAAGAGCCTTGAAGGTGTCCATAATTTTCAGGGTCAAGTCCAAATCTCTTAATGGTGCAATGTGACACACACATACACAGCCTGCTCTGGGTCAAGCCACCAGGTCTTTGCCTGTGCCTTGAAGTGTCCCCTGCCCCTCCTCTTCTACTAGGCTTCCCCCACCCCGGAACTTCCACAGAGGCTCGGTGCACGCCCCAGTTCCCTAAGATACATCCCAGGACACTGCCTCTCCTCTGAGGCTCTAGGTTCTCTCTGGGAACTGACCACTCTATTTCATCATTATTGATTTACCGGTCCATCTTGCCCACTAGATTATAAGCTCAATAGGAACAGGAACAAAATTAAATAAATATTTCCCTTTACATTTAACCCTAGAATAAGAAAAAACAATAGCCCATGAAAAAGTGCTATTGTGTGGAGGCAACAGGGATGGGTGGAGACTAAGGCAAAGTAGAGAACTGATTCCCCTTTCCCTTGCCCTGCCCAGCCAAGGGGGCAGTCATCTCTCAGCTCCCATCAGGCAGCCTGGTTTTTCAAAAGAAGCTAGAAACCCAAGGTTCTTTTCTTTTTTTAATTATAAGTTACATAGGTATACACGTGCCATGGTGGCTTGCTGCACCTATCAACCCGTCATCTAGGTTTTAAGCCCTGTATGCATTAGGTATTTGTCCTAATGCTCTCCCTCCCCTTACCCACCACCCCTGACAGGCCCCAGTGTGTGTTGTTCCCCTCCCTGTGTCCATGTGTTCTCATTGTTCAACTCCCACTTATGAGTGACAACATGCAGTGTTTGCTTTTCTGTTCCTGTGTTAGTTTGCTGAGAATGATGGCTTCCAGCTTTATCCATGGCCCTGCAAAGGACATGAACTCATTCTTTTTTATGGCTACAGAAACCCAAGTTGTTTTTTTTGTTTTTTTTTTGAGACAGAGTCTCGCTCTTGTCGGCCAGGCTGGAGTGCAATGGTGCGATCTCGGCTCACTGCAACCTCTGCCTCCCGGGTTCAAGAGATTCTCCTGCCTCAGCCTCTGAAGTAGCTGGGATTACAGGCGCCCGCCACCACGCCTGTCTAATTTTTGTATTTTTAGTAGAGATGGGTTTTTACTATGTTGGCCAGGCTAGTCTCGAACTCCTGACATCAAGTGATCCACTCGCCTCGGCCTCCCAAATTGCTGGGATTACAGAAGTGAGCCACCGCACCCTGCCGAAACCCAAGATTCTTATGTGAAATTCCCATTTCTCCATGCAGCAGCCAGTTCTGTTTTTTAAGACCATGGAGGCCAGACCTGGTGCAGTGGCTCATGCCTGTAATCCCAACCCTTTGGGAGGCTGAGGCAAGAGGACTGCTTGAGGCCAGGAGATTGAGACCAGCCTGGGCAACATAGCAAGACCCCAATCTCTACAAAACATTTAAAAATAATAAAATAAATAAACAAAATTTTAAAACCATGGAGGCCAGAAAATACGTTCTTGGTAGGATTTGTAAAGGGTCCCCAGTTGTAATTTCTGATGCAGGAAAGAAAAAAAAAATCAAGAACCAATACAGTGCACAGATGTGATTCCAAAATAGAGATTTATTTATTAAGGATTATTTAGTTTCTGCATAAAAATCTCCAATTGTTCCTCATTGGGTTTTTTCTTTTAAAACACACATCAACTCTTTTGGGGTTGCTTTGTTTGCCCCAGCACTTTAAAAAATACAGCTCTTTTTAGCGCCAGGAAGAAGTTAAGGTTAAGGCAGTGAGGCGTTTTCTTGGATCTTAGCAGCTGAAGGGTTCATCTCTCCCCGTCAAGAGAATACACACAGTAGGTAGTTTCTTAGGTTGGAAAATCTGTCCCTGAAGGAAATAATTCTGCAGAAGAATGCAAACAGAGTCATCTGTGGTCAACTGTTTGTGCCCTATAGCTTAGAAAGAAACGCCTCTTGGTCATCAAGGGCTTGCTGGTTGGTTTCAGCTGTAAAACAACAACAACAACAACAAAAAACAACCAGAAAAAAGAAAACAAACAAAAAACCCTGTCTAGCGAGACAGAAAGAGCAGGGTTTATAATAGTGCCGTGAGGCTGGGCTGTGCAAACCACATGAGAATACACACCAGTTTGCTTTTTAAAAAAATCCCACATAAGGGCCCTGCATAATTTTAAATCAAACTCTTTATAGTCCTTAAAATAACAAAGAGCCTCATAAGGTCACGTGTTTTTTTTTTGTTTTTTTGTTTTTTGTTTTTGTTTTTTGAGATGGAGTCTCGCTTTTGTTGCCCAGGCTGGAATGCAGTGGCGCAATCTCGGCTACCGTAACCTCCACCTCCCGGGTTCTAGCGATTCTCCTGCCTCAGCCTCCCAAGAAGATGGGATTACAGGCGTGCACTATCATGCCTGGCTAATTTTGTATTTTTAGTAGAGACAGGGTTTCACCATGTTGGTCAGGCTGATCTCAAACCCTGACCTCAAGTGATCCACCCGCCTCTTTTTTTTTTTTTTTTTTTTTTTTGAGACAGAGTTTCGCTCTTGTTGCCCAGGCTGGAGTGCAATGGTGCGATCTCAGCTCACTGCAACCTCCACCTCCTGGGTTCAAGCGATTCTCCTGCCTCAGCCTCCTGAGTAGCTGGAACTACAGGCATGCGCCACCATGCCCGGCTAATTTTTTATATTTTTAGTAGAGATGGGGTTTCACCATGTTGGCCAGGCTGGTCTCAAACTCCCGACCTCAAGTGATCCGCCCGCCTTGGCCTCCCAAAGTGCTGGGATTACAGGCGTGACCCATGGCGCCCGGCCATCATGTGCTTATTTTTAAAGCGAGGTGGATGACACCATTCCCCCAGAGCCGTGTTCCTCGTTGGCAACAAAACAATACCAAAAAACCCTAGGACTTGACTCATTAGAAGTGTTAATAGATTTTTACCACACTGAAATGAAGGTATAAAGTCAGTCTGTGCTGTCGTGAAATTCCAAGGAGATTTGGAAGTAAGATCATTATTTATTGGTCCTTTAGAACAGACCAAAAAAAAAAAAAAAGACTTAAAAAACGAGGGCTGTTCCCTGCAGATTCTGGCAGGACCCTGGGAGGCTCTGGGGGATGCAGGCCAGGGACAGCTCACCGACTTGATTCACAGTGATTCTGGTTTGCCTGTTTCTCCATGTGGCCATGAGTCGGGGACGTGTCCAGCAGTGGGCATGCCTACACCTTGTAGTTAAGCTCAGCGTTCATCTGGGTGTACATCTCATAGATGACATCGATGGTCGCCGTGTAGTTGACTAGGAAGAGGCGGATCTTCTCCAGGCACTCCTCCTCTGTCACATTCTGCCCCTTGGAGAGCGCTTTCAGGAAGTCGGCCTTATAGGGGGCTGCGTACAGTGCTGCCTTGAGATGGGCAAGAAGGGAGGTAGGCACAGCGTTAGCAGGGGCCGAGGAGCCAGGCCAGCAGGCCAGGGTTCTGGGAGGGATCTTCCCTGGGTCTGTGCTGGACAGGGGGCTATGCTATTTGAGGTGTTGGAAGGGAAAGGAAAAGGGAGATGTATTTTGAGTGACAGCAGGAAGGACATCAGCTTTCGGGACAGACAAGCCTAGGTGCAAATGCCAGTCTGGGCCATCAACTAGCTGTGAGCCTTGAGCAAGTCACTTAGCCTCTCTGAGCTTCAGTTTCCTCATCTGCAAAATGGGGATAATGGCTCCCACCTAATCGGGTTGCTTTTATAAGGATTAGGGGGCTTGTACAAAGTTCTCAGCACAGCACCAGGCATACAGTAGGCACTCAGCACAACACCAGGCACACAGTAGTTGTTCAGCATGGGTGAGTCTCTTCCCTCTGGGTTCCCTCCTCCAGAAAAGGTGAACTGCTCCTTCGGAAAACCTACTTTCTGAGTTGGGGAGACGACTGGTAAATATGCTGTGGTCTCTCTTTTGTCCTTAGAGGGGGTGATACTTCCCTAAATTTCAGGGCTGCTCTCATACTTGAAAAGTGCAGAGAATTCAAAATTCACAGAATTTCAGAGCCAGAAGAAAAAAGGTACAACCAGATAAAAAGCTTAGGCTAACCGGGCACAGTGGCTCATGCCTGTAATCCCAGCACTTTGGGAGGCCGAGATGGGCAGATCACAAGGTCAGGAGTTCGAGACCAGCCTGGCCAATATGATAAAACTCCATCTCTACTAAAAATACAAAAATTAGCCAGGCGTGGTGGCTGGCATCTGTAGTCCCAGCTACTCGGGAGGCTGAGGCAGAAGAATTGCTTGAACCCGGGAGGTGGAGGTTGCAGTGAGCTAAGATCACACCACCGCACTCCAGCCTGGGTGACAGAGCAAGACTCCGTCTCAAAAAAAAAAAAAAAAAGTTTAGGCCATGAGTTTGATAGGATGAGGAAAGTATAAATATTATTTTAAAAATTTTTTTAGACGTAGTCTCACTCTGCCCTCCAGGCTGGAGTCAGTGGCGTGATCTTGGTTCACTGCAACCTCCACTTACTGGGTTCAAGTGATTCTCCTGCCTCAACCTCCCGAGTAGCTGGGACTACAGGTGCCCGCCACCACGCCCGGCTAATATTTTGTATTTTTAGTAGAGACGGTGTTTTACTATGTTGGCCAGGCTGATCACCAACCTGACCTCAGGTGATCCACCTGCCTCGGCCTCCCAAAGTGCTGGGATTACAGGCATGAGCCACCGCGCCTGGCCAAATATTATTCTTTCATAATAAAAGTAGTAATAGCTAGGGTGGTGGCTCACGCCTGTAATCCCAGCACTTTGGGAGGCCGAGGTGGGACGATTGCTTTCAGCTCAGGAGTTCGAGACCAGCCTGGGCAACATGGTGAAACCTCGTCTCTACAAAAAATACAAAAATTAGCTAGGTGTTGGTGGCTCACACCTGTAGTCCCAGCTACTCAAGACACTGAGGCTGGAGAATCGCTTGAGCCTGGGAAGTGGAGGTTGCGGTAAGCTAAGACTGTACCACTGCACTCCAGCCTGGGCAACAGCGACAGAGTGAGACCCTGTCTCAAAAAAAAAAAAAAAAGTCATAGCTTTGATGTACTGAGTGTAAACCATGTGAACCATGTGTCAAGCACTTTATACTGATTAATTCATTTAATTGTCACAATGACTCTTTGAGTAGTGCCTATTTTATACCCATTTGAAAGATGAGGATATTGAGGCTCAGGGAGGTAGGATCACAGCCCCCCATTTTTGTGTTGTGTGACCTTGTCTGAGCGTCACTGTCCTCATCTGGGAAATGGAGGTGAGAACAGTGCCCACCTTGTGGTGCATTTGTGAAGATTACAATTCATGGGCAGCTGCCCTGGGCCAGGTACACAGGACACATTTACTATTGACGTGATGGTTTGAGGATTTGTAGGGGCAATGCACTGTGGCTCTCGAGGGGCCCATGGGAATGGGCCCTGTCTACAGCTCTTCCAGGATGGATGGCCCAGGGGCTGCCACGCATCTCACCCTATGACCAGCTCTTCCTCTCTGGAACCATACTGGCTTCTGCCCCAGCCTGCTTGCAGACTGTACCCCACAGAAACACTGAACAGGGCCCATCAGCCCCTCATTCTCATGGCCGCCAGGGTGGGCAGGCAGAGGGAGCTGCAGCAGAAAGTGTGGCCAGAACAGGCTGGGCAGGAACACGTGGGTGAGATGAGGGCAGCAAGCAGCAGGTGAAGGGAATGGCGCAGGGCAGCCAGAGGGCCTTCGCACATCTTCTGAGCAGGGCTCTCAGCCTGGTGATCAACTGTAGGGCCCTCACCTAACGAGGCAGGTGCTGAAGCCTCACTTCCAGGAGCCCTGGCCAATGTCACCCCAACACAAGCCACCAAGAACCCAGAGGGCCGGTGTCCTTTCAGCAGATGCTCCCAGGGGGATGGGAGCTGAATTTGAGGGGCCGAATTTGAGGGGTGAATTTGAGGGGCCATCAGGCTGGGCCACCTTTGACCTGGGGTCCTCCAGGGCTTCCCCTGTGGTTTCTCGTTGCCCCACCATCAGGTCTCGCAGGCCAAGGCCCCTAAAGAGAAACACCGTGGAGTAGCTACAGTGACACCTGCTGCCGCTGTGAATGGGGCTGGCCAAGGGCACGGGAGGGGGACCTCTCAGTACACTAGCCTCACCCAAATAGATGAGGGAGCCCTTCCTGAGCCTGAGGGGGTAAACACAGCCTCACAGGCCAGGAGGCTTTGGCCAAACGGGCAGAGTGGGGAGCAGAATCTGCAAGCTGGTGGTCCTTTGGGGCCCGTAGGGGCGGCTCACCTGGAAGATCTTCTGCACGATCCAGCCGTGGTACTTCTTGAGGGCCATCTCGTAGGCCTTGGTGGCGTTGACGCGGATGAGGTTGGGGTGGTTCTCGTCCCGCTCCCCGTCGCAGATGCTCTGGAGGAAGACCTGGATGAAGCGGAGGCCTCTGCGGCCCAGGGAGGAGAAGGTTCGTTAGGACCCTGCACAGCCCTGTAGTGAAAGACCCTGATGGACTCTGAATTTGCCACCTACTGTGAGACGGGAACATGCACACCCCAGAGGGAGTGGTTATTCCCTAATCATCTTTCCCTTCTGCTTACAAGTAATGTGACCACTTGGCTCCATTCACTATCTCCCGAGCACCTTCTCTCCTCCAGGCCTGGTGCTGGCCCATGACAACGGTCACACCGGCTATAAGATCCATGAGGGGTGGGTCTGGGCCTGCCTTGTCCATTTCTGTGTCCACATGACCCCCACAGGCTGGAACATGGTAGGCAACCATCAGGCTTGAGGAATGAAGCCACAGCGCTGGCCCTCAAAGGGTTCGCGGACCACAGACTGTGGATACACCGGGCACACTGGCAAGACTGGCCCCACGTGTACCAGGCTTCCCAGCTCCACTCCCCAGCCCTCAGCATCTTTCTAAGTCTGCTACGTTGCTCCTCTGCCTAAGACCTCCCTGAGCATCCTCCAATGGCCACTTGAGCTTTTCCTCAAGGGGCAAGGTGATGTTTTGAGAGCCAGGAGAGGCAGATGGGGTAGAGCAAGGAGTCCACATCGATAATCTCACCAGGGCCAGCCCCTTAGCACACATCATCTCATCTCTTGCTTCCCTGGGGCCTGTGAGGCTGAGCTTGGCACAATCAGCCCATTTCACAGAGGAAAGAACTGAGGCTCCCCTAGAAAGGCTCAGTCACAGGCCAGGATGTGAACCCTGCCTGCCTCACTGCCCCCCACCAGCAGGCTCTTTCCTTTGCTGCCCCTCACTGTCCCACCGGGGTCCCAGGTGAGCTGCTCTGCTCCCTCCCTGCAGTGGGGTGGAGATCAAGTCAGGGTGGGGTGCTCTAAGGGGCAGGAACACTGGGTTTAAGGGCTGAAGAGTCTGTAGCTGGTAGAGAACAGCGTGAGTTCAAACCAGCCCATAGGATGTATTTGTGCAAATTAGAACTCCTCCTCACGGCCGGGCACGGTGCCTCACACCTGCCTCACACGGATCACTTGAGGCCAGGAGTTCGAGACCAGCCTGGCTAACATAGCAGGCCTGTCTACTAAAAATACAAAAATTAGCCAGGCATGGTGGTGCACACCTGTAATCCCAGCTATTCAGGAGGCTGAGGCAGGAGAATTGCTTGAACCTGGGATGGGGAGGCTGCAGTGAGCCGAGATTGCGCCATTGCACTCCAGCCTGGGTAACAGCACGGGATTCTAAAAATAAAAAATAAAAATAAAAGAATTCCTTCTCCTCAAGATGGTGTACTTCTACCAAGAAACTGTCATAACATACAAATCCACTTTGTATGCGTGACCAGCCCTAAACAGGACACCTTTGTGCAGTACGCAACCTGCACAACTGTGCTGGATGACATGGGCACGTGATTTGGCCTCTAGAAGTGCCAGCTGCCTCCTCTGTGAGATGCGA
Source organism: Nomascus leucogenys (assembly GCF_006542625.1). Lineage (NCBI taxonomy): Eukaryota > Metazoa > Chordata > Mammalia > Primates > Hylobatidae > Nomascus > Nomascus leucogenys. The sequence continues at coordinate 76,958,361 of NC_044390.1, forward strand.
ATAGCTACCACACTTAACTCACAGAATATGAAACCCAATCAGGCGTATAAAGAGCTTAGCACAATGCCCAGATCAGGGAGTGCTCATATACTGATGGGACTGGAACCAGGAAGCATCACTGTCAGGCAAGCCCCGGCCATTGGGAGGCCTTTTCCCAGCCATTAACTAGCATCACACTGGAAGGGCTCGGAAGTGACCTTCCCAGCCTGAGCTGACACTGCGGAACAGTGACAGGTTTGCTTTCCCTCCTCTGCAGCACAGAGCCCAGGCCCTGCCACCTGAGCCCATCACCTTTTCAGCCACATCAGCGCCAGTGTGGCCCCTACTTTGGGCCACTCTGCTCCATACATTTCTTTCTCCACCTCCAGGATGTTCTGCAGGGTCCGGAACTTGGCTGGGTTGGTGTCGTACACAGCTTTGATTTTCTGAAATGGAGCACACAGGATTTCCCCTTGGGTAAGCTGCCCCCATAGACATCTGGCCCGCATGCTGGGTGAAGAGCACCCTACCGGCATCTCCCACTCCTTCCTGCCCTCCAGGAACAGCAGGGATAAGACTTGTAACAATAACTATGACTGTTCACATGAGCCAGGATTTGCAAAATGCTTTACAGGCACTGCCTTATATGATCCTGGTGGCAACCCTGATGTTGCTGTCATTATCCCATTTTACAGGCAGAGACACTGAGGCTCACAGAGGAGCATGGACTTGCCCAAGGTCACACAGTTGGTACAGAGTTCATGTTCTCCAGCCACTACTGACACTGCCTCAGACACCCAGTATCTGGAGTTTTGCTTTGGTGGACAAGTGGAAATAGGTTCCGAGGATTCCAAGAAGTCCAGGAACGAAGGCCTCTGAGATGGAGCCCGGTAGGCCTGGGTCTGAATCCCAGCTCTGCCACTTACTTGCTTGTGACCTTAAGTGAGTCCTTCAACCCCTCTGAGTCTCAGCTTCCTCATCTGTAAAAAGGGGATAACACAGGACCACCCTCAAAGGGCTGCTGGGATGAAGAAATGAGATCATGCAGTGTGTCCCAAGCCCTTGGCTAGGCCCTACGTGGATTCTCACGGGCAGTCTATGGCTGGGGAGGCGGCATCAGGAACTACCAGGATTGGAGAAGGGGAGGGCCAGACCAGTGCTGACTGTGGACTTTGGGGCTTACCTACTTGATGGGGATAGATGAAAGAACCAGCAGGTTCCTTCTCAGGGTCAATACTTTAATTAGACTTTGGTTCCAGTCAGCCTAGACTGGTGACCAGATGGCAAGACTGTGGAGGGCAGAGAACATTGAGCCTCGATCAGAGAAGTTTGGGGCCCATCTTCCACGTCTCCATCCCCTTCCTTGGGGTGGGAAGTTTGCAGCTGGGACCATGGTGCTGATAACCCAGGTGGGCTTAGATTCCTGACGCAAGTCTTGGGCTGTGGCTGCCCGGCCAGGTACGTACCGTGATGTTGCCGCTTATGTCTGCCTTGATGGGAGTAAACACTGGGGACCCAAGGCAATCTGGGGACAAAATGAGAAGACAGACTGAGATTCGCAGCAAGAGTGATTTTTCAGGGCCACCGCAGGCCGTGGGGTCACGGGGGGTTGGGTTACATGGTGTGTCCCAGGGAGAGCTGAGTTGTTCTGGATGTTACTAAGGCAACATGGACTTGGGAGCAGCCCCCAGCTCCGTTCTCTGAGCTTCCTGTTTCCTATCTGGCAAATGAGGCTCCAGCACCAACCGCAGAGGCATGATGAAGATGGCTTGAAATAAACAATCCAATCCTAAGACACACATTTGATTCATCTCTAGAATCAGAATGGTATTTGTTTGTTCTTTGAGGTTTATCTTGAGACAGGGTCTCACTCTGTCACTCAGGCTGGAGCACAGTGGTGTGATAATAGCTGACCGCAGCCTTGACCTCCTGGGTTCAAGCCATCCTCCCACCTCGGCCTCTGGAGTAGCTGGGAATACAGGCACGCACCATCATACCCAGCTAATTAAAAAAAAAATTCTGGCCTGGTGCAGTGGCTCACGCCTGTAATCCCAGCACTTTGGGAGGCCGAGGCAGGTGGATTACTTGAAGTCAGGAGTTCAAGACCAGCCTGGTCAATATGGTGAAACCTCGTCTCTACTAATATACAAAAATTAGCTGGGCGTGGTGGCGCACACCTGTAATCCCAGCTACTCAGGAGGCTGAGGCAGGAAAATTGTTTGAACCCAGGAGGCAGAGGTTGCAGTGAGGGGAGATCACGCCACTACACTCCAGCCTGGGCAACAGAGCGAGACTCTGTCTCAAAAAAAAATTTTTTTTTTTTTGCACAGATCTTGATGATCAGGATCTTGTGTAGACCTAAGCTGATGTGTCTGTTTTTAACAAAAAAGATTTTTTTTAAAAAGTACTTAACTTTTAAAATAGAAAAAAGCTCATAGAATAAGGATATAAAGAATTTTTTTCTAGAGCTGTACAACGTGTTTTTTTAAATCGTAAAAAACATTTAATTTATTGGTCTTTGGGGGGAATTTGATGCATCACCACTATATTAGAACTGAGCCATTAATTTTGTAGCTTCAATATTAACTACTTTATTTTCAAGATGCTACCGAGGAATCAGTTCTTTCTACAGAGGTTCAAGAGAAAGTCCTTTTAAGAAGTGTGCAAATCTCGTATATTCATTAGATTGGTGCAAAAGTAATTGCAGTTTTTGAATACAAAAGCTTTATCTATTCTGTTGACTTTTTCATCATTTATAATGTTTACCTTTTTTTTTTTTTCCCCGAGACGGAGTTTCGCTCCCGTTACCCAAGCTGGAGTGCAATGGTGCAATCTCAGCTCACCGCAACCTCCGCCTCCCCGGTTCAAGCGACTCTCCTGCCTCAGCCTCCTGAGTAGCTGAGATCACAGGCACACGCCACCACGTCCAGCTAATTTTGTATTTTTAATGGAGATGGGGTTTCACCATGTTGGTCAGCCTGGTCTCGAACTCTCAAGCTCAGATGATCCACCCGCCTCGGCCTCCCAAAGTGCTGGGATTACAGGCATGAGCCACTGTGCCCAGCCTTGTTTATCTTCTTAAGATTAGTGGTAACTGGTTTTGCTTTGTTGGTGGCCTTAAAGTGTTTTCGGCTGGCTATATGAAATACATTCCTGGACTTCTGCCCTCTTAATTTGTTCTCACCATTGTCTTCAATAGTAGCTTGCACCTATGTGTGTTTTTAAAGACAGGGTCCTTTGGCAACTGAAGAAAGATAAATAAAAATAAATGAATGCATAAAATAAAGACAGGGTCTTGTTCTGGCACTCAAGCTGGAGTGCAGTGGCAAGATCACAGCTCACTGCAGGCTTCAACTCCTGGACTCAAGCGATCCTCCCGCCTCAGCCTCCCAAAGTGCTGGGATTAGAGGGATACACCATCACACCCAGTAGAATGTTCTTAAATGGTGGCGTTTTCCTTTATTGGTGGGTCATAATGTATCAGAGCATCGTATAATAGGTAACACCTTGGAGTTGATAAAATGTAGACCTGGAAACTGCCTGGCAGTGCCTGGAACTGCTGGGATCTGCTGAAATGTGAGCAGCCTGCTGCCTGCCTCTCCTCCTCTCCCTCTTTGGTCACCCCCATGGCAGGCTGTCATAGGACATCTCGCTCCTTACATGCAGGAAGTATGCATGTTCTTTACTGAGCAGGCTCGATGTGGACTTTACCTTCGAGCCTGAAGACAGATTACCGGGCTTCTGTGACACCTTTTTATTGTCCTTGTTGCAGTCCAGAAAAGTGAGCTCACTAAGCCTGCTACAGAGCCCAGGGGACAAAGACCCCAGAGCAGGCTAGAGGCGGGTGCCAACCCCACGGGAGTGAAAGGCCAATACCCAGGAGGCCAGACAGGGACCTCAGTGTGGGCGCCAAGTGACTGCATGAAGGCAGAGGGCTAGGGGTGGAACTTCCTTAAGCCAAATTCCACCCAGGGTGACCCTGCACACCTGGCCAGCCATCTGGAACATTCTAATTGCAGCCATGAAAAGAGGTGCATGAGAGAAACAGCATTAAACATTTAAGGAAACAGCCCATAGCCCAGTGGAAAGAAGGTGGGCTAGGGATTCAGCCAGACAGGGTGAGAATCCTGCACGACCACTCCCCAGCCAAGCAAGTCTCCTCGCCTCTGTGTGCCTCAGTTTCCTCTTGTGTCAAATGGGGCAATAATATTACTTATTTCATATGCTTCTTTAAGAAATTAAAAATAAGGCATCAAGGCCAGGCACAGTAGCCCACGCCTATAATCCCAGCACTTTGGGAGGCCAAGGCGGGCGGATCACAAGGTCAGGAGTTTGAGACCAGTCTGGCCAACATGGTGAAACCTTATCTCTACTAAAAATACAAAACTTAGCCGGGCGTGGTAGCAGGCGCCTGTAGTCCCAGCTACCCAGGAGGCTGAGACAGGAAAATCGCCTGAACCTGGGAGGCGGAGGTTGCAGTGAGCCGAGATTGTGCCACTGCACTCCAGCCTGGCGACAGAGCAAGACTCCATCTCAAAAAAAATAAGGCACCAAACACATGTAGCAGAGTGCCCGGTGAGTGGTGAACACTCAGTACCTGAACTTCAATCATTTTTATGACCTCATATCATTACTAGGGTCATGTGCTGTGACCCAGCAAATGACATCATCGTGGAAGCCACAGGATTCCCCAGAACCTCCATCGAGTGGGACTCATCCTTGACCTGTGCCCCTGCTGCTTTCTCTGTGCTCCCCTGTGAGGCCCCGCTAGGACCGGGGCTGCCACCTTGACCTGCTGCAAGCTCCGGGCATGCTGTCCTCATGCTGGGCCACGAGCAGTCTCCTCTCAGCAACTGAGCCTCATTCCATTGTCTGCAGAGGCAAATCTCCCAGCAAGGGGCCATGCTGGAGCCTTCCCTAGGGTGGTCACGTCATAGGCTGCTCAGAGGTGCTGCGCCAGGGGTGCAGGCAATGAATCCAGGGTGCTCTGGTCTCCCAGACAGGCCTGTCAAGCATCAATGGGGTGATGATTCCATGCCACCCTTTAACCTCACCTGACGGATCACTGACCTCCGCTGCATGTAGAGGCCAGCCTGGGGAGGTCATGCCACTTGTTAGCCCTGCAAGGTGTTCTCTTCCAGCACCGCTACCGCTGCCTCTTTGGAAGGACCATGCATTCTCAACTTACATAATAACGCCGGAACCAAGATCCTCTTTCCTCCGCCAGTGACTACAGTGCTGCCAGGGGGTACGAATTCCGACCCTCACAGAGGGCCAGGCCATGGATGGGCTACATGGAGACTGGCAAAACCCATCCGGACATATGGCTGTTCCTCAGCTCCAGCTGACGGCTTTACATCCTCATCTTCCCAAAATGTATAATGAGCCGGACGTGGTGGCATGCACGTAGTCCCAGCTACTCGGGAGGCTGAGGTGGGAGGATCGCTCAAGCCCAGGAGTTCAAGGCTGCAGTGAGCCATGATTGTGTCACTGCACTCCAGCCTGCGTAACAGAGTGAGACTCCATCTCTAAAAAAAATTAAAATGTGGGCCAGGCGCAGTGGCTCATGCCTATAATCCCAGCACTTTGGAAGGCTGAGGCGGGTGGATCACCTGAGGTCAGGAGTTCAAGACCAGCCTGACCAACTTGGTGAAACCCCATCTCTAATAAAAATACAAAAATTAGCCAGGCGTGGTGGTGCGTGTCTGTAATCCCAGCTACTGGGGAGGCTGAGCCAGGAGAATCACTTGAACCCAGGAGGCGGAAGTTGCAGTGAGCCGAGACTGTGCCACTGCACTCCAGCCTGGGCAACAAGAGTGAAATTCCATCTCAAAAAAATAAAAATGCATAATGTCCAAAGGCTTACATTAGACTGATGGATGGATGGATAGAGATATGGATAGATAGGCACAGTAAAATATTAATGGTAACATCTAGGTGATAGGTGTACGAGTACTATTTGCTGTAAAATTCTTTCAACTTTGCCACGTTTGAATTTTCTCATAGAAAATACTGGAAAAAGTAATGTCAGGTTTTTTTTTTCTGCTCATAAAATCCTATTTCTTTTTCTACTTTTTCTTCCAAGTCTGTTTCACTGTTACAGTGATGATAGTCACATGTGTTACACCTTTGTTTTTCAAACCAACAATCTTGCCACCAGACTTGAGCTCTGAGGAAGGCAGGGACCAGGTTCCCTGCTATGCCCCCAGCACCCAGCAAGTGCCTGACCCCAGTCGGTACTTGTATGACATCTGTGAAATGAATGAATGAGTGAATGAATGGACTGTGGGAAACGTGGAATCGGTCAGTGTATTTCCCTGCCAGGCTCTCCATCTCTGCACCCTCCTGTGGTTCAGACTGACCCAACACACTGGTTTTAGGCACCTATCCAACCCAGATGGCAGAGGATATGTGAAAGGACTTGGGCCTCAGTTCCCCTGCTTATAAAAGGGAAATCCTTCTAGGATGTTCCTCTGCAGGGCTGCTGTGAGAGAGAGGTGTCACACGTGCAAAGTGAGGGCTGAAAGCACTGACCATGATTGTTTTTACTGCCACTGGCTGGTTTTCAACCAAAGCCTTCCAGTGAAGAAGAGATGACGGCAGGGCTTGATGACAGATCACCATCGACCATGGGTGGCTTATTAGCTTTTCTCAATGACTCGGTCATTCAACATGCATTTCAGAGACGCAGAAAAATGTTATGCAGCATCCTTGTGCAGTTCTGAGCGGCCCTGCCCTAGTGGCAGGGAGAAAGGCTTTTTGTTTTGTGTTCTCCTGACCATGCGCTACGAGGGTCACGAGGCCGCCATGGTCAGCAGAAGCTGGGCCCCAACAGCAGCTGTTATTGTGTGTGGGGCCACCGCACAGGGCCAGAGCTCCTGCTCAACAGTAGGGGAGGAATGTGGTGCCTCAAATGCACTTCTGGGGCTGAGAGCCTAGCAGAAGAGAGGGGAGGCGAGGCAGGGGCTGGGAACAAGACCCCAGACTCCACTTCCACGCTCTACCCACAGGGAGCCACCGGCAGGAAAGGCAGCTCTGCATGCATCTCTGTGTTATGTAAACAAGCACGCTGAAGTGGGTTTGGAAGCATCTGGAGGTGGGCTGCCTGCAATTAGCAGTGGCATCAACCTGGGCAGTGGCACTGAAGCAGTGGCATCCACAGTCCTGGGTTTGAATCTCAGCTCTGGTGTGAGTTTGGCCAAGTGACTTTACCACTCCAAGTTCAGGCCCTTCGGTTTCTACAGCCCAGAGGTGCTGTGCAAACAGGAAGCGCTCTGTATATGGTTGGGCTGAAGCCTGTTTCAACATCACCCACCCAAGGCTCTGGGCTTATGTTTGCCTTTGGTGCAGTCCAAGGACATCAAGTCACAGAAAAGCCAAATGACTTGCCCAGGTTACACTCCAGGGAGTGCCAGGAACTCAGACAATTCCAGAGCCAAAGCTGCTTCCACTACACCCTTAACCTTTCTGTCTAGAATGTTACCATTCTTTGAACTCAAAGAATGTTTCTTTGAGGTCCTGTGAACTCAGAGAAAATAGGAAACCAAAAGACGATTTTAATTCCCAAGCATGTGGTGGCTTTTCTAATAGTTTATTTTATTTATTTATTTATTTATTTTTTATTTATTTTTTTTTTTTGAGGCAGAGTCTCACTCCGTTGCCCAGGCTGGAGTGCAGTGGTGCAATCTAGGCTCACTGCAACCTCTGCCTCCCAGTTTCAAGTGATTCGCCTGCCTCAGCTCCCTAGAAGCTGGGATTACAGGCATGCGCCACCACACCCAGCCTCTAAGAGTTTAAATTCAAGCTTGCGCCTGCTCTGAATACAGCATGACATGTTTCTACCAGGCTCTCAAGCCTTCCCTTTCCTACAGAATGCAGCCCTAACCCCAAATTACCCTTCTTGTTTGACCAGTTTTGCAGTTACCCCAAACTTGTTTTTTTTAATTGTTGTCAGCAAACAGGCTCTTTGAAATGCCACCCAGAACCTGTCTGCCTGGAGGTAGGGAGGGGACTTGGGAGGGTTTTCTAGTTCATGACCTCTGGGGAGAAAGGAAGCTGTCTTTTTAAACATTTTTTATTTTTTATTCTTATTATTATAAGAAGAGACAGGGTCAGGCCGAGCATGGTGGCTCACGCCTGGTCTGAAGCTGTCTTTAAAAAAAGAAAAATCAGATATGGTCCCACCATGTTCTTTCACAGACCCAACTACTATGAGCAGATTCCAAATACAGTAAAGCCTTGGTTATTTGGAACAGCTGGCAAATGGCCCCTTCCGTTTAATGGAGAAGGCTTTTCCCAATGCACGCTACTCAACTCAGAAGGCACAAGGAAAGAAACCAATAAATCTAATTATAAAAAACAGAAACCTATATGGGGGAGAGAAGAAATCCCACCACCAACCAAAGCCAAACAACTTGGGGGGCAGAGAGTAAAGAGTCTGTGTAACAAGCGTAACAGAAAAAAGGCTAATATCCCTAATATGTAAAGAGCTCTTACAAATCAGTAAGAAAAAAACAGCCCTATAGAACAATGGGCAATTCACAATAGAAATGAAAAGATGCTTAATCTTAATAATAAAAAAAAAAAACAATGAAATATTTTCCATCTACCATTTTTTTAAAAAAAGAGTCTTGCTATATTGCCCAGGCTGGAGTGCAGTGGCCATTCATAGGTGCAATCCCTCTACTGATCAGCATGGGAATTTTGACCTGCTGTTTCCGACCTGGGCCAGTTCACACCTCTTTAAGCAACCTGGTGGTCCTCTTTGCCAGGAGGTCACCATATTGATGCCAAACTTAGTGCAGACACCCAATCAGTGTAGCACACTACAGCCAAGAACTCCTGGGCTCAAGTGATCTTCCTGCCTCAGCTTCTTGAGTACCTGGGACTACAGGTGTGCACCACTGTGCCTGGCTCTCAAATACGAATATACCATCAGCATTCTAGTTCAGCCATCCTGGATGGAACTCATCAAAATGTAACACAAATGTCACTGCTTTCATAGTGGAAGCCATTCGTAGCTTTCTAAACAGAGCCATCATCAAAAATACGAGTTATGATAAAGACGTGGCCCAGAAATGTCCCTGGTCCCCTCAAACCGTCACTAAATGACTCTAGATGGTGTGCCTTCAGGCTTCTAGGACAACTGGACAGCTTTGTGTATCTTTTTTTTTGTTTTTGTTTTTTTTGAGACAGGGTATCACTGTGTTGCCCAGGCTGGAATGCAGTGGCACAATCATGGCTCACTGTAGCCTGGAACTCCTGGTCTCAAGCAATCCTCCCACCTCAGCCTCCAGAGTAGTTGGGACTACAGGTGTGCACCACCATGCTGGGATAATTTTTTTTTTTTTTTTTTTACTTTTTGTAGAGACTGGGACTCACTACACTATTGCCCAGGCTGGTCTTGAACTCCTAGGCTCAAGCAATCCTCTAGCCTCGGCCTCCCAAAGTGCTAGGATTACAGGCATAAGCCACTGTACCTGGCCAACTTTGTGTATTTTTTTAAAACTCCTGTTGATGGTTGACAGCTACTTTTTCCTGCAGTGCTTCAATTATTTATTATTCTTTTTTTTGAGACAGAGTCTCACTCGATAGCCCAAGCTGGAGTGCAGTGGAGCAATCTCAGCTCACTGCAACCTCCACCTCCCGAGCTTAGGCAATTCTCGTGCCTCAGCCTCCTGAGTAGCTGGGACTATAGGCGCACGCCACCATGCCAAGCTAATTTTTTGTATTTTAGTAGAGACAGGGTTTCACCATGTTGCCCAGGGAGGTCTCAAACTCCTGAGCTCAAGTGATCCATCTACCTCGGCTTCCCAAAGTGCTGGAATTACAGGCGTGAGCCACCGTGCCTGGCAAATTCTTATAGATACTTAAAAACCAAATAGCCACCAGAATCAGAATCTCCTGCAAAGAGAAGGTAGCACCAATGAGGGGTTTCGTGCATGGCCTCTGGGACAATTCTGACTAGACAAGGGCTATCTGGGGCCTCCTGCCTGGATCTCTGCCACAGTTCAGATGGGTGACATTGCCCAGAAAGCAGAATTCCCTGTAAGCCAGCAGTGACCATATGCTACACAGAATCACACTAATTTCTCTTTTTTCTTTTGAGATGGGGTCTCATTGTGTCACCCAGGCTGGAGTATAGTGACACAATCATAGCTCACTGCAGCTTTTTCTTTTTTTTTTTTTTTTTTTTTGAGACAGAGTATCACTCTGTCGCCCAGGCTGGAGTGCAGTGGTGCAATCTTGGCTCACTGCAAGCTCTGCCTTCTGGGTTCATGCCATTCTCCTGCCTCAGCCTCCTGAGTAGCTGGGACTACAGGTGCCCGCCACCATGCCTGGCTAATTTTTTGTATTTTTAGTAGAGACAGGGTTTCACCGTGTTAGCCAGGATGGTCTCGATCTCCTGACCTCGTGATCCACCCGCCTTGGCCTCCCAAAGTGCTGGGATTACAGGCATGAGCCACCGCGTCTGGCCTCATTGCAGCTTTGACCTCCCAGGCTCAAGTGATCCTCCAGCCTCAGTCTCTGGAGTAGCTGAGACTACAGACACATGTCACTATGCCCAGCTTTTTTGTTTTTAATTTTTTGTAGAGATGGGGGTCTCATTTTGTTGCCCAGGCTGGTCTTGAACTCCTGGCCACAAGTGATCCTCCCGCCTTGGCCTCCCAAAGCACTGGAATTACAGGCGGGAGCCACTGCACCCGACCTCATTTCCTCTTTTTCTGGCCTCAAGAGAGTTGGACAGTACTGGTCGTTATGCTCTTAGCAAGACCACAGCATATACGTGGAAGTTGCCATCCAAGCTGCCTCTCCATGCCTGCCTCTTCAAACAGCCATCTCTTACAACACGGGATGTTCCTGACATTGAGTAACAAGGTGACCAAATTGCCCTGCCCTGGCCCACCCTCTCATTTCATCTCAAGAACAATGTTCAGGAACAAAAAAGCACTCTTTAAGATGCACAGCTTGCTTCACTTTCAGCCTGTGTGATTCAGGACAGAATACACCTAACCCAATTCATAAACAGTCATTTCCAGAAAGGAAGAACAGGATGCCTGTGTCGTGATGCTACCAGCCTGGTGTGGGGAGGTTCTACTGCAAATTCAATGGTTTTTTTCATAGCTGGATAACAAAGTTCAGTTGTTAAACACATGAGGCAGATTAACTTTATAGGTCTTGGGTTACAAGGATCATAATGGAAGACACTCAAATTACAGCTGATGGAGATGAATCATTTATTAATCTGGGGGTGCGGGTTGTCATGGCTCAGCTTACAATAAGGCCTATTTTTAAGGATACGAGCCTTGAGATTACCTACATTTCTAAAACAGGTTCCTGCTCTGAGTCTACTATCTAAAGAGGAAAGAATGTTTACAAAACAATTCAAAATACTTCTTTAAAAACTTCAGCCCCAGGCCAGGCGCAGTGGCTTACGCCTGTAATCCCAGCACTTTGGGAGGCCAAGGCGGGTGGATCACTTGAGGCCAGGAGTTCAAAATTAGCCTGGCCAACACAGTGTAAACCCATTTCTACTAAAAACACAAAAATGAGTCGGGCATGGTGGTGCGTGTCTGTAATCCAAACTTCTCAGGAGGCTGAGGCAGGAGAGTCACTTGAACCCAGGAGGCGGAGGTTGCAGTGAGCCGAGATTGAGTGCGCCACTGCACTCCAGCCTGGGCAACAGAGCAAGACTCTATCTCAAAAAAAAAAAAAAAAAAAGAAAAAGAAAAACTTCACCCTCATGACATGCCAACTATTTGTCCTATAATTGCTCCCTGTTCAGGAAAAACCAGTCTTGAACTAAGAATGATGCAGTTGGGAAAATTCTTTTTTTTTTTCTTGAGACGGAGTATCGCTCTGTCGCCAGGCTGGAGTGCAGTGGCCTGATCTCGGCTCACTGCAATCTCCACCTTCCGGGTTCAAGCGATTCCCCGGCCTCAGCCGCCTGAGTATCTGAGACTATAGGCAAGCACCACCACGCCCAGCTAATTTTTTTTTTTTTTTTTTTTTTTGTATTTTAGTAGAGATGGGATTTCACCATGTTGGCCAGGATGGTCTTGATCTCCTGACATCGTGATCCGCCTGCCTCGGCCTCCCAAAGTGCTGGGATTACAGGCGTGAGCCACCGCACTCAACTGGGAAAATTATTATTATTATTATTATTTTGAGACTCTCGCTCTGTTGCCCAGGATGGAGTGCAGTGGCGCGATCTCGGCTCACTGCAACCTCCGCTTCCCAGGTTCACGCCATTCTCCTGCCTCAGCCTCCCGAGTAGCGCGTGCCACCATGCCTGGCTAATTTTTGTATTTTTAAAAGAGACAAGGTTTCACCATGTTGCCCAGGTTGATCTCGAACTCCTGACCTCAAGAGATCTGCCTGCCTGGGCCTCCCAAAGTGCTGGGGTTACAGGCATGAGCCGCCGCACTCGGCAAGTTTCCTCATTTTTAAAACGAGGCTCATAATGGACCCCTCTTCAAAGGGTTGCTGTGAGGCTTAAATAAAGTTGTATAAATAAAGGCCTAAGCACAGTTGCTGGTATCTAGTAAGTGCTCAGTGAAAAAGAAGGTATTAGGCTGGGCACCATGGCTCACGCCTGTAATCCCAGCACTTTGGGAGGCTGTGGCGGACAAATCACCTGAGGTCAGGAGTTCAAGACCAGCCTGGCCAACATGGTGAAACCCCATCTCTACTAAAAATACAAAAATTAACTGGGTGTGGTGATGTGCGCCTATAATTCCAGCTACTTGGGAGGCTGAGGTAAGATAATTGCTTTAAGCCGGGGGGAGGGTGGAGGTTGCAGTGAGCCGAGATCACGCCACTGCACTCCATCCTTGGTGAAAGAGCAAGATTCCGTTTCAAAAAAAAAAAAAAAGAAAAAAGAAAAAGAAGGTATTATCATTTATGCTTATTATTATAAATTATATCATCATCACCTTTCCCAGCAGACAAAGCTTTTCTTTAGAGAGGAAATCCAGAAAACAATTATTCCAATGATTAAGAAATCAAAGCAGAAGGGGAGGAAGGAAGGGAGGAGGGAGAAAAAGAATTATTGACTCATTGATTGATTGTTAGGGGTAAAATTAGCAGAAATCTCCCCATCATAAAATAATGACTTCAAATGTATTCCAGACCATTAAGACAGAGATCTCAGAAGGGAGTGAAGTAAGGAACTTGGAGGAACAGCAAGGCAGAAAATGAATCATTTCTGAACACAGGGAAGTGTGAGTTGACTGCCTAACTGCCAGGGTGGAAAGCAGAGGCTTCTAGAAGACCCTGGAGAGGGCTGATCCACTGCAATGACTTTGAAAAACTCAGATACAGTTAACACTCTAGCAAGAACCACAAAAAAGGCCTCCATACAAGTACCACTGTAAGTATGTAATAAAAGGAGTTAACATTCACTCTGGCAGGTTTTTACTGAAACAATGAAACCTAAGACTAGGACCCAACATTTCCATTCTTTTTTTTTTTTTCCTTTTTTCTGAGACGGAGTCTTGCTCTGTCCCAGGCTGAAGTACAGTGGCGTGATCTCGGCTCACTGTAACCTCCGCCTCCTGGGTCAAGCGATTCTCCTGCCTCAGCCTTCGGAGTAGCTGGGATTACAGGATTGCGCCACCACACCCGGCTAATTTTTTTTGTATTTTTAGTAGAGACAGGGTTTTACCATGCTGGCTAGGCTGGTCTCAAGCTCCTGACCTTGTGATCTGCCTGCCTCAGCCTCCCAAAGTGTTGGGATTACAGGCATTAGCCACTGCGCCCAGCCCCAATATTTCCATTCTAAGAAGCTCATTGAAATAATCACATTGTCATGCCATCCGGGAACTTCCTATCATTTCCCCTCCTCCCCTACAAGGGACATTTCTGCCCTAGAGACGACTTCCAACGTCTTCCTGTTTCCTGATGTGGTGTTGGTCTCCTGTTACAGGGCTAGACCTGCTGCAAAGTCCTGTGGACCACTTCCTAGCTTCATGACCTGATCAAATCGCTTCACCTCCCTGCACATTGGTTTCCTCTTCTGGCAAATGGTGCCAAATTCCTCCTAAGTTCATCATGAAGATTAGAAATGAGTTACTGTCTAATTCAAAGGCATATCCTGGGAGCCACTCAAAAAAGAGATGACGCTAGTTATGATCACAGTCATACGTTATATTTTATAAAGCTCTTTGTCATGAATTCCTCCCATTCCTTTTCACATGGATATAGGCTGGGCGCCCACGCTGCAGAAGCCCATTGGTGGGTCCTGGGAGGGCCTGACTTCTGCCCCAAGGGATTCTAAGTGGAGGGCTGTCCCTCCAAGCATCCCTGTGCAGCAAAGGAGGGGCAAGATGAGTTAGCAAGCAACTGTAGTCTCTCCCCTCCTACTCAATCCTCTTCCTTCTGGCAGCAGAGAGGCCAGACCTCAGGCTCTGACCTCAAGGGCCAGATTTTTCTGAACACAAAGATCTAATCACCACCACCCCAGGACAGGGTGGGCAGGTGCCACTGGTCTGTATGTACTCTGGCCTTTGGACATTATAAAGGAGGCTGCTGGAGCAATTGTCAGACTTAAGCAGCCATGCAGCTGGCTCTGTGCCCTGGCAGTCATTCACCAAGTCAGGCATTGATTTTGGTGCTTCTGCCCGGAGTCACCACATCTTTCCACAGGTAGGACGGACGGCCCTAGACCTTTAGGAAGTGGGCCTTTTGCCACACAGCTGTTGGGAAACAGAGGTGCCAAAAAGAAGCCACCTCCGGGCCTCTCAAGCTCAGGCTGGCTCAGCTGGATGTCAGTCTCCATGTTTCCTTCTACTCATCTGTCCACGGTGTTCAGGGCATGGATGTCAGAGGAAGAGAATCAGACTCAAAGTGACTTCTCCCCTCTGAGCCTCAAAAACAGCCGACTCATGGGCTGTTACACACATGGACAGAAAAACACAACAGGGCCCTCCACAGCCCTCCTTCCAGATTGTTCTCTGGCCAGGTGGGATCAAGAGTGGGACCCACCAGCACGGCACCAGCACACAGCAGGTGCTCCTGAAGGCTAAGAAAGCCTCACTTACTACTTGCAAATACATCTCCGAAGTCTGCCAGCAGTTTCAAAATTGTACAGCCATTGCAGAAAGTGTCTCTCTGGCTTCGTCCTCCAACAAGACATTATTTGTTTCATCTTCTCAGGGTTCCTCCCAGGCACACAATCTAAATCCCATTCCTCTAGAATCCAGCTCTCAACAGTCAATCAAAATGATAACTCACCTGCTATATTAGGAAGGTTAATACAGTTTCTTGTCTTTCTTGGGATATTCTATACCAAGCTTGTCCAACCCGCAGACCACAGGCTGCATGTGGCCCAGGGCCTCTTTGAATGTGGCCCAATACAAATTCATAAACTTTCTTAAAACATTATGAGATTTGAGTTTTGTTTTGTTTTGTTTTTAGCTCATCAGCTATCGTTAGCGTCAGTGTATTTTATGTGTGGCCCAAGACAACTCTTCCAGTGTGGCCCCGGGAATCCAAAAAATTGTACACTCCCGTTCTATACAAACCCAAAAATAAACAGGTATTAGCATTAACTTTAAATTTTAAAAAAAGCAGAAAATATTGCAAGGCTGTCGTAGGTGGTCCCAAATCTCAGAGGATGCTTGTTGCAGTGGGGGAGCTTCTAACTCACAGATCAAGGGGTACAGGTGGGGCTGGTTCCCAGTTAGCCTGATGTCCTAGATGAAGGAAAAGCCAGAGTTGAGGCTGGGTGCGGTAGCTCACACCTGTAATCCCAGCACTATGGGAGGCCGGCGTGGGTGGATCATGAGGTCAGGAGTTCAAGACCAGCCTGGCCAGCATGATGAAACCCCGTCTCTAGTGAAAATACAAAAAATTAGCCGGGCACGGTGGTGCATGTCTGTAAT
This sequence comes from Nomascus leucogenys, assembly GCF_006542625.1. Classification (NCBI taxonomy): domain Eukaryota; kingdom Metazoa; phylum Chordata; class Mammalia; order Primates; family Hylobatidae; genus Nomascus; species Nomascus leucogenys. The sequence continues at coordinate 76,974,224 of NC_044390.1, forward strand.
CCCAGCTACTGGGGAGGCTGAGCCAGGAGAATCACTTGAACCCAGGAGGCAGAGGTTGCAGTGAGCCGAGATCATGCCACTGCACTCCAGCCTGGGCAATAGAGCAAGACTCTGTCTCAAAAATAAATAAATAAATAAATAAATAAAGCAAGAGTTGAGTGCCGTGGCACACGCCTATAATCCCAACTACTCGTGAGGCTGAGGCAGGAGGATCACTTGAGCCCAGGAACTGGAGGCTGCAGTGAGCTGTGATCACCCCACTGCATGCCAGTCTGGGCAATAGAGCAAGACCTTGTCTCTTAAACAGAACACACACACACACACACACACACACACCCCCAGCCAACTTGTTTGGGGCTTTTCCCACCAGATGATTTCAACACCCCAGTCATTTTCTAATTTACATCCAAATAAACAGGAGTTATGGACCAGCTTGGCGGGCTGTTTATGAGTTACACACCTCAGAGCAAACCTGCATGTCTGGACTGTGGCACCCATGCCACTTGTCATGTGGACAAGTCACCATGGTGCCAGCAGAACCACTGGATTTCCTCAAGTACCCAACCAGGCTGGCTCCATTAGCTCTCTCCTTTACCAGAGAGAAAGCCAGGACAGCAGGCATGACAGCAAGAATACCACATAAGGAGTCCAGAGGACTAAGTTCTAGTCTGGCTTTACTGGTCACTCACTGGCTGTGTGACCCTGAGCAAGTCACCTAACCTCTCTGGCCTCGGTTTCTTTGGCTGTAGAACAAGATAAATCTCTGATTCTAGGCTGCCACTGCCACCCTCCCCCAGAATGGAACAAGCACTGAACCAAAAGTGATGGAAAACCACTCTTTCTGGGTTCACTCTAGGACTATTTAATGAGTGCCAGATACCTAGAAGGCCAGATTCCACAGACATCCGTTTAATTAAGGTAAGAGGCATGAAGAAAAATCAACCCCAGAATATGGATCTCAAGAACCAAGAGAGGTAATGAAGAATCATTACCTTCAGCTCTTCCATCTCTAGTCTCTCCCTAAACAGTAAGAGCAAATAGGTATCATCTCATGCAGCACTCTAACTGACCTGCAGTGGCTGTGTTAATAAAGATGGTGAGGCTGTGTTTAGGCTCAAAGGGGAAAACAGCATCATGATTGATTAATGATGTCTGCCACAAGTACAGGCTATGAGGGGGTTATGTATTTTAATTTAGTCATGTATCTTAGTTTAGTTTAGTTTATTTATTTTGAGATGGAGTCTCACTCTGCTGCCCAGGCTGAAGTACAGTGGTGCAATCTCAGCTCACTGCAACCTCCGCCTCCGAGGTTCAAGGAATTCTTCTGCCTCAGCCTCCCAAGTAGTTGGGATTACAGAAGCATGCTAACATGCCTGGCCAATATTTTTTGTATTTTTAGTAGAGACGGAGTTTCTCCATGTTGGTCAGGCTGGTTTCCAACTCCTGACCTCAGGTGATCTGCCCGCCTCAGCCTCCCAAAGTGCTGGGATTACAGGCGTGAGCCACCATGCGCGGCCTACTCATGTATTTTAATTTGGAAAGAGAGAGAAGGGCCCAGCATCTTCAACAAGAACCCAGAATAATGAGAATGGAATGAAAAGCAGTCATTCAGTGAACAGTACTAGCACCGAGTGCTACACACTGAAATAACTCAAAGTCACAGAATATGATAGGGTCCATGGGAGTCTAAGAGAGTTAGGGGAGACGTTCTGGATAAGATGACTCCTTAAGGATAAGTAGAACCCAGACAGGCAAAAGGAGGGAGGTGGGCTGAAGAGCAGAGTGGTCCACCAGGCAGAGGGGCTGATGTGGGGAAGCTCTGGAGGGAAGAGTATGACAATACTGCTATGTGTGGGGCTACAAACCATTCACAAAGGCTAAAGCACAGGTTTCAAGCTGGGATGAATGGGAACCACAGAGGCTTCTAGACAGGGAGTGTCAAGAACTAGATGATACCTAAGTCTCCATGCCCCTGCCCTCCCATTGTTAATGCTTTAGAACAGCCACAAAATTGACCTTCAAAATGAGAAAGGAGACCTCCCAGAAGTCAGTCTTGCAAACTCATCGGTCAAGAAAGATCTGATTACTGGGTCAAGGTAGAGAGAGAAGATAAACAAAGGGCTGGCCTCTAAGTGGATGTAGTAAAACCTGTACAACTGGGAGATTCCAACTGGAGATAAGGAGGAAGGGCAGGCCCAAGATATGGATGCTCTAAATCAGGCAGGCAGGAGGCTGGCCCACAGCCAGCACCCACTGAGGCAAGCCCAACTAATGCTGTCACAAACCACACCTAACAAAGGTTTAAGAAATGTGGCTGCTCTAACAGGTTAAAGCACCCTTCAGCTCAGCAGTTTCACTTCTAAAAATAAGAAACAACCAAAGGAGTGCACAAAGAAGTGTATACAAGGATGTTCACTGCAGCACTGTCTACGAGAGCCCGACATAAGAAGCAATGTGAATGTCCAACAGTAGGGGATTGGTTTAATAAATTATACCACATTGAAATTATACAATCGGCCAGGTGCGGTGGCTCACACCTGTAATCCCAGCACTTTGGGAGGCTGAGGCAGACAGATCACTTGAGGTCAGGAGTTCAAGAACAGCCTGGCCAAAATGGTAAAACCCCATCTCTACTAAAAATACAGAAGTTAGCTGGGCATAGAGTCATGCACCTGTAATCCCAGCTACTTGGGAGGCCGAGGCACGAGGATCACTTGAACCCAGGAGGTGGAGGTTGCTGTGAGCCGAGATCATGCCACTGCACTCCAGCCTGGGCAATATAGCAAGATCCCTGTCTCTACAAAAATAAAAATTAAAAAATTAGCTAAGCATGGTGTCACATGCCTGTAGTTCTAGCTGCACAGGAAGCTGAAGTGGGAAGATTGCTTGAGCTCAGGAGTTCACATCACTGCACCACTCCAGCCTGGGTGACATAGCAAGACGGAAAGAAAGAAAAACAGAAAAGAAAGAAAGAGGGAGGGAGGGGAGGGAAGAAAGAAAGGAAAGGAAGGAAAGAAAGAGAAAGGAAGGAAGGGAGGAAGAGAGGAAGGGAAGAAGGAAGGGAGGGGGAGGGAAGAAAGAAAGGAAGGGAGAAAAGAAAGAAGGAAAGGAAGGAAAGAAAGAGGAAGGAAGGAATGAAAAGGAAGAAAGAAAAGGAAAGATAGAAGAGGACTGAGATGAAAAAATGGTTATGCTATATTGTTGGGTAGAAAAAAGCAGGTTATACTTATTTGTTTATTTATTTATTTGAAACAGGGTCTCACTCTGTCAACCAATAATGAACGAGAATTAGGCTTTGTGTAGATTTTCTTTTTTTTTTTGAGACAGGGTCTTGCTGTGTCACCCAGGCTGGAGTGCAGTGGCACAATCTCAGCTCACTGCAACTTAGGCATCCCAAGCTCAAGTGATCTTCCCACCTCAGCCTCCTGCGTAGCTGGAACTACAGGTGTGCACCTCAACACCCGGCTAATTTTCTGTACTTTTGGTAGAGACAGGGTTTCGCCATGTTGCTCAGGCTGGTCTCAAACTCCTGACCTCAAGAGATCCGCCCACCTCAGCCTCCCAAAGTACTGGGATTACAGGCATGAGCCACCGCACCAGCCCATACTTTTTTTTCCCTAAAAAGATAGATGTAAATGAGTTTGGAAGGAAAATATTCTGAAATCCCAGCAGAGATTCTTTCTTTAAAATCCTACCTCAAATGTTGTCAGACAATTAAGTGAACTAATCTACATAGAGTACTTAGCACATAGTAAGGGCTCAGTGAGTGACAGGGAGATTTTTATATAACATTTGTATTTGCTCAGTTTTCCTCCAATGGACAGATCTTCCTTGCAGGATTAAGTACTTTTTAAAAACACAGCTTTTGGCTCTTAGTCATATTTATATCTAGAGCTATGGTTCTCAGAGGTGATTTTGCCTCCCTGGGGATAGTTTAGTTTGTCACAATTTGGGGAAGGAGGTGCTACTGGCGTCTGGTAGGTAGAGGCCAGGGATGCTGCTAAACATCTTACAATGCACAGGACAGCCCCACCACCACAAAGAATGATCCGGCCCCAAATGTTGGCAAGTGCCATGGTGGAAAATCCCTGACTTCGAGGAAACTGTCGCTGCAAGGTGTTTCACACTCCTGGTGTCCCTCACCCCAGAGCAGCTCCATTCAAGAGACACATACACCACCCAGATCATCCCGGTGACCAGACGCTCCCAAGATCTAGAAAAAGCCCCTGCATCACAGCCGACAAATGATCTTGATCAGACATCCCAGAGAAAAGTCACTCGTGGAAGAATCCTCCTAAAGCTTAAGTCTTCAACCTTCAGGGCCGGGCGCGGTGGCTCACGCTTGTAATCCCAGCACTTTGGGAGGCCGAGGCGGGCGGATCACGAGGTCAGGAGATCGAGACCACGGTGAAACCCCGTCTCTACTAAAAATACAAAAAAATTAGCCGGGCGTGGTGGCGGGTGCCTGTAGTCCTAGCTACTCGGAGAGGCTGAGGCAGGAGAATGGCTTGAACCCGGGAGGCGGAGCTTGCAATGAGCCGAGATTGCGCCACTGCACTCCAGCCTGGGCGACAGAGCGAGACTCCGTCTCAAAAAAAAAAAAAGTCCTTCACATCCCTTGTAAGTTGGATTCCTAGGTATTTTATTCTCTTTGAAGCAATTGTGAATGGGAGTTCACTCATGATTTGGCTCTCTGTTTGTCTGTTATTGGTGTACAGAATGCTTGTGATTTTTGTACATTAATTTTGTATCCTGAGACTTCGCTGAGTTGCTAATCAGCTTAAGGAGATTTTGGGCTGAGACAATGGGTTTTCTAGATATACAATCATGTCATCTGCAAACAGGGACAATTGACTTCCTCTTTTCCTAATTGAATACCTTTTATTTCCTTCTCCTGCCTGATTGCTCTGGCCAGAACTTCCAGCACTATGTTGAACAGGAGCGGTGAGAGAGGGCATCCCTGTCTTGTGCCAGTTTTCAGAGGGAATGCTTCCAGTTTTTGCCCATTCAGTATGATATTGGCTGTGGGTTTGTCGTAGATAGCTCTTATTATTTTGAGATACGTCCCATCAATACCTAATTTATTGAGAGTTTTTAGCATGAAGGGTTGTTGAATTTTGTCAAAGGCCTTTTCTGCATCTATTGAGATAATCATGTGGTTTTTGTCTTTGGTTCTGTTTATATGCTGGATTACATTTATTGATTTGCGTATGTTGAACCAGCCTTGCATCCCAGGGATGAAGCCCACTTGATCATGGTGGATAAGCTTTTTGATGTGCTGCTGGATTCGGTTTGCCAGTATTTTATTGAGGATTTTTGCATCAATGTTCATCAAGGATATTGGTCTGAAATTCTCTTTTTTGGTTATGTCTCTGCCAGGTTTTGGTATCAGGACGATGCTGGCTTCATAAAATGTGTTAGGGAGGATTCCCTCTTTTTCTATCGATTGGAATAGTTTCAGAAGGAATGGTACCAGTTCCTCCTTGTACCTCTGGTAGAATTCGGCTGTGAATCCATCAGGTCCTGGACTCTTTTTGGTTGGTAAGCTATTGATTATTGCCACAATTTCAGAACCTGTTATTGGTCTATTCAGAGATTCAACTTCTTCCTGGTTTAGTCTTGGGAGGGTGTATTTGTCGAGGAATTTATCCATTTCTTCTAGATTTTCTAGTTTATTTGCATAGAGGTGTTTGTAGTATTCTCTGATGGTAGATTGTATTTCTGTGGGATCGGTGGTGATATCCCCTTTTTCGTTTTTTATTGCATCTATTTGATTCTTCTCTCTTTTCTTCTTTATTAGTCTTGCTAGCAGTCCATCAATTTTGTTGATCTTTTCAAAAAACCAGCTCCTGGATTCATTAATTTTTTGAAGGGTTTTTTGTGTCTCTATTTCCTTCAGTTCTGCTCTGATTTTAGTTATTTCTAGCCTTCTGCTAGCTTTTGAATGTGTTTGCTCTTGCTTTTCTAGTTCTTTTAATTGTGATGTTAGGGAGTCAATTTTGGATCTTTCCTGCTTTCTCTTGTGGGCATTTAGTGCTATAAATTTCCCTCTACACACTGCTTTGAATGTGTCCCAGAGATTCTGGTATGTTGTGTCTTTGTTCTCGTTGGTTTCAAAGAACATCTTTATTTCTGCCTTCATTTCATTATGTACCCAATAGTCATTCAGGAGCAGGTTGTTCAGTTTCCATGTAGTTGAGCGGTTTTGAGTGAGTTTCTTAATCCTGAGTTCTAGTTTGATTGCACTGTGGTCTGAGAGACAGTTTGTTATAATTTCTGTTGTTTTACATTTGCTGAGGAGAGCTTTACTTCCAACTATGTGGTCAATTTTGGAATAGGTGTGGTGTGGTGCTGAAAAAAATGTATATTCTTTTGACTTGGGGTGGAGAGTTCTGTAGATGTCTATTAGGTCCACTTTATGTAGAGCTGTGTTCAATTCCTGGATATCCTTGTTAACTTTCTGTCTCATTGATCTGTCTAATGCTGACAGTGGGGTGTTAAAATCTCCCATTATTATTGTGTGGGAGTTTAAGTCCCTTAGTAGGTCACTCAGGACTTGCTTTATGAATCTGGGTGCTCCTGTGTTGGGTGCATATATATTTAGGATAGTTAGCTCTTCTTGATGAATTGATCCCTTTGCCATTATGTAATGGCCTTCTTTGTCTCTTTTGATCTTTGTTGGTTTAAAGTCTATTTTATCAGAGACTAGGATTGCAACCCCTGCCTTTTTTTGTTTTCCAGTTGCTTGATAGATCTTCCTCCATCCCTTTATTTTGAGTCTATGTGTGTCTCTGCACGTGAGATGGGTTTCCTGAATACAGCACACTGATGGGTCCTGACTCCTTATCCAGTTTGCCAGTCTGTGTCTTTTGATTGGAGCATTTAGCCCATTTACATTTAACGTTAATATTGTTATGTGTGAATCTGATCCTGTCATTATGATGTTAGTTGGTTATTTTGCTCGTTAGTTGCTATAGTTTCTTCCTAGTCTCGATGGTCTTTACAATTTGGCAAGGAGAACTACAAACCACTGCTCAATGAAATAAAAGAGGATACAAACAAATGGAAGAACATTCCATGCTCATGGGTTGGAAGAATCAATATCGTGAAAATGGCCATACTGCCCAAAGTAATTTATAGATTCAATGCCATCCCCATCAAGCTACCAATGACTTTCTTCACAGAATTGGAAAAAACTACTTTAAAGTTCATATGGAACCAAAAAAGAGCCCGCATCGCCAAGTCAATCCTAAGCCAAAAGAACAAAGCTGGAGGCATCACGCTACCTGACTTTAAACTATACTACAAGGCTACAGTAACCAAAACAGCATGGTACTGGTACCACAACAGAGACATAGATCAATGGAACAGAACAGAGCCCTCAGAAATGATGCCGCATAGCTACAACTATCTGATCTTTGACAAACCTGACAAAAACAAGAAATGGGGAAAGGATTCCCTATTTAATAAATGGTGCTGGGAAAACTGGCTAGCCATATGTAGAAAGCTGCAACTGGATCCCTTCCTTACACCTTATACAAAAATTAATTCAAGATGGATTAAAGACTTATATGTTAGACCTAAAACCATTAAAATCCTACAAGAAAACCTAGGCAATACCATTCAGGACATAGGCGTGGGCAAGGACTTCATGTCTAAAACACCAAAAGCAATGGCAACAAAAGCCAAAATCGACAAATGGGATCTCATTAAACTAAAGAGCTTCTGCACAGCAAAAGAAACTATCATCAGAATGAACAGGCAACCTACAGAATGGGAGAAAATTTTTGCAACCTACTCATCTGACAAAGGGCTAATATCCAGAATCTATAATGAACTCAAACAAATTTACAAGAAAAAAACAAACAACCCCATCAAAAAGTGGGCAGAGGACATGAACAGACACTTCTCAAAAGAAGACATTTATGCAGCCAGAAAACACATGAAGAAATGCTCATCATCACTGGCCATCAGAGAAATGCAAATCAAAACCACAGTGAGATACCATCTCACACCAGTTAGAATGGCCATCATTAAAAAATCAGGAAACAACAGGTGCTGGAGAGGATGTGGAGAAATAGGAACACTTTTACACTGTTGGTGGGACTGTAAACTAGTTCAACCATTGTGGAAGTCAGTGTGGCGATTCCTCAGGGATCTCGAACTAGAAATACCATTTGACCCAGCCATCCCATTACTGGGTATATACCCAAAGGACTATAAATCATGCTGCTATAAAGACACATGCACACGTATGTTTATTGCGGCACTATTCACAATAGCAAAGAGTTGGAACCAACCCAAATGTCCAACAACGATAGACTGGATTAAGAAAATGTGGCACATATACACCATGGAATACTATGCAGCCATAAAAAATGATGAGTTCGTGTCCTTTGTAGGGACATGGATGAAACTGGAAAACATCATTCTCAGTAAACTATCGCAAGGACAAAAAACCAAACACCGCATGTTCTCTCTCATAGGTGGGAATTGAACAATGAGAACTCATGGACACAGGAAGGGGAACATCACGCTCCGGGGACTGTTGTGGGGTGGGGGGAGGGGGGAGGGACAGCATTAGGAGATACACCTAATGCTAAATGACGAGTTAATGGGTGCAGGAAATCAACATGGCACATGGATACATATGTAACAAACCTGCACATTGTGCACATGTACCCTAAAACCCTAAAGTATAATAATTTAAAAAAAAAAAAAAAAATGCTGGGCATGGTGGCTCTAATCCCAGCACTTTGGGAGGCTGAGGCGGGTGGATCACCTGAGGTCAGGAGTTCGAGACCAGCCTGGCCAACATGACAAACCCCGTCTCTACTAAAAATGCAAAAATTAGCTGGGTGTGGTGGCGCACACCTGTAATCCCAGCTACTCAGGAGGCTGAGGCAAGAGAATCACTTGAACCCGGAGGCGGAGGTTACAGTGAGCTGAGATGGCACCACTGCACCCCAGTCTGGGCGACAGGGCAAGACTCTATCTCAAAAAGAAAGAAAGAAAGAAAGAAAAGAATAAAAACTTATATAATTATCATTTCAAAAAAAAAAAAAAAAAAGTCTTCAACCTTCAGGAGCAATTCTCCTCCCCCCATAGAAGAGAACAGTGGTTCAAATGAATTATCACTTTTTTTTTTCTTTAGAGTCCTAAGAATTAGCCTCTTTGGTGAACAGTAAACAGCTCTGGTGGGTGAGGGCCCTGTGGTGGTTAACCCATTGTGGACCAACCCCACTGAGGCTTCTGTATAAATGGTACTTCTGTCAACAGATGTGACACCCCACAGCACAGGGATTGCAACAAAGACAAGGATCCTTTGAGACCAAGGAAAGGGAGGAGGAGATGCTCTTTAGCCCTGGCACCAGATGACTGCTGGCTCTGGCTTGCCACCTCCCTCTTTCCTCCAAAACCAGCGAGGTAATTGCATCAAATGATGATACCCCCAAATACAGAATGGATGTGCAACCCCGCTGAAAATAAGGAAAGAAAAAGCCAGAGTTTAACCTGGGGTTTCTCCACCTTTGACACTGCTCATGTTTGGGGCTGCATCATTCTTTGTCGTGGCAGGGCTGTTCTGTGCACTGTAGGATGCTGAGCAGCTCCCTGGCCTCTACCCACAAGACACCCCGTGCCCCATCCCCCAACTCAGTTGCAACAAAAATGCCTCCAGGCATTGTCAGATGACCCCTAAGGGGCAAAACTGCCCCCAGTTGAGAACCACTGGCTTAAATGGATTCTGAATCCCTGTCCAGGGCAAGCTGGCTCGGACTGGGAACTATTCCTGAAACCAAAGACGAAACAAGCAAGCAAAAAAAAAACCAACAAAACCAACCAACAACGCCACAAAATTAAACAACTTTTCAGTGCTAGAGCTGGTTCGCTCCCAAGCCCCCGCCTGGAGAGTCAGTATCATCTCAAGACTGTGACACTGATAATAAGAAAGTTTTGTGCATTCAGCAGTATTGACTGAGCTTCTGCTATGTGCCAGGCACTGTTCTGGGCACCGGGGACCCAGAGTGGATGTAAAAAACCAAGCCCTTGCTTTCAGATTGCTTACCCAGGTCTGGGAATCATACACACCAGAAAATTGCACTCCCTTAAACACCGATTAATCACTCTAACAAGGAACCAAAACTGGATTCAGGAACTTACAACCACACCCCCTACAGCGAAGACCTATTTGGCACTTATGGCCTCGGTACTTTACACACACCACCTCATCTACTCCTCACAGCTGGCCTAGGAGATCAGCATCTCCGTTTCACAGCTGGGGACACTGAGGCTCAAGAGGTGAAGGAGGGGAACTATAGACTCCAGGTAACCACAACCATCCCAGAGCTCAGGACACTGTGGGAACTACCACCCCCAGCAAGCCTTCATTGCCCACTAAGTCGGACTGTCTTAAGGTCTCCTGTCTTTGGGTTTCAGCTGGACTTTGCCCTGGGGGCTGGTATCTTCCTGCAAGGCCACCAAGTGAACCAGCAGGGCAGGACAGAGCCCACATGGAGGAGAATACAGGCTCAGGTTGCACCCTTTACCCAGGACCCAAAAGGCAAACGGCAGGGGCAGTGGTGCTGGCTTCTAGTTCCCATTTTCCATCCGGGGCTTTGGCTGGACTGGGCTAGGCTGAGGCAGTGGGGGAAGAGGGTCTGAAAGTGGACTGCCTTCTCAATGCGCCCAGGAACTTCCGCACGACATACAGGGGAGGGGCTTCCTCTCGTAAGAGCCCAAATTGAGGGAGGAATTGGTGCCAAGCTCTGTATGTCTGATGTCACCTCACAAAACAGTCCCCCGACAACCCTCACCCCTGTCCTAAAAGGAGGAAAAACTTTAGGTGGTTTCCCCTAGAAAGAGGCCCTGGAGTTTTGCAACTCCATCTTCAAAACCCTCTCCCTGTCCCCGCCTCACCAGGCTTCCTACCCTTGGAGGGGGAGACGGGAGTCTTTGATCTGGAATGGGGGAATTCTGAGGGAAGAAGGAAGGGTTCGTAGGTCCCATGAGGGAGACGCTGGAAGCGTTTAAAGAGAAGGCTTATGAAATGGGGGGATTAAGTGTAAAGGGAGCGAGTTGAGAGCCATCACAAAGCGCCAGGGATGAAGGATTTTGGGGAAGAAAGGGCAGGAGGCTTTGGGGGACATGGTGGATTACAGAATGCCTAAGGGAGATGGAAGAGTAAGAGGTGTTGGGGGCACGGATGATCGGGGGCATTTGGGGGATATGGAGGACTGTGAGGTGTCTAGGGAGAGGGAGGATTTGGGGAGGACAGGCAGGATGTGACATGTTTAGAGAGGAAAGGACTTGGGAGCGGTCCGGGAAAGGGAGAATTTAGGGTGAGTGGAGGGAAAGAGGATCTTGGGTGCCTGGGGAAACAGTACTTGGGGGTGTCTAGGGCAGAGATGGTAGGGGATGCTCGGGGGAAGGAGGATTCGGGTGCGTGTGGGGCTGCGGGCCGCCTCCCCCCTCCATTCCGGCTCACCGAAGAAGGGCGGCAGGTGGGACACCGCCTCGAGGAAGGGCCCGGTCTCGATCTGCTTGTCCGCGGGCAGCGGCTTCAGCAGGTGTTCCGCCAGCAGCGCCATTTCGGGGTCGAGGCCCGCGGTGATGCCCCAGCCGGCGCCGCGGGCGTCGACGCCGCCCCCCCGGCCGCCGCCGTCAGCGCCGGGGCCGTCACCGCCGCCCGCCGCAGGCTCCGGGGACGCCAGCGTCGCCACTTCCGCCCGCACGGCGCCCTGGTAGCCGAGCGCTCAGCGCCGCCCGCCGGCCGAGCGCCTAAGCTGCCGGGCGCGCCGCCCCGCCCCCGCTCGCCGGCTCCCAATCCGCGCCCGCTGCCGAGGTCTCCGCGCCCCCATTGGTCGGGGGGCCGGCCGGGGGCGGGACGCAGAGGAAGCGCGCCGGTTCGTGGGTCCCGGAGGGCCCAAGTGAACCGCTCCCAGGTGAGTCTTCCCCAGGTGTGCCTCCCGCCGCCCCCGATTTGGCGCCCCAATCCGGGCGGGCCGGCTCGGGCCAGCTCACAGCTCACAACCCGCCCACCAGCTCGGGTTACAGCCCCACCCAGCCAACGCTCCCCAGGACCCCCGTTTCCCCCAAAATTGTCCCCCAATAACCCCAAGTAACCTGGGTGGACACTGCGCTCCTGTTGGTCACGGTTCTCTTTTGCTACAACCGATGGGGACGCTCGATTGCTTGATTCTTCGTCTTCAATGACCTTATACCTGTTGAACACTGCTGAAGTCACAAGCTAACGCAGCCACTACCCTGCTGGACGACTCCTGCTTCCCGAAATCTGGGGTCCAGTCTGCCCTCAACAGTATGATGTTACCTGTTGTGAGGCAGAAGAATAGGGCCTGGAGGCAGGGGACATAAGGCTGACTTCCCAGACCTAAATCAAATGAAAGCACCTCAGCAATGACAGGAACGTGACCGGCTTTGCAACTTCACTTCATCCTCTCCATTCATGCCCTTTACATTTTGTAACTTCACATTCATCCTCTCCATTTACACAGACCACACACTCCAAGAAACATCCTCTCCATTTATACTTTGTAACTTCACATTCATCCTCTCCCTTTACATAGATCACACACCAAGTAACATCCTCTCCATTTGCAATAGGGCACATTCTGAGTATATGACTCTGTGACTTCACTTCATTCTCTTCATTTACATAGAATATTCACCAAGTAACCAATGGGAAACCTCTAGAGTATTGAAAATTCTGTAAGCAGGGCTCTTGAGCCTCTATGCTCAAGCCTGCTCCCACACTTTGGGGTGGACTTTTCGTTCTCAATAAATCCTTGCTTTTGCTTTCCTTGCTTCGTTTGTGTGTTTTGTCCAAGACGCCAAGTACCTGGACACCTTCTACTGGTAACAGTTAGAGCCAGCCCAGTTTATACCAATTCAACCACACCTGGACACTTGTTTCCCAAACCTAACATCTTTCCAACAGCCCAGGGTCCAGCTTCTCACACCTTGAATCACAAGTCATCTCAGCCACAACCCACCTAGATGCTTATGTCCTAAACCCAATGCCCAGCTTATGCAAAAATCTAACACACCATTGTTGAGAGCCTCTTATTCATTCCAGAATAAATATTTGCCGTCCTTCCCACCCCCCTACCCCCTACCCTCCGCCAATATGTGTCATGCACTGCACTGGGCACTGAGGATAAAGTGAATGATACAGCAAAATCCCTGCCCTTGTGGAGCTGACAATCTGGTTGGGAACACAACACAATGCAATACACAAATTGGTAAGGCAGCTTCAGACACTGATGAGTATGTGAAGAAAATAAAATAGTGTAGTGACGGAGGATGACTGAAGCCTGATGGCTGAGATCGGATGTGGGGGTTTGGGAGCAGTACTTCTGAAGAGGTGATATTTGAGCTGAGACCTAGAGGAGAAGTAGGATAGAGCCAGGTCAAAGACTTGGGGTGTGAGTCTGGCCCACATGGTGAAACCCTGTCTCTACTAACAAGTACAAAAGTTAGCTGGGTGTGGTGGCGGGTGCCTGTAATCCCAGCTACTCAGGAGGCTGAGGCAGGGAGAATTGCTTGAACCAGGGAGGTGGAGGTTGCAGTGAGCCAAGATCGCGCCATTGCACTCCAGCCAGAGCGAGCGAGACTCCGTCTTAAAAAAAAAAAAAAAAAAAAAAAAAAAAAAAAAAAAAAAAAAGACTTGGGGTGTGAGGCACATGAGCAAAAGCCTTAAGGTAACAAAAGAGCTTAGTGTGGTGCAAGGAATCGGGGGGCCAGGGGAGGAAATGGGAATGGGTAAGTGAGGGCAAGAGTGGGTAGGGTGATAGGAGTTGAGGTCAGGGAGGTGAGCAGAGGCTGGAGTATGTTGGGGCAGGAAGGGAGTGGTGAAGAGTTTGGATTTTTTTTTTTTTTTTTTTTTTTTGAGATGGAGTCTCGCTCTGTCGCCCAGGCTGGAGTGCAGTGGTGCGATCTCGGCTCACCGCAACCTCTGCCTCCCGGGTTCAGGCAATTCTCTGCCTCAGCCTCCCAAGTAGCTGGGATTACAGGCATTCACCACCACGCCTGGCTAATTTTTTTGTATTTTTAGTAGAGATTGGGTTTCATCATGTTGGCCGGGCTGGTTTCAAACTTCTGACCTTGTGATCCGCCCACCTCAGCCTCCCAAAGTGCTAGGATTACAGGTGTGAACCACCGCGCCTGGCCAAGAGTTTGGATTTCATGTTAAAGGCAATAAGAAATCACTAGTGCATTTCTGCCGAATCTTATAGTTTTTTTTTTTTTTTTTTTTTTGAGAGAGAGGATCTCACTCTGTAGCCAAGGCTAGAGTGGTGTGATCACAGTTCCCTGCAGCCTCAACCTTCTGGGCTCAAGTGATCCTCCTGCCTCAGTCTCTCAAGTAGCTGGGACTACAGGAACATGCCAAAATGCTAGCCTATTATTTTTTTTTGTAAAGATGGGGTCTTGCTATGTTTCCCAGCCTGGTTTTGAACCCCTGGGCTCAAGCGATCCTCCCACCTTGGCTTCCCAAAGTGCTAGGATTATAGGTATGAACCACTGTGCCCAGCCTGAATGTTTTAATCTTTCAGGGGGCAGGTGAGAGAAGAGGTTGTTTCAAACCATGACGCAGGTAGAATCAGGAAGTGAGAGGGGCTGGGAGAGACAAAGCTAACAACAACTCTTGCTCATACCCAGACCCTGACATGCCCCATCAAGTCAGATCTCCCACTGATAGGATCCCAAGCTATCAACTAGGCTTGTTCCCACCCCACCCAACCTCACTACCTCAAGCATCCTATGATACCATCTCCTTGAAGCCTCACCGGCCCGCCCCGCACCCTGTCCTAGTGCCAGAACCCCACCCACCTGTCAGACGCCTCCATCAATTCCACACAGAGATCGCACCCTATGTGGGGACCTCTGGCATCAGACAACACCCTGATTTCTCAACACTTTCCATTCCAGACAAACCATTCAGACACTATGGCTGATTCAAGACGCACCTTGCCATAGAACATAGGCTTGATACACTGAGATAGGTCATTGCTCTGAGATAATGGAGCATCTTGAAAGTTCATCCCTCCATTCATCTACCCCTTCATCAATCCAACAAATATGATCAGTGCCTGGCCTAGGATGGATTTTTGCTTTCCCATAGCTTGTGACAGGGGCCAGGCTGGTAGCATAAATGGGTGCTGTGGGCTGAGTTTGACACAGTGAGGAGTGGTGGAGACTTTGGAGAACTGGGGGCCACATAGCCCATCAAAAGGGCACTATTGGTCATGCATCATGGCAAGTGCTTGTAGTCCCAGCTATGTGGAAGGCTGAAGTGGGAGGACCCCTTGATCCCAGGAGTTGGAGGCTGCAGTGAGGTGATTGTGCTACTGCTCTCCAGCCTGGGTAACAAAATGAGAAAAAATCTTTTTTTTTTTTTTGAGATGTAGTCTCGCTCTGTCACCCAGGCTGGAGTGAAGTGGCGCAATCTCAGCTCACTGCAAGCTCCACCTCCCGGGTTCACACCATTCTCCTGCCTCAGCGTCCAGAGTAGCTGGGACTACAGGCGCCCGCCACCACGCCTGGCTAATTTGTTTGTATTTTTAGTAGAGATGGGGTTTCACCGTGTTAGCCAGGGTGGTCTGGATCTCCTGACCTCATGATCTGCCTGCCTCAGCCTCCCAAAGTGCTGGGATTTCAGGCGTGAGCCACCGTACCCGGCCGCATCCATCTCAAAATTAAAAAATAAATAAACAAATAAATGGAACTATCAGGCTCTTCACCTGACTATTCATCCCCCAGAGCTGCTAGCTTTTCCAGTTCCTCAAGGGAAACCAGAAAACTAGATCTGTAGGTTAAAAATTGCTTGATTTTTAAATGTTGGCAACTAACTCGAATTTGTTAAGAACAGGATGTCAGCCACACAAAGCATTTTTTTTTTCTTTGACACAATCTCAAACTCACAGAAAAGTTACAACTACAGTCACAAGGTTTCCTTCCTGAACCATCTGAGCATAGGTTGCTGAAACAATGCCCGATCACCCTAAACACCTGAACGTGTATTTCCTCCAAACAAGGACGCTCTCCTGCAGAATCACAGTACATCCATCCATGCAGGAAATTCACCCTGATGTACTGCTACCACCTAATCCTAAGACCTTATTCAAGGTTTGCCATTTGTCCCAGTAATGACCTTTGTTTTTGTTTTTGTTTTTTGAGACGGAGTCTCACTCTGTCGCCTAGGCTGGAGTGCAGTGGTACGATCTTGGCTCACTGCAACCTCCGCCTCCCGGGTTCAAGCGATTCTCCTGCCTCAGCCTCCTGAGTAGCTGAAATTACAGGCATGCACCACAACACCCAGCTAATTTTTGTATTTTTAGTAGAGATGGGGTTTCACCATGTTGGTCAGGCTGGTCTCGAACTCCTGACCTCAGGTAATCCACCCGCCTCAGCCTCCCAAAGTGCTGGGATTAGAGGCATGAGCCATGGCGCCTGGCCCCAGTATGTCCTTTGTAGCCTAAGGGTCCAGTTCAGGACAATTGCTCTGTCTCTAGAGTCTCCTTCACTCTAGAACAATTCCTCAGTCTTTCCTGGACTCCAATGACCTTGACACTTTTGAAGAGGACAGGACAGTTACTTTGTTTTTGTTTTTGTTTTTTGAGATGGAGTCTCGCTCTGTCGCCCAGGCTGGAGTGCAGTGGCACGATCTTGGCTCACTGAAACCTCTACCTCCCAGTTTCAAGCGATTCTCCTGCCTCAGCCTCCTGGGTAGCTGGGATTACAGGCACCTGCCACCACACCCTGTTAACTTTTTATATTTTTGGTAGAGATGGGGGTTTCACCATGTTGGCCAGGCTGGTCTCGAACTCCTGACCTCAAGTGATCCTCCCACCTCGGCCTCCCAGAGTGCTGGGATTACAGGCGTGAGCCACCGAGCCCAGCCCCAGGACAGTAACTTTGTAGAATATCCCTCATTTTGGTTTTGTCTGATGTTTCTTCATGATTAGATTCAAGTTGTACATCTTAATACTAGAAGCAGCTATAGATTTTGTGTGTCACAAACTATCACAGAAGTGATGCTCTGTCCTTCTCATTGTATCATAACAGATGACACAGTGATTTTTATTTGTCCCATTATTGAAAATCTGATGGGTTTTTTGTGCTTTTTTTGTTTTGTTTTTTGTTTTTTGTTTTTTTTGAGACGGAGTCCTGCTCTGTCGCCCAGGCTGGAGTGCAGTGGCACGATCTCAGCTCACTGCAAGCTCAGCCTTCTGGGTTGGCGCCATTCTCCTGCCTCAGCCTCCCAGGTAGCTGGAACTACAGGCGCCCACCACCATGCCCGGCTAATTTTTTGTTTTTTAATAGAGACGGGATTTCACCGTGTTAGCCAGGATGGTCCTGATCTCCTGACTTCCTGATCCGCCCGCTTCGGCCTCCCAAAGTACTGTGATTACAGGTGTGAGACGCTGCACCCGGCCTTTTTTTTTTTTTTTTTTTTTAAGAGGCACAGTCTTGTTCTGTTGCTCAGGCTGGAATGCAGTGATGCAATCATAGCTCACTGCGGCCTTGAACTCCTGAGCTCAAGAAATCTTCCCACCTCAGCCTCCTGAGTAACTGGGACTACAGGTGTGTGCCTATTATTGCAGGTCTTAACTTTGATCATTTGAATAAGGTGTCTTCACTCTTCTCCACTGTAAAGCTATTCTCTTCCTCTTTGAAATTAACAAATATTTCACAGGGAGGCACTAAGTAAAGTAAATATCTCATCACTCATAAAACCTTCCATTTATTTATTATATCAGTGGGGACTTGTGATTCCATGGGTTACAATCCATTACTATTTATTTATTTATTCATTTTTAGACAGAGTCTTGCTCTGTCACCCAGGCTGGAGTGCAATGGTGTGATCTCGGCTCACTAAAACCTCTACTTCCCAGGTTCAATTGATTCTTCTGCCTCAGCCTCCTGAGTAGCTGGGATTACAGGCTTCTGCCACCAAGCCCAGCTAATTTTTGTATTTTTAGGAGAAACAGGGTTTCACCATGTTGGCCAGGCTGGCCTCGAACTCCTGACCTCAGGTGATCGACCCACCTCAGCCTCGCAAAGTGCTGGGATTACAGGTGTAAGCCACCAGGCCCGGCCTATTATTATTTATTTAGTGGCTCAAATTGTCCAAGATTTGGTCAGTGAAAGCCCCTCCAAGCTAGCTTCTGTGTGTTTCTGTCATGTCCCCATCATTAAGTCCTTCCTTACTCTCTAGCACAAGATATTCCAGGCTTATCCTGTACTTTCCCTGCCCTAGTCTCCAAACCAGCCATTTCTCCAAAAAGCCCTGGTTCTTTTCAGTGGGCAATGGTATTTTGAAACCAAGATCTAGATGTGCTTTTTGTTTTTGGGGGGATTTTTTTTGTTTGTTTGTTTGTTTGTTTGTTTGTTTTGAGACAGAGTCTTGCTCTGTTGCCCAGGCTGGAGTGCAATGGCGTAATCTTGGCTCACTGCACCCT